>NC_134897.1:33047132-33162132 GCF_041734735.1 Babylonia areolata | reverse complement strand
GGAGAGGGTAGACAGCCGAGTAAAAATCAACCGGGGTCTGTGTACATTAAATGATAGCTTAGGAGCATGTAAATTAATGCAAGAAAAAACAACGTAGACTGGGCTGACACATAGAGACACAAACACAGACTCACACACACACACACTCTCTCTCTCTCTCTCAAACACACACACAACACACAACAAACACGCACACACACACACACACACACACACACGCACGGCTGTCCAGTACTTACCAAATACCACATGTTGGGCCACTTGGGGTCGTTGAGGATGATGTCCCGCTTGACACGTTTCTTGGCCAGCTGCTGCTCCAGCCATTTCACCTGAAACCGTCACCACACCATAAGCTGCTCAGAAAACAGCAACCATCACCAAAATTTGTGAATACTTTATCAGCTACTGTGCAAAGCCTAACTGATCAAAAAAGAAAACACACACACACACACACACACGAACACACGAAGAAAAATTACCAGGGCTATGAATACAGAACAGAAAGGGCGATGTATAATGAACTACTCGTTACGAAAAGAATCTTCAAAAAAACCCCCACAAAAACACACAACAAACAAAAAATAACAACAAAAAACCCCATCAACAACAAAAAAGACGAAGCGTACAACTTCGAGCCGCTGTTAACGCTTCCCAATCAACTTGCACACTAGACAAATGACACACAGTAACAGCGTACTAAGAAACTTCACTGACTTGCCTGTTTCTTGGTACATTACTCTGTACACCCCCCTCTCACCCCGCCCCAACCCCCCCAACACACACCCTTCCCCACCACCTCCACACATCCTTTTGCTCAGTATACATTTATTTTTTAACTGTGTGAAAGTGAGACCAGCATAAAGTTGTGTGTCGTGTCTCATTATAATAGAACTTAAAGTTACCGAGCTTTTTAGCCACTGATTATTCAATGCTCCAAACGATGCCTAGTACATGAAACAATGTATTGCGAATACTGTTGTTATCATGGATACAAAGCAGAGGAAAAGAAAAAAGAAAAAGAAAAGAAGAAGAAAAGAAAAAAGCCCAGTATCCAAAAGCTTCACGACAATAAGGATGTTCAACAATCAATGAAGACATTCAGCTGCATCACTGAATGACAACACGTAAAGCCCGGTGTAACAGGCCGAAACATATCTCTGGCTGGTTCTTACCCCGGGTAAGAAGTAGCCTATGCTACTTCTTATCCCGGGTAAGAACCAGCCTAGGCCATTTCTTACCCCTGCTGGCTGGAATATACCCCCTGTGTACACTTCGCTCACCCACCCAGTCTGTATCACATTTACATTAATTATGATGATGATGATGACGATAATAATAATGGGAATTTATGTAACTCCTTCCAACTCTCAAGCCACTTCGCAGTCAATGCAAAAAAGTGATGTGATGATGTTCGTCCTTCGGATTCGAAGATGACCAATGCTTCAAGTCAGATGGAAGATCAGTGGCAGTGGGTCTAGAGGTGACTGGTGAGGCCAGTCCGTGCCCTGAAGTCTCGCCCACATGTGGGACACAAGTGAGTGGGTGCTGTTGTGGCAGTGGATGCTGCTCGGGCCTTGCGTACAGCACGCTTTCGGTGAGCTTCGGTGATGCGCCTGGCTTCAGCTGCACGGGCTTCTGTGGTGATTATGCTGCCAAGCTGGACGGTCCAGAAAAGTGTCTCCCAAGTGTTGATGTCGACGCCCAGGACTTTGAGGGACGCTTTGAGACAGTCTTGGTAGCGTTTCTTCTGTCCTCCAACTGAGCGCTTGCCCTGACACAGCAGTTGATTAGACAGTCGGCTGTCTGACATTCTGACCACATGTCCAGCTCACTTGGTTTGGACATTCTACAGAAGGGTTTACACACTGCAGAGGCCAGCTCGCTCCAGGACTTCCGTGTCGGGGACTTTGTCCTGCCACCTGATGTGGAGGAGTCTGCAGAGGCACCTCAGGTTGAGCTGTTTGGCGTGTCTGCTGTAGACAGTCCAGGTCTCGCTGGCGTAAAGGAGGCTGGTAAGGACCACTGCACAGTAGACTTCCAGGTTGGTGGTAGAGCTGAGTCCTCTCCGCTCCCACACGTTCTCACCGAGTCTCCCAAAGGCGGCGCTGGCTTTGGCGATCCGGTTGTTGACCTTAGCGTCTATGTTCGCACACACAGACAAACACACACACCACCACCCCCACCCACCCACAGACACACACGTATGTCCTTCACGTGCCATGCCACTCCCGCTCACATCATGCTCACTTTCAGAAATCAGAGAGGTTAACTGACCTAGCTGGCATGCAGTACTGGGGAGCATGTCTATGTTTCCCCACCTCTAAGTTCTCCCAGGTCTATATTCTCCAAGGTCAAAGTTCCCCAAGGTCAATGTTCCCCCACAGCTGACCATGGTTGACCACAGTTCAAGAGTGCTCAGACTGCATTATGTTGTCGCATTTGTGCATTATGTCTCTGAAGATGTTTGACCGCTGCATGACCACTACTGACCACTACCAGAGTTCAGCTTGCATCACACTGTATGCAATATTACAACGTTTTAGCAGGATATCACTATACTGTTGGCCATTACTGACCATTATTTGCCACTGCTGACCACTACGTCAAATTCTTCAGATTGCTTTGTCACATTTGTGCATTATCAAGACGTCCTGGTTTTTTGTTTTTTTTATTTTATTAACCGCAAACTGACCACTGCTGACCGTTGACCATTGCTGACCACTGTTGATCACTGACAACCACTACCTAGTGACCACCACTCACCACTACTGACCACTACAGTCCACTGACTACTACTGACCGCTATCCACTGCTGCCCACCACTGACCGCTGACTACTGCTGATCACCGCTAACCACTGACCACTATTGACCACTGCTGGCCACCATATACTGACCACTAACCATTATTGACCGCTGACCACCAATGACATCCACTGACCACTAATAACCACTGACTAATGCTGACCACCACTGACCCCTACTGAGCAACACTAACCACAACTGACAGCTGACCACCACTGACTACTAGCACTGCTGATCACTTACAACCGCTAACCACTGACCGACCAGAACCAACCATTGACCACTGCATACTGGCCACAATTACGACTATTGACCTCTGACTACTACTGACCGCTTCTGACCACTGACCTGACAACTGACCAACGCTGCCCAGCACTGACCACTGACATCACTGTCCACTAATAACCACCGTTGCCCATTACTGACCACTGCTGACCGCTGACAACCACTGACTACTGCTGACCACAATTACAGAGCACCACTGACCACCACTTACCACCGCTGAGAGCCACTGACCACTATATACGGACCATTACTGACCACCAATGACACCACTAAACGCGGACAACTACTGACACTGCTGACCACCACTGACTACTACAGATCACTGACCACTGTTGACGACCACTGACCACTACATACTACTGACTACCGGTGAGCATGAGTACTCACCGCCACAGACCACCACTGAGCACCGCTGACTACTACTGACTGCTGACCAGTGTGTGTGTGTGTGTGTGTGTGTGTGTGTGTGTGTGTGTGTGTGAATCAGAATCAGAATCAGATGTCATGAAAATCGTGAATGAAAGGTTTATAGACAGAACAATAAAGGGTGTGTGTGTGTGTGTGTGTGTGTGTGTGTGTGTGTGTGTGTGTGTGTGTGTGTGTGTGTGTTCTTTGTCTCTGTTCTTGCTCTTTGATTTTTTAATGGAGATATCTTTCTTCAATACCCTCTTTTTCTTTTTGTTTCTCTTCTCAGTTTCTTCTTTCTTCCATGTTCATTATCTAAAAAATTATAGTTTAAAGTTTTATTCATCCTTTCACTCTAATTGCTCATGGAGGACTGCTATCAAATGATACTTTTACGCCCAAAAGAAGACATTCAAATACTCAACACTATAACTTAATAAGAAAACGCAAATATGTTTCAAATAACAATTAGCATTTGAATGTGCAGATTTGATAAACGTACTTATAGCTAACAAATTCCATCTGCTTCTTATGAACAAAAAACAAAACAATGAAAACCGACTTCGGAAACAAATATTTTTCATGCACACGCTTGTTTCGGAAGTCATTATACTTTGTGCATTCCATCATAAAATAAAACTAATCCCCAGTCACAGCCATATTACAAACCTTGCATAACCGCAACTCTCTATTTCCAACTCAAGATTACTAAGCATAATTCATCAAAAGCAATCACCGTACATCAGAGCGGCTGAACGTCTCTAGGAACGAACTTAATGTTCAAATATCAGTTAAAACAGGTGTTCAATATCGAAAATTTTAACTGCAAATAAGACAACAGTTTTATCCAAGCAACAAGTTCATTGATTACTTTCCAGTTTTGAATAAAAGCCCACTGGTAATAAATAATAAATATTGTGTGAAATATATTCCTCGCAGTTCACATACCCTTCATTCTAATATTTGTTCATCTTGGCACTCTTCAAATATCAATGTATTTTAGAGAAAAAAAGGGGTAAGAAATGGCCCAGAGGATAAGAACTGGCCTAGGCCAAACTATACCCCGGGTAAGATGTAGCCCAGGCCAGTTCTTACGGGGGTAAACTCTGGCCAGGGTAGTTCTTACGGGGGTAAACTCTGGCCTAGGCTAGTTCTTACGGGGGTAAACTCTGGCCTAGGCTAGTTCTTACGGGGGTAAACTCTGGCCAGGGTAAGATCTGGCCTGTTACACCGGTTGAGCTGGAGAAACCAGCTACTTCTGATTCTGCTCAGTTTATCACCTCCAGAGAGAGAGAGAGAGAGATAGAGAGAGACGGGGGAGGGGTGGGGGTGGGGGGTGCGGGGATGGGGGGCAGGTGGTAGATAAAAGGGAGCTGAAGAACCTGCAGAAGAACAGGCAGACAGGCAAACCGAATGTTCGCTCGAGTACTGCCTTGAAGGAAGCGGAGCAAAACAGGTCAAGTCCACAGTGCGATGCGATTTGTCTTGAACATTCCTGCTGACGGGAATAAAATGCTTGCTGAATGAAGTGGGGCAAAGAAGATGAATTCATACCATGCCCCCCCCCCCCCCCCCCCCCCCCCCCCCCCCCCCCCACTCCACCCCCCACCCCACAGACCTCAAAAACTGCACACGAACTTCCACAAGTGGCCTGCAGTCAAGTCAGTCCCCTCCCTATCTCTTATGTTTATCAATGTTTGGACAGTTGCCAGCAACGTTAGCTTTTTTGGCTGTCGTTGATTGTGGTCAATATTTGAAGTGCTGGTTGACAGGATTTTCTGTGATTATAGTTGGTTGTTTTTTTTCTGTTTTTTTTCTTCTTTTTTTCTTGTTTTAACACTAAATTCGGGACAGACTGGATCTCTCTCTCTCTCTCTCTCTCTCTCTCTCTATGTCTGTCTGTCTGTCTGTCTCCTTTCACACACACACAAAAGAAGAGAGAGAGACAGACAGACAGACAGAGAACGACCATGTGCGCGCAAGGGAGAGGGATGAGTGGGGTTGGGAGAACGCGAGTGAGAAAGTATAATTATGAGTAGCTGTAGGGTGTGTCTACACCCACGTTCACGTGTAAGGGGGAAAAAAAAGAAAAAAGAAAAAAAAGAAAAAGAAGTGAGCCCACGTTTGACTAACAAGCAGACAAGCTGGCAGACCAATAGCAATTATGGCGACGAAGGGAGCTGACAAAAAGTTCACACTACGTGACGCAATCAGCTCGTCTGATTGACGCTGGCAGCCATGCTGGCTTTTTGCCAGAACGATTGAGGTCAATATTTGAAACAGTTGTTGACAAGTCTTCCGAAGACTTTTTTTTTCTCCTTAAGCATGTTGCTGCTTCTTTCTTTTTGATGTCAATTTCCATGGTAACAGGTAAAGATAAAGGGGATTTGGACGGATTTCTGTTTCTTCCCACTCAACCTCTTCCCTCCTCCTATCCCTCAACGCGCGTGCGTGCGTGTGTGTGTATGTGCGCTTGTGTGTGTGTGCCCAAGCGCGCACATACCAGCGCATGTGTATGTGCGCCCACGCGCGCGCGTGTGAGTGTGTGTGTGTGTGTGTGTGTGTGTAGTGTGTGTGGGTGGGGGTGTGGGGGGTGTCTGCATGCATATGCGGGTGTTTACGCTTGCGTACAAGCACACCAGAAAAAAAAAGTTGTTCAACAGTATACCTACACATGATTTACAAATGCAAGCAAAGACAAAAGAGCAAAATGCTTAAAGCTTACACTGTGCTCACACGTTGCACTTATAAATAACAAATGAAGAAATGAAACAATTAAATAAACAAATAAGTAAGGTAATGCTACGATCACTATCAAAATGGAATTAGATTTACAGTCACCACAGGTATCGCCTGATGGAAGAGATACACGAAAAGGGAAAACAAACCAAAAAGTAAAAATAAAATTCAGAATGATAAAAAAAAAATGATGTGACGAGGTAAACAGAGGTGTGTGTTGCATTAATACACGTGTGTATCACAAGAGTACGCGCATGTATGCATTGGACATATTCGCACGTGCAGAATGTTTATGATGCGCAACAACATGTACACACGTGTGCATACTTGCTGATGAAAGAGTCAGCAACACACACACACACACACGAGAGAGAGAGAGAGAGAGAGAGAGAAGGGGAGAGAGAGAGAGGTTAGGAGGAAGTGGTGAGGAGAAGAGAGGGTGGTGGTGGACAGTCAGCCAGGCAGACTGGCTGTCTAGTAGTCGGGCAAGATCAAAAGCCATTGCAGTGTGGGGGGCGGGGGAGGGGTGGATAGGGTAAAGGCGACGTGTAATGTCAGGAGCACTGACACTAACAGCACTAAAACGTTTGCTGAAATGGGGCAGAAGATGAACACCAAAAACACGCAGATAGCCCCCATGACCCCACAGACTTCATACCAATGGGATACTGGCCTGCAGTCTCCTCTCTTATCTCTGGTCTTGTTTATCAATGTTTGGAGTTGCCAGCCACACTAGCTTTTTGGCTGTCGTTGATTCTGGTCAGTATTTGAAGTGCTGGTTGACAAGATTGCCCTTGACAACTTTTTGGTAGATATATTATAGATGCTTCGTTTCTCGTCTTTCAGTGCTGTGTTTTTTTTCATGGAGTCCTGTATGGATAAGGGACAAATGGAAGAACCTCTCTCTCTCTCTATCTGTTTCTGTCTGTGTCTACAAAAAACAAACAAACAAACAAAAACCGAGTGTGTGTGTGTGTGTGTGCGCGCGCGAGCGCGAGCGCGCACGCACATGCGTGTGAGTGTGAAGCACGTGTGTGTGTGTGTGTGTGTGTGTGTGTGTGTGTGTGTGTGTGTGTGCATGCTCGCTCTCTCTCTCTCGTCCCTTCTCATACACACACGACATAAGTTTGAACTGTATTTCACGCTCGTCTCTCTGTTCTAGCAAATGCTCCCTTACTGATGGAGATAAATGCATGGAGGTTGACAGTTAATGCCGTGTAATCTTGAAGTCTGAACGCTCTATTTTCGTCATTCTCTCCAGAATTTCGATTCCCTCCCACTGCCGCAAAACGCTGCGCGCATCAGGAGCAGACAACCGTCCTTCCAAGAACGTCCCCCGCCCAGCGAGCACTGCCTACGGTGCTTTATGTCTTCAGCTGATGGAGATGGGCCACTTCGGAGCCGTCGTCAAAACGGCTTATCAGTCCCGCAGACTAAGCCCCCCCCCACCCTCACCTTTCCCTCCTTTCCTCTTTACGAGTTGGCACGGGGGCTTACTGCTCTACTGCTGCTATCATAGGCCTGCAGCGGTGGCCCAGTGGTTAGAACGCCTTATACTCATGAATAGAAACTTGTGGGAGGAGGGTCCGGGTCCTGAGTTTAATAAAGTCCCGCACAGGCACCACGGCAATTCCTTCTTTAAACCAGTTTCACTTGGACATTAAGTGGGTGGCCTGGGTGTGAAATCGTTTTTGGATGAGACGAAAAGTCAACACCTCGCGTGCAGTCAGCACTTAACCACGATTTTAACACGGCAACAAAATTAATGTGGACATCCGGCTCAATAGATTAACGCGCGTAGTGATAAGAACAAAAAAGGTTGCTTAAAAAAAAAAAAAAAAAAAAAGCGGAACCGTCATGATACATTTTTCTCACAGTGAACAACCCGATTTTTTTTTTTTTTTTAATTTTATTTAATAAATATCAAGTGATAAGAATGGGATACAATGCAACACAATTCTTTCGAGTTTGATGCCTATTTCCTGTTTTGTCTTCCTTGTCTTTAAAATAGCAGGTTTAAAGATCAGCCCAGTACTTTTCCCTCAGGATCATCAAAGTCTGGGATTAAAAGAAACTGTGTCCTCTCCGCTGTACACGATCAAATATCATTAAACATATTAAGAATATGGATTACGTTGTTACACAGTGATCGTAGTATTCACACAAATAATCGTACATAAAAAATCAAAAAAATCACTGGCTTACTTTGTAACCATTCGCAGCACAAAGACAGATTCCGAAGAAAAACTGAAATTATTCGCTTTGACAACAACAACATAAAAAAGCATACACACAAAAAAAGCTTATGAACATAAATAACACCAACACCTTGAGAAGGAAGATAATATCATGAATGTTACATTCGTCTTTCTTGCCCACTTGGTGTTACTACGACGCTGTTTCACAAAAATGGAGAACACTTAGAAGCCTGCTGAAGAACGCAGTTGCAGAGCTCTGCAATTATCTTGTGCCATGTTGTGATCTGGCTCTAGGACCGCGGGTAGTACTATGGAAAACATCATTTACAAGAACAACATGAAATGAAACACATCGGCTTGTTCGTATGGGTGAAGACCACAGCAGATATTGGATGCAGAGAGTAATACACGAAGAAGGAAACACGTGGCAAACAAAACGATGTGAAAGAAGAGAATGACACTGACTGAGAAGGTGTGCAAGAAGAAAGAGGGAAAGAGGGAAACGAAATGTCGGAGATGTAGGAGTAGCGGAAAAAAAAGATAAAAAAAAGAAAAAGAAAAAAAGACGACACAACGAAGAAAATGAAGAAAAATATGAAAACAAGAAAAATATAGAAGAGTTCGAGGAAAATGAAGAATTAGACGACGAAAATGGACACAAACACAACAACCGTAGCAATAACACAATACTTTCTTGCAAACACCAAAACAACAAACTTCAAAGACCAGTAACTAAGACAGGCTACTTGATTTCTAATGATCTGTAGTATTTCATTTCTCATATAAAAAAAAAGAAAAAAAGAAAAAGAAAAAAGATAAAAGAAAAAAGATAAAATGAACCGTTCTGTATGAGTTTGGGTTAACTTTTCCCACTTTAATTTTATTATTTTTTTAAATACACCGCTCCAAGAGAGTGAGTTTTAGTCTGTTTGTCTGTCGAAGACTGCAGTCCACGCACTTTTTTTTTTCCTTTAATGATCGACTTAAAATTTGGCAGGATTACTTCTGGCATCTGTTAATTTTTTTACCACACTGATGTGGAGAAGGTCTGATTGAGGAATTCAGAAAGAAACCATGTGACCATTTTGCCCTCTCAACACGCTAGAGTTTGATCTGATTTCAAGGCAAGCACAGAGTTGATCCTCTGTTTCCCAATCTTTGAACTGTCACTTTGTTCCCACCTCAGGTTACTGTCACTCCTTGTCGCTGCTTTCCCGCAACGAGCAATGTCCTAATCAGTGCGTGAGACAACAAAAAGGATAAAACTCGTGTCCAGAGACTGTTATTGGTTTTAAGCCGGATGTAGGCGCTTCTCTCTCTCTCTCTCTCTCTCTCTCTTTGTGCTTTGTGTCTGTGTCTCTGTGTGTACATGAGCCGCGCGTGCGTGGATGAGCGTGTGCGTATGTGTATGTGAAGGATGATGGTGTCAGAACCAGGGCAGAGTCGGTATTTGTTAAAACTAACGACACAGATGGAAGTCTGACTAAGCAGTCCTGGAACCGTGCGTGCTTATTCATAATTATTAAATGGCAAGAGTCAATGCAGATTACATAAACCGATAGCGCCGAGGAAAACATAGTAGGCTAGGCGCCCGCGCGGGTGTGTGTGTGTGTGTGTGTGTGTGTGTGTGCGTGTGTGTGTGCGTGCTTGCTTGCGTGTGCGTATGCGTGTGCACGTGCGAAACAGAGTGGAGGGGGTGGGGGGTAGGGCTAAAGAAAAGTGACGATTCAAGTCTGACATCAGTAGCAGGTGTGGGTGACACTGTACGTTATGTTTACCACTGAGCTAAGACAGGACTTCATACCCTGCTCACACCGTTTAGTCTCTCCCAATATGGGGTACTGAACATAACTGTTTTAAATGGCGCGAGCGCGCGCGAACACACACACACACACATACAAACACACACATCATGATCGATGACAGCAAGCGACCTCGACAGAACAGGCACCAAAATTCCACCTGCACGATGGGAACCACAGTCACTGAGTCAAACTATGGGTTGCTATGTCCTTAAAAAAAAAAAAAATAATAATAACGACAATAGATGAATCCACCAACAACAACGCCCAGCCCTTTTTACCGATCAGTATTGAATACTCAGAAAAACTCAAGTTTGTGAGTTAAAAATAAATTTCGGCTCATGTACGGAGTATACATTTCAATAGATCGTTGTTTCGAAATGTGATGAGTGACGTCTATCCAATAACAACAGACAAATAAATAAATAAATAAATAAATAAATAAAGTGGGCAAAAATCTAATGTCAATATTAGCCCTTTTTTGTGTGTAAATTTATGTTTTTCCATTACTTTTAGTTTTGAAAAATGCACGAGTTGCACCAAACAGTACCATGTCCTCGACCGCAACAATACCCTTACCAGACGAAGGCCCACAGAAAACGACTGACAGAATTTAGCTGGCATAGATCTATTTTACCAGTTTGCTCCGGTGATGAAACTGCCAACACAGTTGTTGCTGAAATCGCTACGGCTATTACTGATTAGTGATTTATTTAATTTTGTGTTTCTAGTTTTATGAAGGAGGGAGAAGTTAGGGGAAAGAAGGTGGTGGAGAAGAAGAAGAAGAAGCAGCAGGTGAGGAAGAGGCAGTTCCGGAAGAGTGGAAAAGGATGGGTAACGCAACAGAAAACCTACACGGTGGAAGATGACTGCTGGAGAAGATACAGACATACAGGAGAGAGGGGAGGAGAGGGAGCTATGAAAGTGTTGCACACACACACACACACACACAGAGAGAGAGAGAGAGAGAGAGAGAGAGAGAGCATGATAAACAACAACAGCAAACTAAACCCCACGAGCAGGACGTGGTAGGCTACACGGGTGCCTGGGGAGACAGACATGATGGAGAAGACAAGTTGAACAGTTCCGGCCTTTGAACGAAAGCCCTCATTTTTCTCCCTTCCTGACAGCCTCGGCAGGAAAAGCGCGAAGTTTCTACAAAGTGTATGACCAGGTGTTCATAACAACTCTCACAGAATCTACCTTTCACTGTTTCAGTTAAAGGGAACACACAAACTGACACGGCGGTACATGACTACGTCGCAAGCTGGCTGAGCATGCGAGATGGAATCCGATTTAAAATAAAATGGTAGTGAGGCCGAATCCATGGTAATGCATATTCGTTCTGGTGCTGTCAGTGGCAAGTTAAAGATACCCTGCACCCTCTACAGTCTCCGTGCATGTTCATAACCCCGCCCCCCCCCCCCCCCCCCCCCAGCCACCCCGCCCTCATCCCTCTCACCTACCCCCCAGATCTTCACAGCCCCCACCCCTCCGGTTTAAAGCGAGAACCGATGTAAAACTAGAATCAAATCAATCAATCAATCAAAAAACACTTTATTAATCCACATGGGAATTAGCTAACGTAGGAAACACAGAAGCCGCTTTCGACAGGTATGCTATGTTACACAGTGCATCACGTCTGCCTGGCTGCGGACGCCATTCAAGTCATTTGACTTTCATCTCTTTCTCTCTCTCTCTCTCTCTCTCTATATATATATATATATATATATCCAGACATAACAGTGTGTAATCATATCTCTCTCTCTCTCTCTCTCTCTCTCTCTGTGTGTGTCTCACGACCTCCCTGATTCCGGGTGACACTTTCAATTTGTTTACACAGAGTCAGCGTTCACTTTTTTCTCACGCACGAGCATTTTTATCATACAAGCGACAGCACAAACTGATTTATGTCTGCACTTTCATAAGCTTTTATCTTCCGACGCACCTTTCCAAAACCGTCCGCTCTTCACACACACACACACACACACAAAGAGAGAGAGAGAGAGAGAGAGAGAGAGAGTGACTGACTGACCTTACTATCCTTAGCGAGGGTGCGGTGGTAGTAGGAGCTGGGGTAGATGGACCGTTTGGCCACCTTTCTGTGCTGCAAGTGGTAATAATCCTGCAGAATCTGCAACACACCATGGCATCCCACTATTTAATTATGTCATACACTCACAAGAACCATTCCTAACACTTACAGGCTTTTTTTTTTTTAATAACTCATTTGAGAAAGTGAAAGATCAAAATAACCACGCAGTGCCGTAAGGCTTTATAGTTAAGAATTCATCAACACAATAAAAAGTACGGACGATCATACACATCATACAATGATAGAACGAACCATACTGAATCAATACAAAACAAAAAACAATAAAACGTACGGACGATCATACACATTATACAATGTTAGAATGAAACACATTGAATAAACACAAAATAAAACAACGAAGAATATAGAACATTCAGTTTCGACAGGCTAATGATTAAACGATGATATCAATCACTGATGGTATTAATTTGACAACTTTTTTTTTGTTTGTTTTATAATAGAGAACACAAGCCATCACAGCATACATGCGTACGTTCGTTCGTGTATGTGCGTGTGTGTGTGTGTGTGTGTGTGTGTGTGTGTGTGTGTGTGTGTGTGAAAAGGATATCAATCTGGGGGCGGATAGGGGGTGGAGGGGAGCGGAGGGGGGAGGAGGAGGAAGAGCATGAATATGGACAGACAGAAAGGCTGAGAGAGGGGGGGCAGAGAAAGAGAGAGAGGGCAAAGAAATAGACAGACAGACAGACAGAAGCAGAGACGGATAGAGATCTGTAGAGCCAGACAGGCAGGCAGAGATCTCAATACGAACACAGACAGAGCGTGAGGCAGGAGACGAGGCCAAAGGTCATACGCAGTGATGGAATGGAGAGAAAAAGAAAAAAAGGGGGGCGGAGGACGGGGGTAGGGGGTTTGGGGGGGCGTGAGGGGTGGAGTGGGGTGAGGGGTGGTCGTGGTTAGGGGGCGGGGGGAAAAGTTGAACCTGTGGTGTGTCTAGTACCCAACCCAACAAACCCCGACAGAGGCTCTTCGCACCTGGCCAGGAGGCGGTGTGGGGGGAAGGTAAGGTACAAGCCAGGGTGGAGGCAGGAGAGGAGGAGAGAGGTGAGAAAGCTCACAGCTTTCTACCTGCAATAAGTACACATCTATAGTAGCTGATAATCTCATCACAGGTTGCTGTACCTGTCTCTTTGCTCGCCCCCTGCTCCCTCCCTCCTTCCTCCTCCTTTCCTCCCTCCCTTCCTTCCTTCCTTCCTCCATACATGTATACACACGTCTCATGCTGTGTCGGTGTGTACAGGCTGTGCGAAACCGCTTGGGCTGCCAGTGTGGTTTGAGGGTTGATTTGTGTATTCAGTATAGTAGTGAGGTGTGTGTGTGTGTGTGTGTGTGTGTGTGTGTGTGTGTGTGTGTGTGTGTGTGTGTGTGTGGCGAGTGAGAAAGATACCGTTTCCTCTGTACATATGTGCAAGTGCCAACGCCTACACGTCTGTTAGGTGTGTGAACGTGTGCATGCGTTCTTCTTCTTCTGCGTTCGTGGGCTGCAACGCCCACGGCGTTCACTCGTATGTACACGAGTGGGCTTTTACGTGTATGACCGTTTTTTATCCCCGCCATGTAGGCAGCTACACTCTGCTTTCGGGGGTGTGCATGCTGGGTATGTTCTTGTTTCCATAACCCACCGAATGCTGACATGGATTACAGGATGTTTAACGTGCGTATTTGATCTTCTGCTTGCGTATACACACGAAGGGGGTTCAGGCACTAGATGTTGACCTGGGAGATCGGAAAAATCTCCACCTTTTACCCACCAGGCGCCGTCACCGAGATTCGAACCCGGGACCTTCAGATTTAAAGTCCAACGCTTTAACCACTCGGTTATTGCGCCCGTCGTGCACGCGTTCGAATGAGAGACAAGCCGTTAGCGAATGGGAACGGAGGAAGAGTGAGAGAACAGGATGAAGTAATCATGAGCAATCAAGGTGATTTTTTTTTTCTATGTGTAGTCAGTTTATATTCCTTTGACAGAGGTATCACTTTGACCCCCCCCCCCCCTTTTTTTTTATTTTTTTTTTTAAAACATCGTAATTAACACCCTCAGAGATTTGCCCCTAGCCGTCTCGCTGTCCTTCTCCCTTCCCCGTACCCACGACCTCACTCTCCTTCCCTTTCCTGCCACGAAAGCCTTATATGGTCAAGCCAGATATTGCGCTGCTGAATGGGGGAGAAAAAAAAGCAAGGTCTTTCTCTTTCTCAAAGAGAGAGAAACAGACAGACAGACAGACAGCAGAAAGTGAGTGTGTTCTGAGAGAGAAAGTAAAAAAAAGAAGGGAAACGAGGGTGAATGAAGGAGGGAATGTGCGTGCGTGCGTGCGTGTGTGTGTGTGTGTGTGTGTGTGTGTGTGTGTGTGTGTGTGTGTGAGAGAGAGAGAGAGAGAGAGAGAGAGAGCGGAAGACTTTAATCCTGTAGCGGAGAAAGACTTGAATCAAGAGCATTGGGAGATGAAAGAAGAAAAAAAAGGTTAAAAACGTTGGAGTCTCCAGTGGCCCTCAAACCCTGCCAAGTCGTGGTCCAGGTATTGTATGTAACGACCCCACACACCCCATCATCCCGCCCTTCCCTTCACACACACACACACACACACACATGGCCCGCTACCCACTGCGCTCTCCCACCCCAGCTCCAACTCCTGCCCTGTACTGCCAACTTCACTACAGCACCCACGAAGCCTCCCTCCCTCCCATATCCTCAACTACCTTTCTCCTCCCATGGACCCCGACATTTCCGGGTACCATATTAACTGAAGCCATACAGCATGCCAATGCCACGATCACCCCACCCCCCACCCCCACACACCCAAATGGGCCAAGTGTGTGTGTGTGTGTGTGTGTGTGTGTGTGTGTGTGCTGGGGAGGAGGGAGGTCACTACTGCCCCAACCCACCCACACACCATCCTGTACTCCCTTACCGCACACCTGCAAGCCCGCTAACTGGACTGGGAAGTATAACGTGCAGAATGAGGAGGAAGGAAGAAGGGTATGAGAGGGAGAGAGGGAAGTGTGTATGAGGACAGAGCGTGGAAATGGCTGAAAACGTTGGAGTGGTGCTGAAAAAAAAAGGGAACAGGGGTGGGGTGGGGTGTGTGGGGGATGGATGTGGAGAGGGTAAGGGAAGGGGGGGAAAGCAGGGTGGAAAAAGTGTTGGAGTGGGCAAGAGAAAAATGTCCATAAATTGGGTGTGTTTAGCCAGCAGCAGGGGGAAACGGAAGGTGGGCAGGAATGAACGAGGGTATATAACGGAAGGGGAAAAGGAGACACCAATCGCCTTCTCCACTTCACCCTCCCGGTTTCCTTTGTGGCTAAACAAAAAGATTGACAGACAAGGTTAAGATAGATTACGTCTTTTTACACTCTTCTTGATTTGATTTTGTTAGGGTGCGCAACACTTTTAAAGATTTTGAAAATCGCCTCTGTGTAAACATACTTTCTGTAACATCTTGTTATCCTGCATATACATAATCTGAGCCAGTAGATGTCTTTTGTCTTTGCTCCAGTCCCATACGTTTACGTTCATAGGGACTGAATCCACTGGAACGTTAGGTTTTTCGAGGCATCTGGATCTTACAACCATCGACAGGACTTCTGACATGTCGTTCCTTCTAGACACACATTAACGTCTTTGAGCATTTGTATGGCAAAGTTATCACACTCATCACACAAACTAGCTATAGCAACAGACCCGAAAGGCGGCGAAGGCCACTATTATGGCTGCCAGGGTCAGGTGACAACTGTGACCCTTATTAGCATAATTATAACTCTGGAATGCTCTGTGGCATGCAAAGTATGTAAATAACAGGGATAGCCCCGGAGCCGGTACTGCGTAAAACTTCCCACAAACAAAAATGGATGTTTGATATCGCGGCAAACATATCACACACACACACACACACACAAACACACACTTCTGTCAAAGTCTCGTTTCCTCTTTCAGTACAATATCAGTAGAACATGATAAACTTCAACACATTTTAAAGAGTTCGAAACAAATCAACATCACTCTACTTGTTGAACCTGCTTAGTGTTTGAATAGTAATGGAAAGAGACGGAAAGAGAGATACGGGGATAGACTGAGAAAGAGGGAGACAGCGAGAGAGGCAGAGTTGACAGCGAAAGAGAGACAGCAAGCGTTGAGCGGTGACCGTGTTCTTGTGAGCGAGCACGGACCACACGAATGTCGGGGTCAGTCAGGTGAAAGTTTTCACCTGGAACTAACTGGCTGTGACAACCCACCTTCACTGTACATCCCCTCTCCGCTTCCCTTTCACTCCTGCATGACCCTCCTGTACGAGTGTGTGTGTGTGTGTGTGTGTGCGTGTGCGCGCGCGCATGAGAGCGAGCGCGCGCGCGCATACATACAACAATCGAGCATATGGATTTTTTTTTTTTCGATCAGAATCTCAAGCCGTGATTTGTCGCAGAGACAGAGAGAGAGAGAGAGAGAGAGAGAGAGAGAGAGACAGACAGACAGACAGACAGACAGACAGACAGACTGAAATTAGAGAAAGATTAAAAAACATCCATTCTTCGTGCCTGAGCGTGCGAGCACTGCCAGATCTTGGCGCCATGTGTATGGCTGCACTTTATTAGCACTACCCCCAACCCAACCCAATCTCCCCCTTCCTCCCCCCACCTATCACCACCACCACACCCTACATACACGCACACTCCCCCCTCGATCCACTACACCTCTTCCTTCCATGCTGCGGAGACGATATCAGCACCACGTAAATAAACAGCAAGCGTGCAGTCATGCGTTTCAGGGTTCGTGCTAGACTGCACGACTCGGCTTCGTGTGCGAGGTTATCTTACTGCTGCCCCTGTATAATTACCTGCGCGCATACGTATGCTCTGCTATGCTCTATTTGCTCTTCCGCTTTCTTCTCCAAAGGAGAGAGAGAGAGAGAAGGGGTGGGGAGGAGGTGTGGGGGGGCTGTTGTTGTGGATTATGACTGCAGTGAAAAGGCCTCCCAAGAAGTTGGGTCAGTCGTGTTTACATAGGTTGGATGCATCTGGGAACGCGCAAGGAATATTAACTTCTTGTTTGTATTCAACAGTGTTGAATATGTCATTATACATGTAGACATAGCAATTTTTTTTCCCCCGCACATACATGTATGCCCATGCCTTCACATGGCATTACTCAGAACATTTAAAACATACATTTGCGTAAGTGTATGCATGGCATGCACACACACACACACACACACACACACACACACACATGCACGCGCGCGACCTAAACGTACATAGAGGCAGGCTGAGGGGGGCCGGGGGGGCGGGGGGATGGGGGGGG
This sequence comes from Babylonia areolata, assembly GCF_041734735.1. Taxonomy (NCBI): domain Eukaryota; kingdom Metazoa; phylum Mollusca; class Gastropoda; order Neogastropoda; family Buccinidae; genus Babylonia; species Babylonia areolata. The sequence continues at coordinate 33,144,494 of NC_134897.1, read as the reverse complement.
GGGAGACAAAGAATGTGAACACGAATACGGGTATCTTATGCGTTGGCATGCAAGTATGCGTCTGTGTGAAATGATCAAAGCCTTGTCAATGGGAGAGAGTGGGGGGGGGAGGGGGGGGGGGGTGGAGAGAGAGAGGGAGGAGAGAGAGAGAGAGGTGTTAGGGAGAGACGGTGGCAGGGGGCGGAGGAGGGGGGGGGACGTACGTCTCTCTGGTATGTGTCTATATCTTGAAGATGATAAAATAAAATTTCTGTAAACACCTACGCTTCAATGAGTCCTAACAAGCGCGAGAGGTCCATTTTCTCCCTTCCCTCCCATCTTCAGCGTTTGAAAGTACAAATTTTGCTTTTGATGTGAATGAAACATGTGGACATAGGGTCACAGTGGTGTAAAAATTAATACCATCCCCTCACTCACCTGCATTCAAATATCTCCAGCACCTAACCCCTTCTCTCTCTCTCTCTCTCTCTCTCTCTCTCTCTCGTGTGTGTGTGTGTGTGTGTGTGTGTGTGTGTGTGTGTGTGTGTGTGTGTTTGTGAGTGTGTGTCCTTGTCGTTGGAACGTTAATAAAAAAAAAAATGTTTTTTTTTTTAAACAAGGGGGGAGTGGAGGCGGGGAAGGGGGAGGGGTGGTGCGGGAATACACCAGTAAAATATGCTAATGACTATTTCCCTTTCAAGGTTGAAGAAAACTAAAACTAAAGGGAAAACACAGGGTCGATGCCCTCTCCGTCTCCCATGCAGTCTTGTTTCACATTGACGGAAGGGTGAGGAGGAGGACTGTTGGTTCAACTTGAAGTTGAGCAACATAACTTGTGTACTGTGATAGAAAGGCGGGCGGCTGTTGAAAGAGGGTAAACTCATCTTGTTACTCCCCCCTTATTCACAAGTTCGCACACATGCGCGCGCGTGTAACAGCTTCGACTAATTTTCGGTCTTACAAATATAATTTAATACAAATAACAAATAAAAATTAAAAAAAACTTGCTTTCTTTCTGTTTCATTTGTTTGTTTTTCTATATTCAAAGGCGCAAGAGATGTGTGGAAATGTTAACCGTTCATTAAAAGCACAGCGGTATTCTTGGTGTTTGGATCTTAGTGGATATTTAACTAATAAATGGAAGATCAGTTGCGAAACGGAAAAAACAACAACAAAACAAAAAACAAAACAAAACAAAAAACAAAAAAAAAAACAGAGCCCACGCTTCCGTTTCTACAAAGAAACAAACAAACAAAGTAAAGCGAACACACAAAAAGAACATCAATACAAATCACATGATTGGACCAAACGTGTTTTACCGACAAACGAACAATTCACATTGAAAAGGAGACAAGTTTTCGCTCGCCATAAAACAACAAACACAAACAAAAGCCGAGCAGACAATAATGAACAACATAAACAAGAAACGCAAAGCAAACAGAGAAATAATGGACAAACAGAACACAAAATGGCCCACAAACGGGGACAAATCCATACATCCTGACATGGCACACGGACGGCATCGGCCCGAGAAGGGCGCGACAGGTCCTCTGAATTTGGATGTTTTGGCAGCTTGGCCTGTATGCTGCCAGACGATACACACAGCAAATAGTAGAGTGTAGTGTACGGGAAACATGAAGCGAGAAGAGTGCAAAGTTAGCATCATTGTGCAGACACGCTGCCTCCGGCTCCATCTACAGGCCATCTTACCTCGAAAGCCCAAAGCCAGTCCGTTTATCTTCCACTCGGTCTCCCAGTTCTCCCCTCCTCTAATATACATATACATATATATATATATATATATATATATATATATATATATGTGTGTGTGTGTGTGTGTGTGTGTGTGTGTGTGTGTATCGATAGCACACACACACACACACAGAGGCGCTGAAACACCAAGTTTATGCACGCCCTTCCCTCCTTCCACTTTCACTTCCTCTTTCCACCGCGACGTTCCCACCCTCCAACACACACGGTGGACGGTGGAACAACTTTCTCACTCGGGTCTGATTGGCCTATCCGTTCAGCCACCTTCTTCAGAACACATAATGAAATGATTCCTCTGGACAACAGTTTCTCTCTGTGGGAAGGGGCGGCATTCCCTGCATTCCCTCTTGTTCTTGGAGATAATAGAGTTGCTTGTGAGTCGATTATTTTTTGTTGGGTTTTCCAGACATAAAATGCGGAAACACTGCAAATCGAGTGCCTCTCTTGCAAGCAGTGCGCGCGCGTGCGTGCGTGCGTGCGTGTGTGTGTGTGTGTGTGTGTGTGTGTGTGTGTGTGTGTGCGCGCGCGCGCTTGTGTATTGTGTGTGGATTTATTTACTTATTTCTAGTAAATACACGTGAAATATCACAATGGTTGGCATTCTGCCAAACCGCAAGAGTTGGTTAGCTGTTTCCTCTCTTCTTCTGGATAATTTGTTTATACCATGGAAATCAAATGCAAAACAAAAGACAACATGCAGGGGCCACACTTCCATACGCCACCCCCACAGCCCCTACACACACAAATCCCCCACACCCAAACACACGTGTACACACACACCTTAAAAAAAAAAGAAGAAAAAAAAACCTGGCTACACATTATATTCCACATATAACAACAAAATCAAAGTTAATGCAAACAAGCAAACTGGCAAAACCTAGACAAACCCTGTTATCAATGCGATGTTCTTTTTATTGAATAAACTTTTTTACGCGATCAAACACACAAACAACCATGGGAAATCATTCTCGTATACGTCAAACAACCTAGTTTAGCAGAAACCAAATAAACAACAATGGACAAATCCGAAAACATACTAGCACACAAATGGGATGAGTCCATTTAAATAATCATCTTGATTTTTATTATGGTACACGGCCAACATCGGCCCAGACTTGGCCGGTCCTCTGCTTTGCATTTTTTCTTTGTTCGCGCTTTTTTTTCTTTCTTTTTTTTTTCCCAGCAAGAAGAGTGCGCAGTCAGCAAGATCATGCGGACACGCTGCCTCCATCTATGGCTGCTAACCTTGAAAGCCAGAACCAGTGCGTTTATTCCCCACTCGACACCCATCCCCCAACCCTCACTCCAGAGTCCATTCCAGAGATCAATAGCGCGCGCGCACACACAAACACAGACAGGGAAGCGCTCTGGCACCAAGTTTATGTATGTATACCCGCCCCACCCCCACCTCCACCCCTCGTTCCTTCCTCCCATTGCCCCCTCCCTTAGCAGCAACAACTTTCTCACTCTGGTCCCACTGACTCGATCAACGTGCTGTCTGCGACTTTTTCGAAACGAAGACAATGACCGTAGGAATGGGAATCTTGCGTTCCATCTCCAGACTTCGCAATGACTATGTTAGTTTTGGGCTTTTTTTTTTTTTTTTTCAGTTTCGAGCTTCCTTCCTGTGTTGATTACATGTTTGACAGACTCGTTTGTTAGTCGATGCTTTTACCCCTATGGCAAGCCGCAATGGCAATGTTATAGACAGCGTGACCTTGAATAGCGTGCTAATTCGTTGCTTTTTCAACTGTTGCAGACACTCAAAACAAACGACAATGCCCGTGAGTTCAGACTCTCGTTCCACATACGCAAGCTCAGGGATATGTGTGCGAATGTGTTGTGTGCGTGTGTCCTTATTCGAGTTATCTGCGTATTTATTCGTGAATATATGATTACTTGTATTATATATAATAACATACGAGACGTGTGAAAATTGCTGGCTTTCTTCAAAAACACTGAGGCGAGCAAGCAAATAAGTGAAGAAAGGAACTGTTAAACACCATCATTAGACAAACCATTTAAGAAAAAACAGAGCCACATACAAACAAGTGACGACCACTTCTAACCACAAGCAACAACAAATGACAATAATTAAAGAGCAGACCATAACAAACAGTACAAACAGCGCAGTTAAAAAACACTTCTTAAACAGACGGCAATGAAAACAGCAATGAAAACAATGAGAACATGAACGTGTACACAAATCGGAGAAATGAATATCCCGACAAGAGACACACAGCATCGGCCCAACGGCGTGGCTGGTCCTGTGATTTGCATGTTTCCGTAGCCAATGCGGCTTGTACAACGGCAGCTAGAGGAGGCAAGCAGCAAGAGTGCCCAGTCAGCATGGGTAGCAGCACAGCGCCATCCTTGAAACCGTGGAAGCCAAAACCAGTCCCCTTTATTCCCAACTCCAGCATCACTCTCCCCGCCCATTCCTACAGATCGATAGCACATACACAGACACGCACACAAACACAGACAGGGAAGCGCTTTGGCACCACGTTTATGTGTCCACCCGCACTCCCTGTACCCACTCCCTGTCCCACTCCCCGACCCTCGTGGGAAAACTTTCTCACTTAGATTTGATTAGCCAAACCGTTTGTTGTCCCCTTCTTCGGGATGCAGACAGTAGGATAATTCCGTTTGACAACTGTCTGTCTCTTGGGTAAGCGGCTGTTTTATCTTCTTACCTTTCTAATTCCAGATCTTACGATGAAGGGGAACTTTAGATTTAGGTTTCAATTCTGTAGTATTGTGCATTCGCAACAGAGTTCATTGTGAGTCGATGTTTCTTTCCCAGTGCTTGTTCCAAAGGCACGTTTTAGATAGTATGGTTTCTAGATACCGTGCCCATGACAATATTCATTTCTTTGTCACGTGCTGGAAGAAAATGCACAAAATATTCTTCCCTATTTCCACACATGCATGCGTGAGTGTATGCACGCGTGCTGTGTCTGAGTGTGTGCTTGTTTGTGTTGTTTGCATATAACGTCAATGGCATCATTACTCCAACCCACTCATACGGAGTCCCCCTACATAGTCGCACCTTGGTTCGTCTGCCGCCGTCTCAGCAGCAGCAGCATTCCGCAGGGTATTACCAATTTTACATTGTCAGTGGGCCACACATATGACACCTGCAATGCTGCCGACTCACTTCGGTGGTGTTCAGTGGTGCCTGTTCTGATTAAACATACGCGGGACACTACCATCTGACGAAAGAGCAGAGACAGACTTGAGGGAGTGCTCCCTTCACAGTGGAAAATGTCATCAGGTCCCTCCAACGACAGTCCCACCATGCATCTGCCAACACCGGAAACCTTGACAGAGCCTCAAACCAAGCACTGAAGTGAGGACGGATCAAAACTGAAGAGATCATGAAAGCAGGGCATGAAAGGCCACAGAAACTTATACAAATCTCATGACCAGACCAAAAGTATTGTATCAGCGAAAAAGACACTCAAAACGAGTGGCTACATTTTTCCTATATCTAAAACAAAGTGCTTTAAACACAAAATCAGACAGACGAAAGTAACCGAAAAGAATATAAACGCCGCGCATACGAAACCCCCCCCAAAAAAAACAACAACAAAAAAACAAACAAACAAAAAAACCGTTATCATCCATAATCTAGACATAGCACATGACCAACATCAACTGAAAGGCTCTAGCATGGCAACGGGACCACTTGCTGCCGAAAACACATTGCAGTAACAGAGGGAGGAGAAATTCAAGAGTAACGAATGCCCAGTCAGCAACATTTGTGCGGACACGCTGCCCCAATCTAAGGCTGCTAACCTTGAAAGCCAAAACCAGTACGTTCTTTCCCCACTCTCCGTGCTCCAACCCACAGATCGATAGCACGCACACACACACACACACACACACACACACACACTCTCTCTCTCTCTCTCTCCGTCCCTACCTCTCCCTCTCACAGGGAGGCACGCTGGCACCAGCTTTCTGTACCCACCACAACCACCCACCTCTTTCCCTTCCATTCCTCCTTTCCCCCACCCCCTAACTCCTCCCCTTGGACAACTTTCTCACTCTGGTCTGATTGGCCTAAACGTTCTTCCGTCCCCTTCTTCAGGACGCAGACAATGAGATAATTCCTCCGGACAATTTTGTCTCGACGGGAAAGGAGGACTCCACTCCTAGTTCTGGATCTTCGGATGAAGGTGCTGCTTTTATAGGCTTCGCGCTTCCAAGAGTTATATGTAAATGTAATGGAGTTTTGTTGTTGTTTTTGTTTTTTTCTCCATGGGGCTTTTCGCATAGACGCTGTTTTTATTCGGTATTCGGTCTCTGAATAAAGTGTTAATAAACATATTCCTACCTAGTACCTATCTATTCATCAGCTGCAGGCATAAAGCTCGGAAACAATTTCAAGCTGATTTACAATGGCAAGTTTGGTCACGAGAGATATAGTGGGAGGTGGGGGCGGTTTAAACTGAAAGAAAGAAAATTGAAGAGAGGGAGACAGGGAAGAGGGAAGAAAGAAACGGAAAATGAGGAACACACTCAAAAGAAAAGAGAGGGAAAGAAACAGAGAAAGGGGGTGGAAAGAAGGCGAGAGAGCGAGTGAGAGAGGGAGATGAGAGAGAGAGAGAGAGAGAGAGAGAGAGAGAGAGAGAGAATCAAAATGTATTAATTTACTGGGCCTTAATGAACTCTGATTCTGAGACAGGCAGCGAGAGAGAGAGACAGACAGAGAGACAGATATGGAGCCAGGGTGGGGGAGAAGAGGTGAGGGTGGGAGGGAGGTATACATACACACACTCACACCCTCTAGTTCCTTCAGTACCAAGCACTTGCCGTTGACTGAACCCATAGATTTCCACACCACAGCTGACCACGATTCCAGACGGCAAGAGAGAAGCGTGATCACACACAGCTTGTTTGTTTTACATTAACGTGACAAGCAGGGAAGTCCCCCAGTACAGGGGTTGGTGTGTGTGTGTTGTGTGTGTGTGTGTGTGTGTGTGTGTGTGTGTGTGTTGTGTGTGTGTGGGCGGGGGCAGGGGGTGGGGGGTTTCCAGACCAGCATCTCTCTGGGCTTCCTTCCTGTCAACTGCCAGACCCCCACAGCAGGAAGCCGGCTCCAGCTTGGACCCTCCCGGCAACCTGAAATCATCCCCGCTGCTGGTGATGGTGTATATATATATATATATATATATATATGGTGGTCGTGGAATCGGCAGCAGTTCCATTCCGAGAAAAAACTCAGTCAGACCCTGATAATTTTGTGAAAGTTGGAAAGTCTAGACAGCACTCTGCGTCCAGCCAAGCGTCATATCCGTTTCTCTTGCTGTATCTCTCTTCCCTCGCTCTCTGTCTGTCTGTCTCTCTGTCTAGAGGTCTATCCATCTCTCTCTCTCTCTCTCTAATTCCCTCTCTCCACTGCAGTAAGAGGCAACAGCAATGGTAGTTGAGGTAGCAGCAGCAGCAGCAGCAGCAGCAGCGGCAAAAGACTCAATAATTCCATGATGAAGATTTATTAACGGACATGTCAATAAACACACACACACACACACACACACACACACACACACAGAGAGAGAGAGAGAAAGAGATAGATAGATAGATATAGATATAAATATATTGAAATTTTAAAAAAAATAGTAAAACAGCACACTAGCAATGGGGGGAAAACAACTTAACATTTGACAAATCAACAGGAACACACACACACACACACACACACACACACACACACACACACACACACACAAACAAAACCGGAAGCAACAGACGCAAAAGAAAACAAGCCCGGTGTCAGGCGGGGGGAGCTACAATCCAAAGTAGATTTACTCCTACATTACCGAGTGCACCCTCCTTGCCTCCTCTGATTGACGTGTGATTAAAAGGGTTAGCCTTTCTTTGCGGTTTTTCCAGCCGGGAGAAGAACGGCTAATTTTCCACACTAACTTTCACAATTTGGCTCATCTTCCGGTGCGAAGGGCATGAGGGGGAGAAGAAACGGGGGAAGTAGACGGCGGGGTGAGGGATTCATTTCTCTCGTGTTTGCTGAAAAAGTTTGTATAAGATTGCGTAAACACAATTACACACTCCATGGTTAGCACAGAAACGAGTACTTGCCCTTCTTCAGAGCTTCAATCAAACTTGCACGCATACAGATGCGCACTCGAACTGGTCGAAAGGTTCACCAGCGTGGGGAAGGAGAAACGAAGTGCGTGACAGACAGACAGAAAGAGATCACAGAGAGAGAAACAGGCAGACAAAGAGACAGAAACAAAAGCGTAAAATGACAAAACGCGAGAGAGGAGATGAGGTGAGGGATGGGGAGGAGGGTGGGGCACTGACAATCGAGGAGCTGGGCCTTCTCTACTACTTAACGTAATCGGTAATGCCTCATCACTTAAATATTTAACTCACTCAGTACGGCCAGTCCTCTCTTCTCCTCTACACAGACCCCTCGGATGTCCAGTGGGTGTCTGAATGACCCAGCCTTTAGCTTCCGTCATCAGAATTGTGGTATTCTTTGTCAACATTTACCTCTTCAGTATAAGAGCCTTCCACTTGCAATATTTTGATGATGGTAATTGGGATGAAACGCTGTTAACGTCGTCTCTTTCGCCGTTCGTATGGAGAGAGTTAAGTGTTCTTCGATGTCACACACTATCCTTTCTTTCTAGTGTGTTGGCGCATACTGAGACAATATCAAAATATATATACAATAACAGCCACACACAGACAAAAAAGCGCGCGCATACGCACCCTTTCTTTTTCTTTCATGGGTAGAAAATTGCCATTCGGAAATAATTAGCATGATCAGTCAACACAGCAAATTACCAAATCAGCACATGAAACGGAGATCACCATCTTGGCGCCACGACAAAGTGCGCTAGGACGCCAGGGAACAACAATTGCCACCCCACCCCACCCCACCCCACCCTCACACACAAACACACACCTGCATGCAAGCAAACACCCCTTCACCCCCTAAAACACACATAAACAGGCAGACAGACAGGCACCGTGATAGAGACCGAGAGAGAAACAGTAAGACTCTAGGGGGAGGAGGGGAAGCAGAATAAGAGTGAGAGAGAGGATGTGGGGGGGAAGTAACACGCACAAACAGACCAACCGAAAGACAGAGAAACGGACAAAGCAGGCGAACACACACACACACTGCTAGCACCCCGTATATCAATGTGTATGTGGAGTAGAACGTGATCAGAGAAGGGGCAGGAGTTTGAGTAGGGGAAGAGGGAGTGAGGGAGGGGGAGTTGTGTCTGTTGGGGCCCACTCGGAAGGAAAGCAGAAACCCAGACTTTCAAGGGGATGATGAGGAAACTCGTGCATCATCAGATTAAAAAAAAAAAAATAAAAAAAAAAGGGGGAGGGGAGGGGGGGTGGCGTATCGTTTTATCTTCACCTGCCTGCATCTCCTCTGGTGTAAGCCTCTCATCTACCCCTTCCTCCTCCCAAAACACATGTACACACACACACACACACACAAACACACACACTCACATACACGCACGCACAGACACACACACATGCGCGTGCGTTTGCATATGCATCACTCATGAAAACACAAGTTTACCTGTCTACATTATTTTAAGCTATACATTCATATTCGCGATTGGTAGTACTGCTCCCAATAACACGAACGACGCATATGTAATCTTGACAGCACCTCTTGCTGAGAGAGAGAGAGAGAGAGAGAGAGGGGGGGGGGAGGCAGAAGGAGAGGGAGTGCAAGTACCTACGTGTGTAAATTTGCTGAGTGAGAGACAGACAGACAGACAGAAGACAGGGAGAGAAGGGTGGGGGAGGGAGAGCGAAAAAAGTGATCTTATGAGAGGGAATGTGTGCATACTGGCTGAGAGAAAGAGGGAAGGGGGCGGGAGGGGGGTGGGGGTGGGGCAGCTCGGCAACTCTAGTGAAGAGAGAGAGAGAAACAGAGAAACAGAGAAAGACAGAGCGTGGTTCTACTCAATCAGACTGCATTGCGTAGCATGGTTTTATTGGCGTGTATGACTCCCATCTCTCTGTCAAATGCGTGTGTCATGGGGTCAATGTCTGGAGGGGAAAATATTGATGGGGCTGAACCGACCGTCCTGTTTTATCGCTGGCGGAAAGTCTTGGCGTCTTCTTGTTGTCCGAGAAAGCAACTTTGCGTGCGCGCGTGCGTTTGTGTACTCTTGTGTGTGTTGTAATAGGAGATCAGTAGACGAATAAAGAGAGAGTGAGAAGAGAAAAGAAAGCGGCAGAGATGGATGGATGGATGGATGGTTTATTGCCCCTCATGAACGGGGTAAATGATGTACAACAATACGGTATCTGCAATTGAATAATAATCATAATCTTAATCCTAATGAGTTCAGTAATCATGAAGTCATAACCGATCGCAACTGAAATGCTTTGTATAAATAAACTGAAAAATTCCTCACAATCCTTTCATTACAAGAAATCGTAAGCTAGCTTAACCACAGTTGACTTGGATACCTATAGAATTTTGATAGAATATATCGTGCTCTCACATCAGTCAATGCTGGACAATACAAAACAAAATGCAACCCATCTTAATTCCCAGTTTTGCATAATGGACAAACTAAATCTTTTTCGGTATTCTTACTATAATGTGAAATCAATGCTGAGGAATTTCAGAGATACCAAATCTAAACTTAGTCATGAATGACAAATTTCAAGTGTCTATGGATATTCACATGTACAATTTAATATCGTGAAATGTACAATACGTTCAATATATTTCATATCTATCGCTACGTTTAATATGAGAGCTACACTCTTGCCATCTACATACAATTAATCAGTCTCTGAACTCACTTATAAATGATCTGACATCTTGAACCCCTTGATTTTCCCATTATAACCAAAACCAAACTGAAACAATTTGCAACGGACATTCGAAACCCAATTTCTCAGTCACGTAACACTCTATAAGTTCCACAGAGAGAGAGAGAGAGGGAGAGGGAGAGGGAGAGACAGACAGACAGAGACTGAGGCAGAGAGAGACAGAGAGAGAGACAGAGATGACAATACAGGAGTTCTGCACTGGAAATTACTTTAGAATATTCATCCCACATAATGTTAAATAAAATGAAAGGACATGAAAGCAATAAAAATTAATGTTCATATTGCTGTGATGAAGCAGATTTTATGGAACTCTTTTCCCCAAAGTTGCTTAGTCGTGTCTACCTTACGGAAATTCATAGGATGACAGAAGGGATTAAACAACAACAACAGAGAACCAGATAGACGAAACGTTCTAGTACGTCCATACAAGCCTACAGGAGACCCAGTGAATCCAGGACATGACTGAAGACTTGCACTATACCACTTGTTCCACAGAGACTTCGTGATAAAAAAAACAACAACAAAAAAACAACAACCTGTTTCTCTGTGATTAAGGGAGCAAAACTTTTCTCGATACCAACGGGAGTTCTTATTGTCAGAGCTTCTTCGGTTTTTCTTTCTGCTTCTTCCATCACTGTACAAACCTTGGCACTGCATAATTTCAATCTAACCTATGCAATTCTACGCACTGTGTTATAAAATGGGTGGGGAAACCGTGGAGAGACTTAACTGTGCTGGATTCCGCAGCAAGTACCTCAAAGATGTTCAACACTGTCATTAATTTACAGCTATGGCTAACTTGAAGAGAAAGAGAAGAGTCAAATTTCATGTTACACACGGCCACTCCCCTTGGTACGTGACGGCTTAAAGCTGGGTTGTCCCACCGATATGTTAAGTATGCAGGTCAATGGGTTGCCTGCCCTGGCGCCAGCATCGTTTTTCATGTTTCGTGGAACGATTAAACTAAGCAGATGGTAACACTCGGCTCCAACACAGAACATTCCCAGACTTCCTTCGATTTAAAAGGGACACCGCCGACCACTGACGGAAACGGAAATCTTGACTTAAGCTTAGAAAGTGGGTTCTGCGTTCACACAGAACGAAGTGAATTGAGTGAAAACAGATCTAGGGTTATGTATGCATGTGAGTTTTCCATTAAACTGATGCTTGGCACGATGAAGCCAACGAACAAACAAGTAAGCTGATGTGACTGGAATGCGATCCGTGGTTCATCTTTGATGTTATAATGCATTGCAAACATCATCGTAGCTTTGAAAAAAAAAAAAAAGAAGAAGAAGAAGAGGGGAAAAAACACACTTTCTTGACAAACACGATCATATGGTCTTTTATCTCGGTCTTTCTCTCACTCAATCGCGTTTATTTCCCAAGTAGTATGCTAGACCAGCCTGCCAGCAGCCACCTACACACACACACACACACACACACAGAGACAGAGAGAGAGAGAGAGAGAGAGAAGGGGACGGAAGGAGGGTGAGGGTGGAACTGGGACAAAGAGGGAGTTCAAACGAAAGAAATATATAGGGTGCCAACGAATAGCAAATGCACGTGCACATAACAAAGGGTGCCTAAACATTCATTAGGTCTACACATTATGTCTAAACATGACCACTTGCATGTGTCAGTTACAAAACTGCAAATCATGTGTGGCACCCATTTTACTGCTAAATAGAGAAGGAGGGAACCGAACAGTGAGGCAGCCATTGTGGGAAAGCAGCAGGCGGGCACAGTGCAAGTCGAGGACAGGAAACACTGTCTGAAATTACCCGGAAAAAGACACTTCAGTCAAATGGCTACAGTACAATTAACCCCCGTGACACCCGGGAAGTTTCGCTGACACTGCAATTTAGACAAAACAAAACAAAGAGTGACAGATAGACAAAGACTGAGAGAAAGAGGAGGGGTGGGGCAGAAGGGACAGAAGAAGAGAAGCAGAGAGAGCAGGCGAGAGAGAGAGAGAGAGAGAGAGAGAGAGGGTGGGGGGGGGGGGGGGGGGACGGGGGGGGGGGGGAAGTATACACACGTTGTGCATGTGTCTGTTCTGAAAATATTAAACAAAAATTTTTGATTCACAAGTAATTACTATTGTCGAAGTGCCAAAAGGTTTGCTGATTAAAACAAAAAACAAAACACACGCAGAGACACACACACGCGGGCGCTCGCATACATATCTATTCGTAAAAAAGATGCCATGTGTAAGAAAGAGAGAACACACATCAATGATTTAAAAACAACAAAAACATAACACAAAATACATTTTAATGACAGAACGAAAGAGAGAACACACACATACTCGCGCGCGCGCGCGCGCACACACACACACACACAGGTGTGCGTGCTCGTGCACGTTTACACGCCAACCACGAGCTGCGGCATTGTAGTATCTGTTCCATCACCGTCTATCTGACTCAGCTGTGACGAAAATAGACGGTGTGCCTAACTGGATTTATCGCCTTGTACTTGATAACTTGCTTGCCTTCCACTGTGTCTTGTCAATCTTTCCTGCCAAAATGCGTCCGGCTTACTTCCACCGATACGATCAAAAGGATCTGAAAGATCAGGTTGTGTGGGATGGGGGAGATGGGTGAGGGATAGAGAGAGAGAGAGAGAGAGAGAGAGAGAGAGAGAGAGATAAAGGATTTACTGTCATATGCTTTTCACAACCATTTGAGTGAGAGAAAGAGAGAGAGAGAGAGAGAGGGGGGGGGGGGGTGGTGGGCTAGGGGGTTGCGATGGGGAAGGATTCAAGGAGAAGAAAGGGGAGGAAAGACACAAAAAATACATTATGTAGCTTACTGTGCGTGTAATGAGCGCGCTTGCTGGCGTGTCATTTTCACTCATCACTGTGAAATCTGTCAACCTTCTCTTTGGAACCAGAACGCCAACAGCTGAATCTGAGACCTTCCATGTTTGACCTCTTTAAACAATTTGCTCCTTTTACAAGCCCCGTTTACAAAGCAGGGAGTACACATGTACGATTCGCCTTGCATGTCTGTTTAGAAAATAATTATAACGCAAATAATAACAATGGAACATTCTCTGGCGTACTGCTCTAGTTTCGTCAATAAGTCTATGTGCTGCGAAGATACGTAGTTTCTTAACAAAGAAAAATGAACCGAGGCAAGACAAATTTGTTTGACATGGCCCATCGGGGCACTGAAACATTAAACACACATAAAAGCATCATTTACACACATCATACAAACATAAAAAGTGATGACAACAACAACAACAACTGACAACAAAACACAAAAAGCCCACTCGACCATACAAGCAAATGCACATTGACAACTAAACAAGTCATTTTACCCCAGCAATAGACAGAAACAAAATTATATGGAAAAGAAATACGCACAGAAGTGAAAAGGGATGTAATTTGTATACATTTCAGGATTTTTTTTTTTAAAAAATTTTTTTTTAAACAAAAACAGTGAAATTCAACGGAATTTGGTGGTTCTATGGTATCTTGGTAATGTTCTACCAAATGCTGTATAAAAAAGAAAAAAAAAAAAAAAAAAAAGAAAAAGAAAAAAAAAGGCACATACACAAATACTGAAATTTACCAGTGATGTCTTTTGTGGAATATCTATCACAAATTCTTTCATTTATTTCCAGACAGTGAATAATTGGTTGTTTTAGAACCTTACCTACTAAATCACAGAATTATTTGGCGACACTACAAAATACGCACCTTGGCTGAAATTTGGTTGAAACAAATACTGAAATTTACCAGTGATGTCTTTTGTGGAATATCTATCACAAATTCTTTCATTTATTTCCAGACAGTGAATAATTGGTTGTTTTAGAACCTTACCTACTAAATCACAGAATTATTTGGCGACACTACAAAATAACGCACCTTGGCTGAAATTTGGTTGAAACATCCTGCAATCAATCAATCAATCAATATATATATATATATATATATATATATATATATATATACAATATAGTTATCTACATGTCTCAATACCAATCGAGCACTGTCAATATTTGCGACATACGAACACAATTCGTTACCCAGTGTACTGCGTTTAACGCAAGGTACCAAGCCATGCCAAACTGCCGGGAGAGTTCATGGCTTCTGTGACTAATGGAGGCACGTCACGTGATCTTCCGCTGTATCTTCGTCGGGTAAAGGGCGCGCAGTGTTCAGCTAAAAGTGTGTCACGTACATAACGATATATGTGCTGTCTGTGCGTTGTAAATTTGTAATGGATCCGTGCCTAATTAAGGATTTCTTTACAGCGGACGGCACTCCGAGGGCTTTGGGGAAGAAGAGTTCATAAACCGGCTCTGAACTATTCTAAACTGACTAGCTAACTGCTACTAATCTTCTCCCAAACCACTCCAAGTTCTTTTCAACATATTCAAGTCAGGACTTACACTCGTTATCCTTCCTAAGTTTAGGTACACAGTGCACAGTTAAGAACTGGCAGCAGCATCAACAACTTAGCAGTAGTTTGAAACTTCAACATAACAAAACAACAACAACAAGAAATTAAAAAAAAAAAAAATAAAAAATTACAGGAGTCCGACAGACGAATCGGAAAGCAAGCATCCATATATTATACGGTCAAACACGTTTAACTTTTTTTTTTTCATGATGCGGTGCTCGCACGCGCGCGCGCGCGCACACACACACAAACACACACACACAATCGTTTTGATGGAAACAGTTTCAGGTCCTCATCTGTGATGTTATGAAGCATCCCAGTACTTTTAAAACACTGTGTTCCAAACATTTTTGAATCACCATATATATATATATATATATATATATACGTATATATATTGTACAGTATTGTATTACTCTTTTGTCGCAACAGATTTCTCTGTGTGAAATTCAGGAGAACGCGTCACTACACTGAGAGCGCACTGTATGATGTCACTTGTGCCGAATAGGCTGTATCTAAATTGTGTGTGTGTAAAGGGGAAGGATGGTAGTGAGAGGAATGGGTGTGAGTGGAGGAGTGTGTTTGTATGTGCGTGTGTGTGTGCGTGCATGTGTGCGCATGCATGTGTACCTCCACGTCTGTGGATGAATGCAAGGAAGAGAGGGGTGGATGAGAGGGTGTGTGTGTGTGTTTGTTTTTGTTGTTTTTTTTTTTTAGATAAGAAGTTTAAATGCTTAAAAGTTTATATCTGATTTTATTAGGATGTTACTGTGATAGTGATTTTGATTTTGTAAATTAAATCTTGAGCTGAGATGTTTAACTTTACTATGAATATGCTGATCTTAGTGATGATGTAATTGTGTGGTTTTTGTTGTTTTTTCAATGACTGAAATGGATGTTTATATGCCTGTAACTGATGTTCTTATGTCATGTTTGTTTTAAATTTTGGTTGTATGTTTTTACAGATTAGTATTAATTTATGTTGATTTCACCATTTTGTGCATCTGAATATACAATAAGTGTGCGTTTGTGCTTGCATACGGGCGGGTGTGTGCGTGCGCACGGGTATGTGTGTGTTTTAAATAATGGAAAGTTATCGGACTTGCTTTGCTATGACTGAGTCGAGTGTTATTTTGTTATTATGTTGTATGCCAATTTTTACCGTTTTGCGTATAATTTGTATCACAGACTTCACCACACTTAATTTCTCTACGAGATAATAAAGGTATTCTGATTCTGATACGATACCTATGTGTACGCGTTACCAGTCGGCCAACACTCCACATAATGATTTGTTGTTGTTGTTTTTGTTGTTGTTGTTGCTGCTGCTGCTGCGTAATCAAATAATCCGATAAACAAGTACCTATAAATGTAGGGTTTGTTTTTCCTTCTTTCAAATCTAAATATCAGGATAGGCAAAATATCAAGGCATAAAAAAAAATCATCACTCACACACGCGCGCATGCGCGCGCACAAACACACACACACACACACACAGCATAATTATCACTCAGGCCACATTCCTCGTATCCAGCTCATTATACTACCACCCAACTTCTACTTCTGCCCCCTTTCCTCGTTGTCCCCTCACTCTCCTGTTTTTCGTCCTATATCACTCTTACTCTTAGTGAACAGACGTAAAATGGATGAACAACAACAACAACAACAACACACACACACACACACACACACACACACAGAGAGAGAGAGAGAGAGAGAGAGAGGGGGGGGGAGGTTGGGGAAGGGAGAGGAGAAATGGAATGTAAGGAGACAGCAGACATACAAAGAGTGAAAAAATGGTGGCACAACCAAATCACCCATGCCACTTTGTTTAGCAGGAACTTCCCTTCTACATAAAAAAGGAAAAGAAAAGAAAAAGAAAAAAAGATACTCCATCACCCCACCTGAACATGGTAAATACATCACGTTAACCACTTCTCCTTCCTTTTCTTTTGACAAAAACAGCAGTGGAAACCACAAAAAGAACACACGGGAGAAGAGGAGGGCGTGAGGGGTTTGGAGGAATGGGAGAGGTGGGGGCCAGGGGGGGCAAGGAGGAATCTGACGTACGTACCAAAAGGTGAGGAAGAGGGAGAAGAGGAGGAGGAGGAGACTGAGGTGTTATTTCTACAGCTCAATGAAGCAAAGACGCGTGGGTGAAGGTGTGGGGTGGGGTGGAGGGGGGTGGGGGGGGGTATGTATGCGAGGGTGTGCTAGTCTAGAGTGAAGGGTGATCGACACGGAGAGAGTAGGGAGGTGCGGGGGGTGGGGTGGGGTGGGGGCGGGGGGCGGGGGGGCACTGTTGAAAGCTGTTGATCCGTGTACACGGCGTAGAGAGTAGAACTCCAACGAGGTGAGTTGCCCTACGATACTATACGCTTCTGTAGGTCCGAGTAGCCCCTCAAGTGTAAGGTGAAGTGGACTATTTTCTTTCGTCCAACACTAGTGTTCAGAAAACCGGGCTCAGCTCCCCGACACTCAAGGGAAAATAAGGACCGGGTCCAAAGAAAACACCACTCACATACACACCATCTGTACCCACCCACCACCACCTTCCCCCCTCTTTTCCATAGATCATTCTCAAGCTAAGGAATACTTCGTAAACCTTGCCCTTGCTTGCTTTTTCAGGTCTTTTCTTGTCTTTCTCATGGCGAATAATTATGCTCTCCCTTCTTCCTCTCTCATTCAAATGGGGTTGGGGGGTTGGGGGGGAGTGTGTGTGTGTGGGGGGGGGGGGGGGGGGGGGAAGAATTGTTTGGTTAGTTGCTTGGTTAATTCCTTCGCGCACAAAAGAAACAAATTAAAACACTGAATCAAACAAAATTATTTTGAATACTGATGTGGCCGACAAATATTTTTTTAACGTATGGGTATGAGTGTTTGGGGTAAAGAAGGGGTGAAGGAGAGAGAGAGAGAGAGAGAGAGAGAGAGAGAGAGAGATCCAAAAACTTTATTATTCAAGGATAAAGATTTTAGGCATCGCCCAGTCTTCCAATCTGTCCTTGTGACAACAATAACAACATTAACGATAACGACAAAAAATTAATGATTTTGTTAACACTGCTACATCCACTGCTACTACAACGAAGAATGATCACCACCATCATCATTAACATCGTAAAGAGAGAGAGAGAGAGAGAGAGAGAGAGAGAGAGAGAGAGAGAGATGATGATGAATGGATGGATGTCGATCAAGCTGCAAATGCCGCTTCATTCGAACAAAGAAACTTAAATCACCGTGTCGGTAAACGGTTTGAATTCCTAATCGCACCACATGTCCCCCATATATATTTATTATATAATAAAGAATAACACAATGGTACAGGAAAGAAACAAAAACTTTCATTGTACTTCCAAATTCTCCACCTCCATAAGTCTATCAAGCAATCTTGGGTTCGTCACAAAGACCGTAGTGATGCAAATGACGATCATTTCCGATGATCTCACTGTGACTGAATCCCACTTTCCAAACTGTCAGTCTGATTCATCGTGTCACACATACACATACTTGACTCACTGACTGCGCCACCGTCTTCTGATACAACGGTGACACATCGAGTAACACTAAGTCTTGGAAGCAATCCAGATTTTCTTATTTTCTTTCTTCTTTTGGCGTGTCCCTCCAATTTATTTTTTTTCAGGTCAAGCCAAAAGCATCTCGGTGAACTGATACAATGATCAATACAAAAAATTCCATTCCTTTGAAAACATGACCATTCACACACACACACACACACACACACACACACACATGGACACAGAGAGAGACAGCCCGGGGTGCCGGGGGCGGGGGGCGGGGGGTGGGGGGGGCACTGAGAGACTGTGTTTTGAGGGAGAGATACAGAGACAGATGGAGGGAGGGGGTCGTTGTCTGGATGAGACGAACGTTGAGTCAGGGAGAAAAAAGCGGAACATGACAAAGGGACAGTGACAAAGGAAGTGAGTCAGTCAGTCTGAGAGACAGACAGACAGACAGCGAGGGGAGAGAGTGTGTGAGAGAGAGAGAGAAAGAGAGTGTTACACTGCAAGTGTATGTGATTGTGTATGTCTGTGTAAGTGTGTGTGTGCGAGGGAGAAAGACAGACAGAAACACAGACAGAGTGCCAAAGAGATCTATAGACAGAGACACATACACAGAGATATTGTTAAGAGGAAGAAGGGAATATAATTCACCAACTCTAGTCTATTAAATCCAAATAAAGACAAAAGGGGGCGGGAGGGGGGGTAGGGGGGGGGGAGGGGTGCGGGGGGGCCCGCCATGTGCGAAACTCTCGTCATTTCTTCATCAAGGCGATGAGTCGTGTGGAAACATGGCATCAAAGGATCGATCGTAGGCTGGGCTGTGGCAGGTATGTGCGCAGTTAGTGCCAGCGGGGGTCACCGTTAGCTGTGAGTCAACCAAAGACGTCGAACGAACTCCACCGACTTCTTGAGGTCTGCCTGTATTTGGAAAGGGAACCTTGTTTTGAATATATATATGAACTGTATGACCTTCTCACCGTCGCGACACATCGTGATAGTGATCCGCTCTTCTCACAGCTTCGTCACGCTTGTCGATTTAACGCATGGTGTGAAGACCACCATGAAGGGACTGAAAGTACTTTTGGGGGAAAAAAAAGACTGCTGTCTGCAGAAACGGATTTTGTAGCCCAACATTTTTCATGTTCAAATGTAGCCCAACATTTTTCTTAATGTTCAAATTAATAAAAAGAAAAAAAAAGAAAAAAGAAAAAAGGAAGCCACTAAAAGTCAGAAAACGAAAACACGTGTTCAGTACATAACTTCGACTAAGAAAATTTGACACTTGCACGTTTGTTTCGTTCTGGTATATCATCATACATTTAAAGATCGTCTCTTGTGGAGTGCGTATGACAAATGATCATTAATTAAACAGTTTTAAATCTAAATGTCTGCATCTGATGTCAATTACTGTTAGACTTAACAGTTGATGTGACGAATAACGTTTAAGTAGATTTTTGGTTCACAAGCTCCACACCCCCGTTTAATTCTCAGCAACAGCGGATGGGGGAGGGGGTGGGATGAGTGGTCGTCACGAAACATTGCACATGAAGCCATCCGCAGAAGGTGTAGGCAATGTTGATGCACTTGCCGATAACATGCAGCACAGACTGTCCCTGTTGAAGCAAGCGTTTCAAATCCAAACTCCGCTGATGACCCCAATTCTGCACACGTTTTGCACTTACCTGCGTAATTTTATGTCCTTTGAACATGTATACAAGTTATGTGCGTCATCCCAACTGGATGCAGTTTAAAGAAAATAGTGTGAAAAAGCCCTCGACATTTCACCGGAGACAGCTAACGGGATTATCTTGTTCAACCGATGTCGAACGGACAAAAATGAGGTCTCCTCGGCAATGCAACGGTTCACAACTTTGAACAAAACTAATATGGGTCTGCAACGATCCGCCTGTCGACGAGGCTACGATCTTGGATAATTCGGGCGTTGTAAAAGATATTTTCCTTGTAAGGCATCCCGCCCTGCATTTGAAAGAAAAAAAATGACCACAAACGTCAAAGAACGCTTCGACCAATTTGTATTATGAGGGGACAGGGGCTACTGTTTTGTCTGGTTATGATTACATGCAGCCCCAAGCTGTTTTTTTTATGTTCACAATTGTGAGTGAGTGAGTGAGTGAGTGTGTGTGTGTGTGTGTGTGTGTTTGACAGAGAGAGAGGGGGGGGGGGGGGTTGAGCGACAGACACAGAGACGTTAAGAGTACTTAGTGAAAGCTGACACTGGAAAAAAACAATCACAAAACGTCCCAGTAACAACCCACCTGCTATCACGCATCAAGCTCCACAACCAGCAGCCCATACAAATACGACAATGTGAAACAGAACCGCAACAATGGCACGCGCCACAATTGACCTCTCTTCCATCAATCCAACTTGTTTTCTGCTGGGCCCACATAAAGTCTGCCCCGGAAAAGCAAAACATTTAAACCGACACATGCACTACTCAAGCAAGTGTTTGCGGACGGGAAAAAAAAGAAAAAAAGAAAAAAAAAAAAGATATCCGGATCGATACGCTGGTATTGCTCGTGACTCTATGTGGTCTGTCGTTGTGGTTTGTTCCCAACCATTTCCCTGATCCCCGTTCCAGAACTGCTCCTGTTTACCCCTTTTGTCCTCTTTACTCCGTTCTCCCCCCGAGGTTTTCACGTGGACAGAAAACCTAAGGGGTCGGCGAAATATTTTATCGGGTTTTCTTTATCTGGCCAACGCCGAAAAGAATTGATCCGTGTCCCCAGAGCACCTCCGTTTACCAACCACACGAACTCAATTCAAACCAAAGCAAAATAGTATGACTGACGTTCACAGCTCAGCCAACCTTGACAAGAGCGCGAGTTTAATTCATGAAAACTACATGAAAAAGCTCTGAGGAAAAGCGAAAATTAACCTGTGAGACGGAAGCGTCCGTTTGATTAACGACAAAACACACGTTCAGGCCGAGACCGCATGCAGAAATGAATGAAGAGATGTCGATCGATCACTGCTTTTCCTGGGACATCAAAACCAGACGTCCAAATAATCATGACAGCAGTGATAAAGTTAGCTATTATTGACAGCTGAAAAGATTACAGAGAGAGAGAGAGAGAGAGAGAGAGTACAGGCAATGAAACGAGGAACTGACAGTGATACTGCAAAAACTGACGAGAGTGGGCATAAGAAAACGCGTGCTTGTGAGGAGCCAGTCCACAACTGCACAAAACCAAACAAGTTCTGAACATCTAGTTTGGATAGTTTTCTTTCGATCATTTCAACTCGAAGTCGAACATGTATCTTCTACTAAACCGCCGTCCCACTCTTCTTCTTCTTATTCTCCCCTCACCAATGCCACTCTGACTCAACCAACCACCCTTTCCATATTCTTGTCATCCAACTGTTAAAAATGAGAATACAGTAAAGTGCTGAGAGCTCTGGACTGTCGGGATGAGAACAAAATACAAAACCCGGGCTTCTCTTTGTTCTGTAAGAAAACAACGGATCGTAAGCTTACAACAGTGGACAAGGATCTGCTGGGAGAAGGGGGTGCACGCAGATGGAGGTGGGGCGGGGTATGTCGGCAAAAAAGGAAGTGGGGGATGCCGGGGGTGGGGAAGACAGGACTCGTTTTGCAACAAAACTCCCCCTCCAACCCACCCCAAAAAGGGTTACTTACACTCCCACTATGAGTCAAACAACTCAAAGTAACCATTACACCATAACCTGAAAGGTTGTAGTAGCCTGAATGGTTTACTGACTGACTGACTTGTCAGTCACAGTTCACACTTTAGCTAGTCCAATGCCGCTTCCCCCTAACCTTCTCCAGGTTTTGTACACAAGTGCTTCACTGCACATTAAGAATGGCAGCTTTTAATGCATACAGTAGTAGGCCATCATCAGTGGGCTTAAAATCATAAAACATCCATGACCCCTACCTCTCTCTGTCAATGAATGCACGTACGTGTGTGTGAGCGCATGATTATGTATACGCCTGCGTGTACATGAGCACACACGTGTATGTCATTGTGTCCGTTACCACTCATCCTTCCTGTCCTCATCTTTCCAGCCCCCACCCCACACTCAGGCCTCTTCCCCTGTGACCACCATTCGTACACACACACAGACACACACACAGACATCCCTCAACTCTACCCCTTTGAGAACTGCTGGGACTGGATGTTAGATAACAGCCACATAGCCAGCCAGTCAGAACAGGCACAACCACCACCACCACTACACCCTCTGTGCTATTACAACTGGATGTAGCCAGAACTCTGGCTGGCCCTTTACCATTGGGCTGGGGTGAGGAGCCAGGCACCACAGGCGTCAATCAATACCTCGGGGGCCCAGGGGAAAAGGGCAGGGATGAAGGGGAAGGGTAGGGGGGCGGGGACAAGACCTTTTTTTTCCTTTTTTTTTTTAAACCCCACCCTCCCCACTCCCCTTTCTCCAGTCTCCGCAGCCACACCATGGGAAGGGGTCAAACCTAATTTACTGTCCTCTGTCTTCACACAATGTACAAAGAGTCTGCCTCACACCTTCCTTCCCCGCACACACCGGGCCAGGGGTTCGGAGACTGGAAAGAAGGGTGTCGGAGGGGCGGGTGGGCGGATGGTGAGAGGGAGCCGGGGAAGGGGGGTGGGGGGGGGGTGAGGAGTGCGGAGTGAGAGAGTGCGGGGAGAAAAAAAGAGGATGGTGGGGTAGCGAGGAAGGATGAGGGATGGATGGAGGATCTATGCAGATCAAGAGAGCGTCGTCGTGTGATCAAGGGAGTGTGCAATCGACACAGAGACTGAGAGACGAAAATTCCTCAGAATGACATAAGTGTCCATCTCTGTTAAAGCTCCCCACCCCCCACCACCCCCCTCCCCCGCTCACCGATCGTGCATGTTCATACACACACACACACACACACACACACTTTCTCGAAGAAATCAGCCATGTATACCTCTTACGGGACAGGTTCATGTGTAAAAGCAAATAAAAATGTTAATGTAAAAATTAAAATTAAAAAAATGGAGGGGGAGAGGGGGGTCGGGTGCGGAGATGGCGGGTGTGGAGATGGGGGGTGCGGGGATGGGGGTGTGGGGGGGACGGGTCTGCAGGGCAACGACAAGCAGTCCTAACACAGGAAACGCAAACAGCACTTTTTATGAGCACCCGTTTCACCCCTCATAAAACTCAACAGCCCCAAACTCTTTACGCTGGCTTCATGCAGTGACTGCTCGGCCCACACAAGTGATTCACCTCAGCAGTGTTGATGCATGTCAAGACAGTTCCAAACTGTATGGTGATCTTGAAACGCTTGCTGGACAACCCCACAGCAAAACTGACATGTAACTGTTTCGGTACATTTAAACATGAAAACAACAAAATGATAATGTGAGAAAAATACAGAAAAAGAAAATTAAACATGTAGAGAAAAACAAAAACTAAAGCAAGCAAGCATGAAAAAAGGAAAAAGTTGTGACCTTTTTTGGGGGGTGAGTGTGGGGGTGCTTCATGGGCAAAAAACAACAACAAAAAAACATAAAGACAGGAAGAATGGTAAGATTCATGGGGGGAAATGTGACCAAATGAACAGATCAACTGTCTGATCAGTTATGCACACAGATCAATATGGAAAAAAAAAATCACTTTCAGCTTCAGCAAACATAGGGTTGTTTTCTTTCAAAAAGAAAAGTTATCATGTATCAGCAGCCTTCTTATTTGCAAAATAGAATACTTTATAAAGAAATGAGAATCTACTTTATCATTAAACACAACTCTACTGTTTATTGCATGACTACTTTAAAAATTATCTTTCCAATACCAGCTGTCATCAGTATCAACACTCCCTTTTCCAATTCACCAGCGAAAATTAGCACCTGAACTCACTGTATATTCAACTGTGCATACAACATTTTCATTCCTCTTCAATACAACAACATAACTACTGCATTTTTCTTTGTTTGTTTGTTTGTTTTTTATGAGGAAAACACAATACACAAACACACACACACACACACACACACACACACACACACACACACGCATGCACACACAGTGACACACACACAAAACACACAATTACTCAAATACTAAGCACACATGTACAATGATATAATATTCACACACACACACACACACACACACACACATAAGTCAAACAAGAGTGAAATAGACTTGTTCAAATTTGAACAAATAAGGATAAATTTATATAAAAAGCTGGAAAGATGGAACAGAAAACAAGGCTTAGTTCATTTGACTTAAAAAAAAAAAAAACAACAAAAAACCCCACAAACACACACACACACACAAACAAAAAAAAAAAACAAGCCAACCTTACTCACATACAAATTGATTTTGATTCTGTTGTGCATGACTGGAAAAAATATGATCTAAATTAACATAAAAAAGTCACCATGCAAGTGAACAACATAAGCACATTATACTTCTTTTTTTCTTTTCTTTTTTTTAGTTCCCCATAGCATAAAGATATAATCACACATTGTAATCACACTAGCCACACTAGATATATATGTACATGTAGAGATTGCCTCCTAAGTGGTCAACTGGGAGTGGGAGAAGGTGACAAAGGTGGGGCAGGTAAAAGAACAGAGCGCTGTGTGTGGTCTCCTGTCCTGGGCAGTGTCAAGGCAGGATTCAGTTACACTAACACAGCATGTGAATGGCTGCCCAATAAGCTATGCTGTACGTCTTTTTCAAGCTGATTGTCCAAAGGAAAACAGAACCTATAAAGGCTTTGTCTGCTGCCGTTTAAGGCCTACCCTTTTGTTGGCTCTGCTGGCGAGCTGAATGTTAGTTGTTACACTGATTTTTTCCCCCTTATTCCCAAGTACCATTTAGATCCCTCTCTCTCTCTAATGCATGTGCAATTATAATTTACAAGCACATGAACATGCACATGTGTGTGTACATATACATATATATATATATATGTGTGTGTGTGTGTGTGTGTGTAAAGCATAGCAACTTCAATAAATAAAATCACGAAAAACAAAAAGTCAAATTTTTTTTTTCCCTTTCAACACAACTGAAACAAACAAAATACATATGCACACACAAATGTGTGTGTGCACACTAAAAAAAGAAAGAAAAAAGTATAATACATTAACAAAGCTGATTTGGACAGTTAATGGTTTCTGTAAAAGAGAAAGATTTAACCTTAGATTTCAAGCACTATATTCTTAAAGAATGTGTGTTCTTGTTTGAATGACTATCCGGGCTTTATGTTTTCCTGTTAAACATTCTAGCATGTAATTTTCTCTTCATATGTTCCACTGCTATTGCCAAGGTGCCCTTTTTCACTTGAAATATTAAAATGCACACACAAACAACAACAACAAGAGAAAAAAAAACTTACAGACCAGAAAACATCTGAATATTTTTCTGAGAAAATAAAACTAGTTCATTTCCATGGTACTTCTAAAGAGAGAGAGAGAGAGAGAGAGAGAGAGAGAGAGAGAAAGAGGCATATTTGATAATTTATTATCATGCTGATACCCATCCTGTGAAAATCTGACTAAACTACTTCCACCTCCAACCTTAAATACTTATATCACCCACTGCACTATATTTTGGTTTTTTTTCCTTTTTTTATTACATATTTTCTATGTGTGATAAAACCATAAGTTGTTAAACAGGATTTATATTTATGAATTCTAAATCTTTAAAAAAAAAAAATCAGAATCATTAATATGACCTGTAAAGATTAACAGATAGATAAGTTGTTTAAGCTTAAGTTGAAGAAGCAGAACAAGATACAAACTATGAAAATATTCTTTATCAAACTAAAACACATTACATTAAATATTAGCTTGACATCGTTAAACCTAATGCACACAACAAATAAGAAATATATCATGGACCGGACCCGTCACGGAGACCGAGATGCGGTAAAACAGCTGAGTAAATCAACGGTTACAACATTTACCCGTGTTGAACCAACAGCTGAAAAAACAAACAAACAAACAAACAACAAAAACAACAGCAAATCAAACTGGAAACACACACACACACACATAAAAACCGCATATACATATATATAAATATATATATATATATCGAAAACCAGGAGAAAAAAAGTACTTTAAAAAGGAAAAGAAATGGAAAGAAAAGAAAAGAAAAAAAAAAGAAGAAGAAAATGTAAGAAACGACCGCTTTGAGTTTTGAAGAATCTGAGCAGACGACAAATCTCTCACCTGTCCCTTGTAGACAAATCCGTGTTTGTCAGCGATGCTTCGGGCCACCTCCTCACCCCCTTCTATTTGCACTGCCCAGTAGTCAGTGTACTTGCCCAGTACAATATCAGAAAGAATAAATCCTATAAATGACACCCGTAACACACGACTAATGCCATGCATTGTGTTAGCAGGAGATCGGGGGGTCAGTGGAGGCAGAATCAGACTCTACCCCCCTCCCCTGTCCGCACACTGCCCGTGCAGCAGAGAGGCTCTTCGAAACAGCTCCTTTCTAAATCGTCAATCGAAAGCTATTATTTCCAATCAAATATAAGAAAAACGAATCGCACATAAATTCATTGTTGATCAGACGGTACTGGACATAATCTTTAACCATTCTCCATGTTTTTCCCAGTGAATACTATAGGGCTAACCGTTGCAGATCAAGAATAAACCGTTGATCATTATCAAGAGCAGAGTTCTGTTTATCCGTCCGCTCGAAGCACGGGCTCAGAAACCTCTGGCAGTGTGCGGTTGTTGCCACTTGCTAGGCCCACCGTGGGATGGCGTTGCAACGCGGAAATGACGTTTCATTGATCATGCGCAGGGGAACAAACTTCTGTGTGCTCTTCGATTGTGGTCACTCAGTGGGCTGGGTTGATTCCAGCTGATAGGGAAACATTTGTTGACTTTTGTCAGAGGTATGTGACAGAAGTAAAATTTGTGATAAGTTGATTGACACGATGTTTTCATAACCTTATAATTGTGAACTGTGGACTAATGACTGGGGTTGAAATGGTGCAAGGTGCATAACTCTTGAAACGATAAAAGTGTATCAAAACTTTTTTTCACGGATTTCTAAATGGTGAACTGTGAGTCTATTCACGAAAAAACGGCATAGCAAGACCTGTTCGGATGACAGAGCTTTTATAAAGTGTTACATTGTGGATTCCTCGAGCTTCAGTGTGTGTTGGTAACTTTTAAAGAAAGGTGACACAGTTTACGGCATAGAACTCCGTGACTGCTCGCCTTCACAGTGTTGACAGTGTCGTAAGTGCTTGGAAGCATGTCAACAATTTGACTTGGCCCATAAAGTCGAAGGATAAATCTAAGCCCCCAGGGAACATTACAGAAGTTTGTCCTTTCTAGCGAAAAGGTTTCAGCAGTACTACTGTCGCATTTTTATGAATTTACAATCATCGTTTTTCTTGTAGATGGTTGAAATACTGAAGTACTGTTTTGATTTTACTTATATACCTCATAATTGATTTCTGACAGGATTTTTTTTCCTTAACAAAGTACGTGGACATGGGTGTTTTATCTCTTTCCAACTGTTAGTGTTAATTCATATTTGTAAATTGAAAAAAAAACACAAAAAAACCCAAAGCAACCCCAAAACCAGTTTGTTTTTTCATAAAGAAAACACATTCACATTCCTTCCTGTTTTAGCTCATTATCCCCACCAGAACAAAGGGAGGGAGGAGAAAGGAATTCATTTGAAGATCATTTTGAATTGCCTAAGTTTTGCTTCCTTCAGCTGTATTATCTTCCTAATTGCTGTAATTGGTGATTAATAATATTAGTAGATTCAGTTACTGTTATTGCTTAAATATGCTTAAATAGTGCATTTTAAAGAGTGCAAATTGTTTTAGATGGGGCATCCGGCAGCAGGTGATGGTGAACTTTTATAAGCTGTACTTAAATTATGATTATCTTGGAATTTGGGGTATATGATGGAGGAAAGTGCCTATTTATTTAGCATCTTGCACACACACACACACACACACACACAGACTCACTCACACACGTACGTGCACACACACACACACACACACACACAAGAGTACACAGTGATAACAGTGGGATGGGGTGGTGGTTTCTAAAGAAACCAAAATTTGTGGAAATTAAGTATAATTCATTAGTTGTTGTTCAGTGTTTGTGTGAGCATATATATTACAACTGTTTTGTTGTGACAAATGCAGGTTGTGACAGGATTTTTACTGACTTGAAGCACTGATGACAGTCATATTGGGACCCATTTGTCATTATCTCATTTATATGCAAAGACTGTAAACATGATAATGATAATATATGAATAGTGCCTATTCTCTAAATAGGGCTCTAAGCACTTTACAAAATTCAAGCACACACACACAAACACACACACACACACACTCACTCACACTCTTGTACATGATTACATATATATATATATATATAGAGAGAGAGAGAGAGAGAGAAAGAAAAAATAATATATGTATATAAATGCATGGACACGCATGCACACACGCACTCTTGTACCAACACAAATGCATGCACAGGTGCGTGCACACACACACACACACACACACACACACACACAGACACACACACACACGCACACTGAGAACAATGGGGTGGGTTTGGGGGGGCAGGGGGGGAACTTGAATTGGAAAAAGTTTCAGATCTGCAGAGGGAGTTGGTTTCAGACAGTTGGACCATGAGAAGATAAAGAATCCTGGCACTTCCTTTCATTTAACCATCTTTTGGCAGATTATAAATGAAAAAAAATAAAGTTTCATGTAGTGTATTTGCTGAACTTGACAGTTGTAGTTCTGCTTCTGCCAAAGATTTCAGTTCAGTTCTTAGAAATCTTAGTATGCAGGTGTGCCTTTCTGACATAAAAAAAATATGGATGGCATTGGCAACTGACAAATTCCATTTGATTTCTTGAATGATGTAAAAACTGAGGCACTGCACACTGGTTCTCAGAATCATCAAAATTCACATTTTATCATGATTTGTCAATACAATGTTCCCTTTTCTGTATTGTGAATAAACCTACTTTCTTAGATGTCATGTTTGACAACAAACCCTCAATGAAGGAATAAGTGATTAAATTCTTGCTTCAAGTTCAAGGCTTTCAAGAAAATCCACTCCAATAGTCCAAATGTCTTCTACTGGCTTCCCATCAGCATAACTATCACTAAGGCTAGAGAATTAAACAAAATTTCATGCTTGTGTTTCAGTACTTTTTTCCTGGCGTGTACCCTCAGTACTTGTCTGATTTTGTTCAGCCTTATGTTCTAATACTTCTATCCATTACTGCTGACTCACATCTTCTTTGTATTCCACACCATAAAAAGAAAAATACAAGGACAATGTGCCTTTTCATACCTTGGTCCTGTTGCTTGAAATGAATTCCCTACTAGTCATACTGGTTTGTGTGTGTGTGTGTGTGTGTACAATGCCTTGCTTACACCCTGTATGGTCTATTGTACCATTTTCTTCCATGCATATTTGTTTATTGTTAACACTTGCTCCATGTGTTAAGGAGGTAGAGGGTGTTATCAATAAACCTATTATTATCATTATTATTGATATTGTGATTACGTTGAGTTATATTTAAATGCAGATGAGAATGTTTCTAGAAAAAAATGTGTGGCGAAAAATGAGTGGTGTCATGTTATATGTCATGTGGTCTTTTTCTTCTTTTTGTTGTTGTGTGTACATGTGTGTGTGTCTCACTAGTGAGTATTGCATTGATCTGTGTGAGCGCACAAGCATACATCATGTGCATATATATATATATGTATACTATAAAGTATAATGTGTGTGCATGCAGAATGTTTGTGTACATGCAGTCACATACATCATTACATGTGTAAGTGGTCATGTGAGTATGCCATTATACCTGTGTAGTATACATGTAGCACAAATGTGTGAGTACTACAACCAGTACCATGCTTGTGAATATGTAATCTGCATCTTTTTGTGAGAAAGGGAGGTGGGGTGGGGGGGGTGGATGGTGGAAAGTTCAGTATGAAAGTCAATATTTGAAATTTTCTGTATTTCTCAGACTGATTTTCATGTTTGCAAACATGTTTCAAATTCAGTCCTGTTGAACAATGTTTTAATATTGCTATTGTTATAGTTAGTTAGTTTGTTCTTTTCATCTAATATCACATTTGAGAAAAGACGTCAATATTATAATTCGTTTATTCTCACTTTGCCAAGATTATTGGCATATTACTAAGGAATGAGTTTGTGTCCTTTTTCTGGGTATTTAGTCTATGATCTGTTATTAGGTCCCTTTTGTATGGTTTATAATTATAGAGACAACTGGGTGTGTGATATGTGATTCAATAGATCTAAATCAAGAGGGTTTTTTTATTTTTTTATTATTTTTTTTTTAACACGTCTTTACAGCTTAAATGCAAATCATGAAATGGCAAAGCAGGAAATTGTCTATTTTGCATTACAGCTGTGTGCAGTTCAGCTCTTTTTTTTTTTCTTTTTTTTAATGGATTAGACTAGTTATCAAGGAAGACTAGTTTGGCTGCACATAGTCATAGGTCACAACAATTACTTTTAAGTTGATTTAATTTAAAGTCCTGTTAGAATATCATTATCATGGCTCACACCTTTTTTGTCTTTTTATTAAAAAAAAAAAAAATTCAAAGAACAGAGGTCAATTTTAAAACAGCTGTGCTGGATTGAACAGTATGCGAAGAATGTTGCCCTTATTACTGTCAGTGTTTACATTGGGACTAAACTTCTTATTCCCACCAGTCACCCTCAGGGTTTGCTTGAGAGAGCACAGCGGTTTCCACTGCTTTTGTTCCCCCTTATTGTGGGGATTTGACTACTCAAGCGATCAGCGGGCCCCTGCATGGTAGTCCACTGACATCACCCCCTTCCCTCCAATGGGTGTAAAGAAACTACATGTATACATGTGTCACCTTGTTAAATTCCTCCAAATTCATTGCTTTGGGGAATGCTGGTACTCTGCTGTGGCAGTGAGCTGTATTTTGCTTATTTTTGTTCAGAAGTGAAACTGATAATAAATTGTTGATGGTTTGATTATGATTTTTTTTTCTTTTTTTTTTTTTTTACTTCATACTTTCAGTTAGAGGATTTCCAACCGCAAAGTTGTTTAGTTTTCGTAAGTACAGTGAATGATTTTATGGTAAAAATAAAAGTGTGCAAACTGCTGCTTTTCAGTTTGTGAAGGAGAAAAAGTATGAAACTCACCTGCCATCACATGACACCCAAAACCAGCATATCCAGATTAACAAATTTTTGACTAATTTAATATAAAAGTGCACTTGACTTCATCATGCAGATTGTATATTTCCATGCCACCCTTTGTACTGTCCACCTGAAATTTCTGTGCTCTTCAGTTATTTAACTAAATTCTAACATTAGTGCTAATCAAGACCATTTTGGCTCTAACGGATCAGTGAATACACTTCTTTGAGTTCATTGTAATGTGATGCAGTGCTATGTAGTGTTGTGTACTTTAGTGTGTGTATGATCTATTATCAACACACAAATTTTTATGTATAGATGGATACAGTACAAACAGGTGTTTGGATATAATCATATATTTATGAATGGATACATATACCTGGTATATATATATATATATGTGTGTGTGTGTGTGTATGCATGCATGTATGTGTGTGTGTGTGTTGTGTTCTGTTTGGTAAATTGAAAAGAATGTTTTGAAAAGAAAAGGAACTGGAGAAGAGAGGCATCATGAGTTGTTTTTGCTTTTTGGGTGGTTGGGGGGTTTCTGATTCATCTTTACTTGCTTTAGATTCAGCAA
This sequence comes from Babylonia areolata, assembly GCF_041734735.1. NCBI lineage: Eukaryota > Metazoa > Mollusca > Gastropoda > Neogastropoda > Buccinidae > Babylonia > Babylonia areolata. The sequence goes on along the minus strand of NC_134897.1, from coordinate 33,112,198 downwards.
TGATTCGCTTCGACCAGACAGTAGAACATATTCAGTTCTTGATCTGTGAACTGGAATGATTATGTCAGTGTATGTATTGATTATGACATACTTTACTGAAGTGCGAACAGAAGGATTAAAGTCAACAAATTGTCAGGCTTTGTTTTGGTTGTATCATAGATCAGTGACACACAAAAAGACACATCTTACATATAAATATTATAATACAGAACTGTTGTTTAAACCATATAATGTTAGTAAACTGACTCACAATCTTTTGGTCACCTAAGAGAATCTGCCTCATGCCCCTCTTTTCTCACCCCTATTCATGAATACATGTACATGTGTGTACACTTTACTGTAGGTGTGTGTGTGTGTGTGTGTGTGTGTGTGTGTGTGTGTGATGTAATTTATGTGTGTGAGTGATTTTTATTAACTAGATATATAAACATTTACAAATTATGTGTTTGAGTTTGACATACTCATTTCTTTGGAACTATTGAAGTAAAAACTAAGCAGTGTGTATAGCTTGTGTGCTTTGTGGTTTTGTAGTAGTTTCAGGAGGAAGTAATTTCCGAAGCTGGAAAGTGACCAAAACAAAACATTTTTTTTGCATACCTATGCTCCTGTCATACAAATCGCAGTAGCATCTCATTAAAAATCTCTTGCAACCACCTGAGACGGTTGAGAAAACAACCACATTAAAAAAAGCATGGTTTTGCTGTGCTTTCAGGCGGACCAGTCACAGATGAGTGAGCAGAGAAATGGGTCCCTGATCAGCAAGGAGTGTGGACTGTAGAGCGTGGTCATAGTGTTATGAGGGGTGGTCTTGTTGAGGCGGCGACAGACTGGACACACCTTTTGTCACTGATGTGAGGCACGGGTCAGGGCAAGTGTATGTGTGCGTCTCAGCCGTGTACTGTTGTGCACGGGTCTTTTTCAACACCCGTGTGTGCCCCAAACCATCATGTCATCCAAAAGGGTGCGCAACCTTTTCAATAAGTTTGGACGTGCCAAGAGCCAGAGCACAACTGACGTGAGTTATGTTTTTATTTTACTTCTTTGATTGAGAGTTTTTTTGTTGTTGTTTTGCTTCTCTTTGTTGTAGGTATGTGGACTGTTGTGTTTGATGTGAACTATGGCACTAGTTATCATATTATTACATGTATATATATATATATATATATATATATATATATATATTAGCTCCATCTGCCCTGCAGCTTTTCTTGCAATTAAGGAAATTGCCAGCATTCATTCAGATCTTTCAAAGACTGCCATGGTTACTGGTTAGACTTGTTTCCTCCGCTGTCAGTTCTGCAATTTGGTACTCATGGGTCTTCATTCTGATCAGATCATTAATTTTATTTGCTGAAAGTTTAGAACAGTGCAGGTAAACTTTTAGCGCAGAAAGCCTAAGCATTAGCATGCGACACCTTTGTTCAAAGTGCTGCATTGGCTTTCAGTTAAATTCCACATTCACTTCAAAATTGCCATGCTTGTATTCCACTTTTTTGATGGCACACTGCCACAGTATCTTTCTCCTTCACTCATAAATTAGTCTTCCCAGTCACTTTGATCTTCAGCTGAAAGGTTGCTTAGGGTGCCAAACACTGATCTGATACCTTCGTTCACTGATCATTTAGTTTCTCAACCCCAACTGTCTTGAACTCACAGCCTGATGATCTGCGAAAGGCCCCTTCCTTAGACTCTTCAAGATCTAATTGAAAACATGTTTTTTGTCTTGCTTTTTAGTAACATTTTAGTGTAATTTACTGTTTGTTATATGAGGGATGTATTACTTTTTCCAGTGCAGTATGTATACGTGTGTGAGCGGGAGGTGTTGTGTGTGTGTGTGTGTGTGTGTGTGTGTGTGTGCTGTTCATGATGTGAGGATAGTGATTGTTTCTTCATGGCTGATTCTTTTTTCTTTGATTGTTGCTTCTCTTTTATAATATGTAATTTGTGGAAGGCCATTAATCGGTTTTTGCTGTTTGAATTTGCTTGAGTATTGCTGTTTCTTTCCTAAATATTTAATTTGTGAAATGCCATGAGCCTGTCTGTGAGGGAACAGTGCTATGTAAGAGAACATTATTATTATATACATAGTTATTGTTACTATCTGGATCACTGGTCTAGTTGTAAACTTTTTCAAATATTTAGTATCAACATAACTAAAAGGAATAAAATAAGACACTGTTTGTGTGTGGTGGTTCCATGACATTAACTTAAAGAAGCAAGCAACTTGAGAAGCATGCATTGTCAGCAGATCATTTCTTTCTTTCTTTCTTTTTTCATTTATGATTTATTAATTGATGGGTTCATAAAAACAACAGACCAACTCACCCAAACATACATAAATGCATACACATACCATGCACATGCATATGATATATGGACACCTTTGCACCACACTGTCTACATACACACACACACACACACACACACACACACACACACACACACACACACACACACATCAGAATGCATTTTATATGCATGGGAACTCTTGCATGCATACACTGATAGAGGGATAATAGTTAATACACGTGTATAAATATAAAGACACGCACACGCACTCATGCATGCAGGCAGATAGGCAAGCGCGCGCGCGCGCACACACACACACACAGAGTTTTCAAATGTGTAATGCTAATAGTAGTGCAGAAGCCAGAATAATATGAATTAGAACTGATTTCTCAATGATATTTCATATCCTAATTTAAAAAAAAGAAAGAAAAAAGTTGTTAGTAACTGATTGTTGAATAGAATTTGTTGTTACAACTAAGTTGCAGGGATGGAATATAAAAAAAAAATGAAGCAAGGGAAGAATTATTTAAAAAATTAAAAATTTTTTTTTAAAAATTTTAAAAAGAGAGAGAAGTTTTTACCCTGTACACTTTAATTTGCATATAATTTTTACTCGTTGCATGCAGGTGTACCACATGTCAAGAATTTTTTTTTTTTTTAATTAAAAAAAAACAAAAAAAAAACATGCAGTGATGCATTTTGTAGAGAGAGAGAATTAGGAAATGAGTTCAGTGCCAAGAAAATCCTTAAAACATCAGGTCATTAGTGATGTTCTTGGGAGGTCTGGTATTGTGTTATCAAACTCAAGGTATGCTTTAACTCAGGGTAATTGTTCACAATGCATAATAGATCTTTCCGCCAGTTCATAGATCTTTCCGCCAGTTCACTGTCATCAGTTTTCTCTTGCTGGGTTAAAGAAGCATTCTGGGCAGGTGGTCCTGAATGAATAACCTCAAACAAGGGTAAGGAATTCATGTACACCATAGGACAATGAGCAAACCATACCCCGTCTCTCCTCCTCTTCCCCTCCAACCACAACTCCCCCCACCCCCCCATCCCCCAAACTCTTCCCCCCAAAATAAATTATTTCCCAGGGTGGCAGGGTGAGATTGTGCAGCTTACCTGCCACCACCCCAGTAGGAGTTACTCAGGTAGAAGGGGGCGCGGGGGGTGGGGGTGGGTGAGGGGGGCCCTGTGTGCACCTGTAGGCCTGTGACTTATTAGCCTCACACCTGACCTGAAAGGGGGAGTTGATTACCTGTGCTTGACCTGATTACAGTGTGTCTTGCCAGTGTCGTTGATCCATACCTGCATGGTCATGACGTGGCCTCACCTGTTCATTAAATGGGAGTGTGCAGGGTTTGGCGTGGCTTGTCAGCTGAATCAAAGGCATTGGGGTGTCCCTGAAGTGGGGAGGATGTGATGAATTAGTCTGAGCCTGGACATGTTTTCATTGGACCTGTTGTGGGGATGAGGTCATCCATCTAAAGCACTCTCTCTGTCTCTCTGTATAGATCTGTCTTCGTGAGTCAGTCTCTCACTCTTTCTCTTGTCTGCTCTGTCTCTCTTTCCCTTGCCTACTCTCTCTTTCCATCTCTTTCTTGAACACTCTTTCTCTCCCTCACCGAATCCTATCCCTGCACCGTTTTCGCATTCCTTGTGTCTCCAGGTTTATGCTCTCTGCCATTCTCATTCTGTTTTTATTCATACTGTCAAAGTCTATTGTAAGACTAGTAGACAATTACGTTCTGTTTTCATCAGTACCAGCAGTGTCCAGTATACTTCATACATTTGATACCACATGGTGTATGGGTAGTGTACTGCTGAGGGGACAGATCCTTCAAAAACATTAACATGAAAATGGCACTGAAACTAGTGACAGTTCTGATATTTTATTTTGATACCTGAAAAAGAATTCATCAGAAACGGACGGGTCTGTGTGGACAATAATCCATTTTAAAGCAAACATTTAACAACAACAAACAACAAGAACAATTAAAACAAGTGGACAACAGAAGAAAAAAAAGAAGAAAACTTGAAAATGATGTGGTATAATAATTTAGTAATAGACACAATAAAACAAAAACAGACAACAAAATGTTTAAAAAAAAGAAAAAAGGAATGAGTGGCATGGGAGTTGAGTGATATATCAGTGAAGGTGGCACTGGAAATAGGATAGGAAGAAGGTGCACTATTAAAACAAAAAGCTAAAATAATTTTAATCTGTGTATGTATGTGCATATTAATTATTACACACACACACACACACACACACACACACACACACACACATGTCAGATATATATATATATATATATATATATATATATATATATATATATATATATATATATATATTTGTACTGCTGACTTGTTGAAGATGCCTCATCACTTGTAATTTGTATCAGTCATAAATGTTTGTTGTTGTTTTTGGTTTTTGGTTTTTTGGTTGTTTTTTTAACAAGCGCAATTAATTTAAAGTAAAGAAAGCTAAGTTTGAGAAAATTACTGGTATTGATGACTGATTAGTACTTTGGAACCAAAGGGTAATAAACCTGTATTTTTTTAAGCTTTATAAAAATGAAATAAATGTGTATAGTTAAATATTTTGAAACGAACAAACAAATTTTGCTGTCAGCAAAGGGATTTTCTTTTGGTCAGCTGGACAGTAACCAATTGATATGAATGCCAGATCCATAATAATGGTCAAATATAGCAAAATAGATGAATAACAGTAGTTGTTGGGTGTTATGTGTGACAGTTGTCAGAATGGAGCAAGAGCGACGAGAAGCTGATGAAGGCAGTGGAGGGACAGGATGTGAAGAAGGTGTCCAGCATTCTGTCCAAGAAAGCCATGGTGCCTTCCAAACTAGGTCCTCGAGGACAGTCTATGTGAGTGGTACTGTTTGTTCAGTGTTTAACGTTGACACCCAACTATGGTGAACTGGCCTATGGGGGACAACCATCCCAGGAAAGTGGGGTGGGGTGGGGGTAGGGGGGTCATATCTAACACCACACTGGCAACACCAGAACAATAATACAGGGCAGGGAAAATGCTGATTTTTGTGTTGATGTGTTAGGATTCAAACCCAGAACATTTTGATTGTCAGCTGGGTACTAAACCAGTTGAAGCAACCAGGTTTTCATGATGTGTGTGTGTGTTTACATGTGTTTGTATGTTCAAAGTGTTTGCTTGTACAGTTTCCAGTTGATGACTGAAGTTTTAGATATGAATTGATTATATTCTCTCCTTTCAGACTGGACACTGTTTAATGTTTTTGCTGAAACTCATAATTAATAACAAATGCACACTATACAGAATTGGTAGGTTGTTCTTGAATGGAGCAACTGATGGGTTGATAATGAGTAAAATATTTATAAATGTATTGTTATAATTATGCATGTCTTCATCATCCCCAGTCAGATCAAAACAAACAAAAATCAGGAGGTGCTCTTTTCATTTGCATAAGTCCCTGAGTGTCACAAATAATTTCATTTTCATAACTAAACTACCTAGGAAATATAGCAAGAAATCTAAATTTCTTCACATAGACTGTCATTATAGGTTTTGTACAGCATGACTCATAATTGCCACTTGTCCGCTGGTCTGAGACCAGTAAAATTTCACAAGATGAGTGTAACTGTAAGTGCCAGAACTATGGTCAGTCGTACCAGTATTTCCCCCCCACAGAATAAAATCTGAGGTTTCATAATTTATCTCCTCTGTAGGCAGCAGTAATATATATCCTCTGTAGGCAGCAGCATGCACCTGTCAGCCACTCAGAAGTGACAATATCCGACACTGTCAGTGTAGATCTCTAGAGTTGCTTCCATTGCTGTGTTCTGAAAGTAACTGACAAACATCTGGACGGAAGAGCAGCAGTTAGCTGTGGCTGTTGTCATTCCATTCCAGCTGGACCGTTTCAAAATTTCACACAGGGATACAGTGCTGAAGGCTTTGTTGTTGTTTTTTTTCTCAAAATAAATGTTAGGGCATTTGAGTGTTGGCATACACATGCCAATGTGTGTATGCATGTGGCTGTACATGTGTTTGTGCTTTTGTGCTTGCATGTGTGCGTGCATTTTGTGTGTGTACGTTTGTGTGTATGTTACAACAGTTCTCTAAAATTGATATGCATTTTTTGTCCTAAGGACAACAAGAAATGGTTGCAGACTGGTGATATAATGGAAATTGTATCAAAGAAGAATTGAACAAGTTGCTTTTTTTCAGTTTGGAATTTAGTATTGTATTGTGCTATTCATTTTCCAGCTTTCCCAACAAATTTCCACAGTGCACTACTTCCTCACAATTCTCTATGTTGTTGCATGCACCTCTGCCACCTTTTCTCTTCTCTCTTTTTCTCTGATAGAAGTCAGCACACATTCAGGAGACCTCTTAGCAAAATGACCTGCATTCCCTTTTGGTTTGTGGGTTTTAACCATAACTATGGCCCAAGGCGGTCATCCCTTGAGATCAGATCAGATTTCACACCCAGGGATTTCTTCTTTACAGTGTCGGTGAAGACAATTTACAGGCAGGAATGAAGGCAAGGCATTAGTGTTTAACTTGTACTGGATGATATATATGTGTGTGTGCTTATGTACACACGCATTTTTAATTCAGTTGATTTTCCAGTTTGTTTATTACAATAATAAGTTGGAAGAGTTTGATCTGATAACATCCTTTAGTCACGATGATAAATGTATGGATATGACCTTTCATTTCTGAATGCATGGGGAGGGAAAAAGTAAAAAGAAGAACAGGAATTTATGTCACCTTGAGCTTTCAGTTTGATAACATAGTTTGGTTTTTCTTTTCTAATGAGAAGAAATAAATGCCTACACTAATAGGTGTGGATAATAAGAATGCTGGTTGGTCTTGGTATTACTCTTTCATTAAATTTTTTTGTTTATTTGTTCAGCTTCCATGTGGCATGTGCCTTGGGCAACAGTCAGATAGTGGATCTGCTGTTGAAAGAGACCGATGATGTCAATGACCTGACTATCCAAGGTGAGTCAGGCAGGTTCTTTTCTTAGAAGTACTATAGTTGTCTTTTACTCATGGCATTTTGTTTTCTCTGTGTGTGTGTATGGCAGAGAGGGGTGGGCAGTTCGAATGTGTGCATATGCAAAACATGCAGCCTGTATGTACAAACCAGCATACTAATTAAAATTTTTGTGTTGCATTGAATACTTATAGCATGATAATGTTGAAATATATCATTGGGCACTCTTCTGCTCGCTCAGTGTGGGGAAGTATTTCAGACTTTATAAATGCAGAATTGAGAGATCCGTAATGGCTGTTTCTCTTGGTAGTTTCATGCACTTTGGCTGATATGGGGGCTTTCATTTGTGTAGTGATTGAACAAGGAGGAGGAAAAAAAAATATCATGTACCTATTCATGTAGTTATGGGGCCCATCAAGTTCCAAAAGGTGCACCGACAGACGTGACCTCTATGATGAGCAGAACTGTTGGGAACATGACTGGAGTAGTGTTTTCAGATGTTTCTGTGCCTGATGAATGAATGTGACTGCAAGTGTTTAGATAACACACAAGACTTCCACTTCTAACTAAGGCTTCAGAGATCCATAGTTGCAGTCTTACCACTGCCAGTTGATAAGGTGTGTAGATTTTTTTCTGATCTCTCATGTCAACACATGTGAGGCGTATTATTGCTTGTGTCTACAAGAGCAAACCTCTTTGAATGAAGAAGTTAATTACAGGTCTTGAGGTCTGAACATGAATGATGTGAATGTTATTACTTATCACAAATACTGTAGCTGAAATTTGTCAAAATATAGAATGTCACTCAGGATACTAGCATTTACCCAGTCAGAATGTTTTCTTAAAGTTTATGCTGCACATCTGTAGTGTTTTTGTCCTGATGTTGCACAGGTAACACCTGCTTGCAGTTAGCTGCAGCCAAGGGACATGAGCAGGTGGTACAACGACTAATGCAGGTAGGAAGTTGGTCTGTCTTCATCTCTGCCTGTATCTCTGCCTGTCTGCATCTCTACCTGCCTGGCCCTACAGCTACATCCTTTCTGTCTCTTGCCCTCTCTTTGCCTCTGTCTGTCTCTCACCCATGTTCTCTGTACTCGCTCTCCCCTCCTTTTTTTTTTTCTTCTCCTTCAGGACCATTTATGTGTGTGTGAGAGAAGGAGGGACGGGGGGTCCCCTCTCTACGTTCCCTTTTGTCTCAGAAGTGTTTTTCTTGCAGGTGCTTCATAAAAAAAAAGAAAGATTGCTGAGATTAAAGCATTACAAAGTCTGTGGACATATAAGTTTCAGCTGTTTGAAAAGCAAAAGAGTTGCTTACAGAAGCTGGTGGGGAAAGAAAATAACCTCCCAAAATATTTGATGGTTTTGGGTGGTTCTTGTCTTTGCATCAGACACTGGGTATGTCTGGCTGGTCTGAACAGAGGCATTGGATCTGGACAGACCCCCTCACCATTCCTTTTCTACAACCACACATCTCTCTGTCCTGCCCATATTTTTCACACACACCCTGCCCCCCCAACCTCCCCCCCCCCCCTTATCCGGCCCCCTCCAATATCCTCCTCCCCTCCTCTCTCCATCTTTATGTACTCTGTCTTTACAGAGAACCACCCCTGGAACACACACACACACACACACACACACACACACACACACACACACACACAACCTTGCCACCCTCCCTCTGGCCCTGCCTTTCCTTCCTCTCTCCTCCCCTCCCTCCCCTACCCTCCCTCTCACCCTCTTGTCTGTTACTGGCAGTGGCCCCAGGAACTCCGGAAGAAAAATCAATGTTACACCACCCTGCTCACTCCACAGTGTCCTGTAAGACTGATGAAGCGCTGCACTTGATTGTCAATATTGGATTGGCTGCCAGTTGAGCCCTTCTGCTTCCTCACCACTCCACCATCACCCCAGCCTCCTCCACCCCTTCTCTCCTGGTAACTGGCCATAAATCAGGATGAGCAAAGAGGGGCTTCGCTAATGATGATATATGCTGGAGGTGTCAGTCTGAGCTTGAGTTAGCGAGAGGGGAAAGAAGGGGGTAAAAAGTGAAGTTTGATCCGAGCTAACTTGTCCCAAGTTTTGAAGCTTGGCACTACTTGTGTGTGCATGGGGCACCTGCGTGTGCTGCTTTTATGTGGGCTGCCAGTAGAGACCTCATGTTTTTTTTGTTTTTTTTTTTATTATGCGCCATGTCTATTAAAATTGGAGCAGAGAGAAAGAGCCGGCTCTCTCTTTTTTGTTTTGTTTTTGTTTTTGATATATTGTTGGGGGAAAATACTGTTTAAAGTGTTTGATAAACACTTTACTTTGTTAAAAAGAAGAAAAAAAAGATGGGCAAAAGTGTGGTAAAAACACTTTAACAAGGTAAATCAGCTTCAGAACACGGAACATGTTCTCAGCATTGTTTGGTTTTTACGGTCTAGGTTTTATAGGTTGTGTGAACACAGACCAGAAGTAAATGCTGAAAACAAATTTTAATTCTACATATGAATAAACAGACAAAAAAAAAGAAGAAGAAAAAAGAGCGTTGTGCAGGGCTAGAAATTTCTGTGATATTTTTAGTGGTTCTGGGAACAAGTAGATAACAAAAACCATTTGCCCTCCCCACCCCATTCCCCAAATTTGATTGCCTTCCCTAAATTGCCTTCCCTGGTCTTCATCTTCATATTCTTCTTCTTCTTCTTATTGACATTGAAGGTTCGCAACTTCCAGAACTGGAAAATCCAAACCTGAACAGCCCCCCCCCCCCACCCACTTCAGCCCCCTCAACCCCACCCCCACCCCACATATACACACACACTTTGTCAAATTCCTTACCTGTTTTATCGTCTTCTCTTTCTCTCTCATCCTCTCTCTGTGAGTCTCTCTCACTGCGTCCCTGAATCTTTTCCTCACTCTTCTTTCTCCTTTCTTGCCCTCCAACCCCCCCCCCCCCACCTCCCCCCCTCCTTCCCAATGCCCCTTTCACCAAAATAATTGTAACTTGCTAACATAGTAAGGCATTGAGATGGCAGAGATAAAAGGAACGATATCTTTGTATATGACTTTTGAGAGGCGCCATTCTGCTTGCTGTTATTTCCACTACCTTGTACTTATCTTGGTGACTGTCAGCATTCATAAAATCACAACTGAAAGCAAGGGAATAGAAAGGGAATATGATAATGTAAAAGACAAGACTGGCACACTTTCTTAGCAGTGTTGCTTCTCCCAGTGTACGACCAAACAAATAAGATGCCGAGACCACCAGGTTATGTGTACACATCTTATTTATTGGATGATTTAGTTATGGAAAGAGTAACACATAATTGCCCTTTGGGTAAATGTTCGAGCAAAGCAAAACCAAAAAAAAGATACAGTGGATAATTGAATGAAGAAATAAATGAATAAAGTTGAAAAAAAAAATCAATAAGTAGATACTTATAAATATCAAATGAATTAAACATACATGAAGTTGCATACAAATAGTGAAAATAGAGGAAGTTAAAAGGCTTTATTAACAAGCAAAACAGTCAGTTGTTGGGACTGGTGGGCCAAATAGCATTTCTAGGAGAATGAATAAAAGAAACAAGAAAAATGAATTTTTTAACACTTCTTGACAAAACTCTCAGAAATTGAGAACAACAAACAATATAAAAATCAAAAAAGAAACTATAACCATTTGTTCTTTCTTGAAAAAAAAAATTACCTATGTTTTTTGGTTGTTTTTTTTTTTTTTTTTTTACATCTACTTCAGACAAAAAAGAGACTGACAAAGCTTGATCACGTTTGATCATTGTATCAACAAAGCAGCATTTGGTCATTATACCAATGTAGAGAATAGATATCCCATGTAATTATCAGTGTGGTCAGTGAATGTATTGAATCAAAACAATCTGAGTTTTACATATCTTCCTGCACTGTGCTCTGCTGGTATCTTTGTATTCCAAGTTGGTGTCTGATCACTTATTTGAGATTCCGTCAGTTGATCAAAGAGAAAAAGGAAAAAAACGGCGATGGCTGAGTAGAATTTGGTCTGCACCCCACCTCCCCACTCCCTTTCTATCCCTGTGTAACTAATATTTGCTTTATTTTTTTCCACATTTGTTATAACCAGAAATATCGTGAGTCCTGCCAGGACTGCAATCGAACGCTGTGTTCCTTTTGCAAAAAAACTTAGATTTGTGGCAGTTTTGGTGATATTCTTCCGATAGATATACTGTATCACACAGACACTCGCAGTGTTGGTTGGAAAATTTGAGCAACACATTAAAAGATGGATTGATGAAGTACAATACATCTGACTGAGTGATTCTATATTTTTCCATTTGAGTCCACAGCACTTTACCTCTGTAACAGCTGGCGAGACCAACAATCTGCAGAACAGAGCATTAATGACATTATGAAACCTGTGACCTCCCAAATGTCAGTCCATAATGCTAACCACTTGATTGAAAGACTTGAGATTGTGTATGCATGCTCATGCACAGAATGTCACACACACACACACACACACACACACACACACACACACACACACACACACACACACACACACTGCATGCATGCATGCTCCCACATATGCAGGCATCAGTCAGTTTCAGTATATACTTCATTAAATTTGTGATCATTGGAGAAAAGGGAATGAAATGGTAAATGTTACAGTGAACACTATAAACACTGAACCAGAAAGTAATAGACATTACTCTCTCTAATCCGGGTGGGAGAGGGGGGGGGGGATGGTAAGAACCGAAGATGAGGGAGATGAGGAGACAAGTTTAGGAAGAAGTATGTTTCTGGAGATGACATCTTGTCGGGACTGTGGAAAATCCAGGGCCCAAGTTTTGCCAACAAGGGAGATGGGGAGGAGGGAAACAGTATTGATTTCTGTCAGTGGTCCCACCAGCGGAGCCAAGAGATATATATGTTCCCGTCTCTAACACAGCTCTATGACTGCCATGCAGTTAAACAGAGTTATTGGATTGTTCTGCAAGGGAGAGTGCAGGGATCACGAAATGGTGGGAGCCTTGGATGTGGCTGAACATCCACTTTGGAGTGAAAGGTGGATGGGGTTGGGTAACAAGGAGGGGAGGGGATGTGGGAATGGGGGGTGGCTTTCATATTGATTGTGCTGTTTTGGAATGCTGTAAACCAGCACAGCTTAATTGTAGTCTTTCTGGTGTACAGAGGGGTGGGAGGGTGGGGGGGTCCCTTTTCTTTCTCTGCATTGACCATTCTGTTTCATGGTGTTTCTCTGGCCTTTCCATCTGTCTATTTTCTCTGTCAGTATTCATTTGTTGCATTTTCCGTGTTGAATGGATTCTTCTGTTGTTGGGTTGTTGTTTTTTTTGTGTTTTTTTTTAAATTTTTAATTAAAACTGGTTATTTTTATCAGTCCTTGACGGCTTTCTTCTATTCTCACAATTTAAATAGTCAAGGATTTCAGTGCTTTACTAAGTTTTCTTCTAAGTTCTGTTCCTTTAGTAGTCGTTAATGGATCATTTCTCTTCATCTTCTTCTTGTGTCCATATCATATTTATGATTGTTTTTTTTGTGTGTGTTTTTGTGTGTGTTTTTTTCCATTTTCGACTTGGAAATTAATTGGCTTGGAAAACACGGTTGAAAGGATTGGTTGTCAGATTTAAGATTATCTCTTATCTGCAGTGGAAGAATGCATTTCCATGGCAAGCTAAAGTTTTTGGCCTTTCAGATTCCTTTGATTGTAGTAATGTTTACTGTCATTGTTATACTGGTGGTGGAGAAGTTCTCCATCAGATGTGTGTTATATTTGGTTTTTGGTCTGTGCAGTTTGTGAGTTAAGGATTGAGAAATTCTGCTTATATTGTAGTAAGATGGTATCCAACACAATCTCAGCAGACTTGTCACAGAGATGAATGTTTGTCTACATATATGTGTGTGTATGTGTGTGTGTGTGTGAGAGAGAGAGAGAGGTTGGAAAGTATACATGTTTGTGAACATACAAAATAAATGCACACACACACAGCAACACACGCACACACATACAAATACAATATTGAATTTTTTTTTACCCAAGTCTATAGGTGTACTGAAATATGCAACATTTAAACAATGTCTTACAAATCCAGCTTGCATGAACACTCTTGTATTAATTCCATTAGTTTCAAGAGACAGGCGGACAAGTTTGAATTGTCATTCTGCTGCTTGCTTTTTAGATTGAAGGAATGCAGAACCATTAATCTTTTGCTTTCCAGATCACTATAAATATTTATGTGCGAGATGTAACATGTTCAACAAGCTGTGTGTGTGTGTGTGTGTGTGTGTGTGAATGAGAGTGACTGTTAGTGTGCACTTGATATGCTTGCATATGCTGTTAGAGAAAAAAAAAATGTCATGTTTGTCATGTGAATATGACAGAAAGTATTTTATGTGATCAGCTGTGGTATTCAGCTATTGTTTTGAAAGATGATGGCCTCACACTTGTACATCAGACAGCAGCAGTAAACAAAGCGATTGAGTGGAGAGTTTATCAAATAGATTTTTAACACAGGCCATTGACACAAGGGAGCCCAGGCACAAACTGATATTCATAACGTCTGGGTCACACAGGAGGTCAGACATATTGGCAGCTTGGCGGAGTGCCCTGGACTGGGGTCTAGAAGTGTCTGATTTCATTGATCGGTGCTGTTTTGATGAGCCAGCAGAAAATCACCGGGGCTGGAAGACTTTGCCTGCTTCCTCGCTGCATAAGTACATTTCCTTGGCTGTGTATGAGCGATTAAGCGTATGCTGGGCTGTCCCCTTTTTGGGGGTTTGGAGGTCCCTGTGGGTCTTAAACTGAATTAAAGATGGATCTTGTCTGTTGTGGATGCCCCAAAGAATTCCCATGGGGGACGCCTGTCCAGGAATAAGATATGACAGCTTGCTTCTGCTGTGCCAGTCATGAATTTCATTCCATTGCTCTTTTTGGCTAGAGCCTGGTTATGGTGCTTATGCCCGAGTCTGTCTTGACTGTCTCTGGTCTGTCTCATCCACTCTTGCTGTTGCTTTCTTTTTGTGTCTCTCTGGCTTTTATCCATCTTGTTTCTGTCTCTGACTATCACACACACATATGCACACATATATGCATGCACTCTGTCCCTCCCTGCCTCCCTCCCTCTCATCTTCCCCATCATCCTCATTCCCCCCTCCAGTCCTTGTTTGTGCCAGTTTATGAATGTCTTACATGTCAGGTAATATTTACAAAAGCAAGTAATTGAAGTTTGAAGACAAAGACATTATCAGTTCTTTGTCCTTTTGCATAATGCAGAGCAGTGGTTGTCGTCGTTGAAAATAGAAATGCAGACAGTAATATGTGAGTTAAATAGTGGTTCATTATCTCTGTATTTTTAACTCATGTACATTTGCTTTGATGTGGGCAAGTCTTGTTCTGAGACCACAGCTTACTCAGTTTTACAGTATTTGCAGCCTGGCCGTTTGCACACTGTGCAAGTCTGATCTGGATGTTTTTCCCTATGGGATGGGGGGCTTCTTACAGTATATAAGCATCCCTGCCTTACGGAAATTCAGTGCAAAAAATTTCCTATTTCCATTGTTCTATTTTTTCTTCAATCATTTGAATTACTTTTTTTTCTTTCTTTTTTATTATTATTTTCTTTGATTGTTGTCTGCTTTTTCTGCTGTCCCAGTCCATTCCCCATTCCTTTTTGCAGTAAGCCATGACACTTTTTTTTTTCTCTTTTACACAGTCTGATGTTCTGTCTGTGCTGTTTTGACAGATTTTTATGTTTAACGTGATAAAATTATTATTTTCTCAGTCCTGATTCTACCCTGTACGGTTGGCCGAACAATAAGCATCAGTGTCAGCCGTCCTGATATGGCTCTGTGCAGTTGGCTAGAAGATAAGCAAAATTGTCCGTGTCAGCAGTCGTGATAGGCCCTTTGTTGTTGGCTGGACTCTAAGCTAAACAATGTCAGTGTCAGCAGTCGTGATAGGCCCTTTGTTGTTGGCTGGACTCGAAGCTAAACAATGTCAGTGTCAGCAGTCGTGATAGGCCCTTTGTTGTTGGCTGGACTCGAAGCTAAACAATGTCAGTGTCAGCAGTCGTGATAGGCCCTTTGTTGTTGGCTGGACTCTAAGCTAAACAATGTCAGTGTCAGCAGTCATGATAGGCCCTTTGTGGTTGGCTGGACTCGAAGCTAATCAGTGTCAGTGTCAGCAGTCGTGATAGGCCCTTTGTAGTTGGGTGGACTCGAAGCTAATCAGTGTCAGTGTCAGCAGTCGTGATAGGCCCTTTGTGGTTGGCTGGACTCAAAGCAACAATGTCAATGTCAGCCGTCGTGATAGGCCCTTTGTGGTTGGCTGGACTCAAGCAACAATGTCAATGTCAGCAGTCGTGATAGGCCCTATGCGGTTGGATGGAAAGCAAAAATGTTATTGTCGGCAGTCAGGATATGGCCACGTATGGTTGGCTGGACTCAAAGCAACAAAGTCAGTGTCAGCAGTTCTGATATGGCCGTGTGTGGTTGGCTCATTTATAAGCAACAATGTCAACGTCAGTAAATGATGTTTGTGGCAGAGTGGAGCAGAGGTGGACATGCGAGACAGCAACGACATGACGGCACTGCACCACGCCTGTGCGGGGCTGCACTACGGCTGTGTCCATGCTTTGCTGCAAGGAGGGGCAGACCCCAGGTGTACAGAAAAGGTACATGTACTGGTTTTCCTGCATGTCTTTTTATTGTCTTTTTCAATGTGTGTTTATTGTTTCCGTATGGTGGGGCGAGGGGGGTGTGGGGGGTAGCAGACACAAGACAGGAATTGGATCCTTGCCAGAATCTGTATCTGTATTCCATGGTAAGATTAAATATAATTTTATGGGGAAAAAAGTTCCTGTTTTGGTCACATTGCAGAAAAGGTATACTGTGTTGTTTTTTTAACCACATTTTTGTGTTCATATTTGTTTTTGAAGTTTAGGCTTTTGAATGGTATCTACATAAATATGTTATACAAATGTGTTTTACAGTCATTTTGTCATGATTTCATTGTGCCTACTGTAATACTGTTACCTGTGAAGTTCCATGAGTGTTGGGTTTTTTTTCAGATTTCAGAAAATTATATTTCCATGAACACATTTTCAGATAGTTTGCCATTACTTCAGTAAATGGATTGACATTATTCTAAAAATTAGAAAGTTGAAAGTATTTTCATTTAAAAAGCATATATTTGTTTGTAATATCAGAAAGAAAACTTATCTATGAGCTTTTGACATAATGTTATTTCACCGATAAAACCCTAGGAGTTTACAGCTTGACAGGCTTCCCTGTGATACTGATGTGGAAAAACGCAGAAAATATATTTAAATTGACTGTTTATTTCTCCAAATGGACACTTATTGACACAGCAGGAAATACTTCAGAAGTAAGTTTGGTTTTTTTTGCTTGCATTTTATGCATGTGTAGGAGTGTAAACCATTTTAATGAAACAAATTTTTATCTCCAACCAGGGTTCAATGAGTTAAGGATGATTACTTTAGAAATCAGTGGTTTTGTGTGGGGTTTTTTTTCACCTTTTTTTTTTTTTTTTTTTTTTTTTTTTTTTTTTTTGCCTGTTGCGTCTAGTACTTTCTCTGTGTGTGGCAGGGAGGGAAAACGCCCCTGTTTTATGCAGCCCACCGTGGGGAGATCAGTATCTGCAAACTGCTGGTCGACAAAGGGGCTGATGTTAACGCCGGAGACAAAATGCAGATGTCAGTGGGGGTCTTTGGTTTGCCTTTCAGCTGTAATTAAAGATTATATGGCAGCTCATAAGACTTATATCTTGGAGGGTTCTAGAATGTCTGCATATACACATTGCGGTTATATTTGTCAGACAGTGATTTTATATCATTGCTATTTGATTAATAGTTTAAAAAGTGTTATTTGCTTTGGATCTTACTTCTTTTTTTTTTTAAAGGGTGTCTTTACTATATTCTAGATGATAAGTTTGTTGTTTTTTTGCTTTTTCTTCAAAAACCATTAATGATTAGATTAATATTTAGATCTCCATCAAAACGTCTGGTCAAAGATCCAGTCCACTGAGATATTATGTAGACTGACTGGATAATTGTCTCTCTCTCTCCTCCATGTTTTTTCTATCTGTTTCTGTCTCTCCCTCTGTCTTATGAAAACAAAAAAAAAAGACACAATAAAGAAGACATATGCATGTTATTGTTTGTATGCATGATGGAAAGCACAAATGTATATTTTAGTAAGAAATGATTTTTCTGCCATGTAAACTTTGCTCAAGTGAGTTATACATACATCCGAGTATATGAATACATAAGATGACTGCATATTATACAACAGTATTCTGATTTTCAGCACTCCTCTGATGGTGGCTGCCAAAGAAGGCAAGCGTGATGCTTGCGAGTTCCTGCTGAAGAGAGGTGCTAACCCTAACACTGCTGATAGAGAAGGTAGGGCCCTGCTGCACTGGACACATGTCTAGGCAGCTAGTCATGTTGTTCATTCTCTTCATTATGATCCGGTATTGTAGGTTGAGCAGCTTTAAGGCTTGATGAGTGAAACAAAAACGACATTTTGGCATTGTAGCTGTGCTTGTTGGATGTGGAACGGTGGAACCAGTGTGAGCACTACTTTGTTAGGTGTATGTTGGGGAACATTGTTCAAGGGACATGATGATAAACGCGAGTTAGACAGTCTGGTGGTTGAGTTAGCTGGGTTGCTGAGATCGAGGATGAGTTGGTTGGGAAGATGTTAAACATATGCGGAATATCAATATGCACTGACTGGAACAAGATAATGAGATTATTGGGATAGGGTACTTAGTTCAGAGATTTGTGTGATGTTGAGACAGTGGTTGAGGAAGGTGTGTGGTTGCGGTGGTGGAGACAGGAGGCTGACCGAATATGAAATAAGCCTTAGCAAAGTACAGTATGTGATACTGGTGGTTTCTTTAACCAACTATTTATTGATATATGTTTGTAAATGGGGAATTTAGAACAGTTGTTATGCAGCATTCACCTCACACACCCTAGTATGATGTGTGGATGAGCAAAAATCAACAGAGAAAAGTACCACACTCCCTACAGAACTTTATGGGAATTTTTTTTTTTTTTTTTTCTTCTGATCTGTAAACAAACTAGACCAATTTTAGCATGTGTATACCAATTGTTTTGTGGCCTTTCTACAGGTCATACAGCCATGTACTATGTCGCTGTTCATCCTCATCTGAAAGAAGTGTTTGCTAATGCCCCAGCACAAGCCTCATGGAACCTCAAATCTCCAGGTCTGTATCCAAACCTGTCTGTGTGTCCGTCATTGACTATCAGACCCCTTTGTGCTTGCATGTCTATCTGAGCATGTTTCTGAGTGATCTGTCTGTACCTTCTGTTTACCTGCGCTCAGACTGATAGGCAGCATTCAGTAACGCCGTCTTGAAGCAGTGTGCATTTGTCTTGTTTGATTCATGGAGGAAAAGTGACAGAACATGTTTAGTGTTTGATATTTTAACACTCTATGCCCCACTTGGCTTGACTGTGTGTGTTTATCATTTTGAGGGAACCAGTGCTTCACTGGTAGGTGTTGGCTGGAGGTATAATGAAGAACAATGGTTTTTACTGGCATTGAGGAAGTGATTCACAGGACCTGAAGTCAGCAGCCACAAATGAGGCAGGCAGATATTAAGATGTCTGACACAGTGGCAGTCATTTAGAGTTTTGATGATGAATCATATTACTGGCTGCTCAGATGATTCTGGAGAGTCATTGCAGAAGTGTAGAATTAATAGGTGTGCCAAGATTAAAGTTGTTCTCACGGTTCAGTCAAAGTGCCAAATGTCCACAATACAGTATCCAGAGAGCCATACACACAGACACTGCATTCATGCATAATCCATTAGATGTGGGAGAACAGCTGCAACTGCACAGATCAATAGTCATTTACATCGTATCAGATATTGACTTGAAATTAAGGTTAGATTTGTAAGCAAGGTTGCTGTGTTTAGGATTTTTTTTGTGCACCATCTGTGGTTTTGTGTTGTTATATGATGTTGTTCCCATATGGTTTGAAGTTCTGAATAGTTAACTTGCGTTCACAACATGGCAACTTGAGTGTAACTGTCTCTGAGGCTGTGACACATAACACCTGCATGCATACATACAGCCAGTCCTGACATGCTGTTACACCACAAGTGTCAGAAGTGTAGCATGTTAATGGTTATCTTTGCTGCTTTTTAGTGCCTTCAGGGAAACATTGTCACTGTTTACCTGTGTTCACCCACAACAGACACTGCCTTAGTTGAACTCTTGACCTCTGGGTGACAGACATACCGACTGATTGAGCCAGTCATTGTTTGCAGAATGCATCAGTTTATATGGTTTGGAGGGGTGCTGCTTGTCTCATACTGTTCAGCTTGTTCAGAGATAATTAGAGAGACAGAGAAAGTTTCAGATCAATGATTGACAGTTCTAATCAGTAGTTACTTGAAAAAATATGTAGTTCTATAAAAAGCATTACCCTGCAGGCAACGAACAGAATTATGATGCATTGACAGAATTCAGGCATATTCACAATGCACAAATAAATAAATGAATGTATGTCAGAGTGAAGCTGATAAAGTTAGGGCCATGTATATTTTGAAAGGAGCCAGGAGAAAGTACCAGGGGATGCATTAAGAATGGAAGTGAACACTTGCTTCTCCGACTTGTTGCAAAAATACCAAAACAGGAGAAGATCAAAAACAGATGCAGCTTATATTGATTTTGCATGTGATTAATGTCAGGATGGTCTCTGTCAGTGTGTTGCTCTCTCTCTCTCTCTCTCTCTCTCTCTCTCTCTCTCTCTCTCTCTCTCTCCCCCATTTTCTGTCTCCTCTCTCTCTCTCTCTCTCTCTCTCTCTCTCTCTCTCTCTCTCTCTCTCTCTCTCTCCCTCCCCCATTTTCTGTCTCTGTCTCTTCTTTTTTGTCTATCTCCTTCTCTGTCTTTCTCTCTCTTTCACAGCCTATCTGTAGGTCTCTGTCCCTCCCTACTTCTCTCATCCATGTTCCTATTCCCTCCCTCCATTTCCCTTGTTTCTTCACACAAATGTGTGTGTCCGTCTCCCTCTTTCTGTCTGTCTCCCTCCACCCCTCTTTCTCTCTCTTTCACAGCCTGTCTGTAGGTCTCTGTCCTTCCTGCTTCTCTTCATCCCTTTCATTTCTTTCACAAATGTGTGTGCCCACACATTCACAAGCATGCACACACACGCACACACACACACACACACACACACACACACACACACACACACACACACACACACATGCACCACCACCACCACCCCCACACACACACAACCCCCCCCCCCCCCCTTTCATCTCACATGCACACCCACCACACACACGCACACACACACACACACACACACACACACACCACACACACATACATAAACATATACATGCACCCTTCCCCCCCCCCCCACCCACACACACACACAACCCCCCCCCCCCCCCCCTTTCATCTCTCTGCCCTTCCTCCAGCCCCAGCACCACACTACCACTCCACCCCCCCCCCCCCCCTCCTCCCGTCCCCTTGACTTCCCAAACACGCATACCCCAACACTGCAATCTCTTCATCAGTATTGTACAAACAAAGGACTGGGGAGCGCTGGGGTAGGGGGTTTGGGGAGGGGGGGGGGGAGAAGATGTCAGATTATCAGCTGGCAACAAGCTAGGACTGGGTGGAAGACAGACTGAGGGACAAGCTAGCACTGCCTATCCTCAACAAGAGTCTGATTACACCCCCCACAAAAGAATCAACAGAAAAAAAAAGAAGAAAGAACAGAATTTTTAAAAAAGGAGATGGGGCTTTCATTCTTATCTTACATCTCCCTTCACTGCTCAAGATAATGCTGAGCTGTCTGTTGCTGGGAGAAGGGTTTGATTTTTTTGTTCTTCTGCCCCACACTTACATGCCCTCTGTCTCTTTGGTCTGCTTGTCTGTCTCTCTCTATATCTGTTTATTTCTCTGTTTCTCACTCCCCCCCCCCTTCTCGCTCTCTCTCACAACACCAACACACACACACACACACACACACACACAGAGAAAACACAGAGCAATATTTGCATTCATGGAATGCATGTCATTTTCCTGTCACTGTTTTAGGAAATAATTTTTGAGAGAGGAATGTTGATCATCTCTTTCTATTTCTGTAATTACATCCTGTAACATTTTGTTTTTCTCAGTATTGCAGCATGTTATTTCTCACCTCTGTCGCTTTGTCTCTGTCTGTCTCTCATTCTCTCTCTTCCCTCCTTCCCTGCCTATTACAATCTCTCCTCTTTCTTTGTCTCTGAGTATGACAAGAATATGTTAGCAACAGAAATAAAGTCAGTCTCTGCGCAATACGAGTCAGAAAAGGTATAGCGCAATATATCAGGTACAATTTACAAGCACAGTTTTGGTTCCTATCTGTGTGGCTTAATGTAAATCTGTATAACTTATGAGCCATTTTCAGTAGCTGTCATTCCTGTCTTTAGAGTGCAGACATGTACTCTGAAAGACAGGGGGCTTGATTTGAAAGTATTTTTCTATTTTCACTAACCGGTTTCAGCTAAACAAAAAGACTGAGATGATTTGGATGACTGAAGGTGACTGGAAGTGGAACAAACACTTTTGAAGAGTTCTTTGCATGTGTTTGGCTATCAGGAAACAGTCTCCTTTTCCCCGCCCTTTTTTTGTGTTTGATTGTTAAAGGATGTTTCTGGGTTATGTGTGTGTGTGTGAGTGCGTCCATGCAGGTGTGCAGGTGTAATCATGTTTACATCAAACACATGTCTTGAAGTGATAAAAACAGCAATGAACATCTGTATGTTAGAGATATGAGATGAACTCTAAAAAGACAGCAGCACAGTCACATGCATGCATGTTCACACTCAGGCTTGTAATCGTGTGTATGCTCCCTCCCACACCTTATCAGTGATGAAAGTGGTGAGGCCAAGGGCAGCAGAGTGTTCCCAGCAGACATGGCAGTGCCCTGATGTGTCTGGGTTACCTTATCTCCTGTTCACCATCCCTCTCTCCCCCAACCTCCTACATACACACACACACACACTCACACTCAGAGAGTAGGGGGGCAGTCAGACAGACTCAGTGGCTATCTGCCTGGAGCTTTTTAAAGCCTGATGCTATTAGTGGGTGGAAAACCGTGCTCAAGAAATCAAAGCAATTGATAGCTGACTGTTTATACAGTCAGCAGAATAAGATTTTCTTTTTGTCTTTCCCGACCTTGTATAGCTCTTTTTGTTCAGTATCTCTAAACTTTCTCCACCACAAGATCTTCACCATCCCAAAACTCCTTTCAGCGCCCCACTGCCCTCCATTGATGAAGTGTACACAATAAAGAAAGTAATGACAATATCTAATTTTGGTTATGGGAGTGACTTGCACAATGATTCAGTGAACTTGAATATTTACTTCAAGAGCAAAACAGAATATACTACCTTGGCATTCTGTTTCTGTGTTACATCTCTCTCTCTGTCTGTCTGTCTGTCTCTCACACATGCACACACACACACATGCACTTACTCACTCACTCATACTCTTTCACTCTCTCTTTATCTTTCTCTGATTAACTTAACAAAATATTGTGACGCGTTTTTTTTGTGTGTGGCAGGCGGTGAAAATAATGTGATGTATTTTTTTTGCGTGTGGCAGGTGGTGAAAATAATGTGATGTATTTTTTTTGCGTGTGGCAAGTGGTGAAAATAATGTGATGTATGTATTTTTTGTGTGTGTGTGGCAGGTGGTGAAAGTAACCAGGCAGAGAGGGACGACAGGAGCAGTGTGAACAGTGTGAACAGTGTAAAAGAACGACCATCATTACTTTCACAGGTAACAAACAGGACATTTCAAATAAGCAAGCAAAGAAATATGACAGTGAAAAACACAATATTTTTTTTAGAAGTTTGCATAATTTCTGATTTGCACAGAATGTTACATTTTCCTAAAGACTGATACGTGCTGCATTTATTTGTTGTTGTTTTTGTTTTTTTTTGGGGGGGTATGACAAATTAGCTTGTATATGGATAAAATTCATCAGACAGTATGTGACATTAAAACATCTACAAGAAATAGTTGGAAAAGATCATTTATTTTTTATTTTTGTAATTTTTTTTAATTTCTTGAGCAGGTGAGTGCAGTGAGCAGTTTTACTCCGGAGGCTACGCCCCCAGCGAAACGTCCAGCTTCTGCTGTGCAGTCATACTCTGCAGCTGGCAGTGATGTGGAGGTGAGCATGGACTTTATGCCTGTAGGGTATTCATCCATGTGGTGTAAACCGTATTTCATTTGAAAATGACTGGACACCTCGGTTTTATATTAAATCCTCCATATTATTCCAGGTTTTTTTCTTGTTTTCATGTCTGAATTTTGTCTGTATTTGTCATTTTCTCTTACATTTTTTGTTTGTTTTTTGCTGCCTTATCTTCTGTGCCATTTTAGTGGCATTACTTCCCTTCATGCTGCTTCATCCTGAATTGAACCCTCCACTCCCAGTACACACACACACACACACACACACACACACACTACCCAGCCACACCTGCCCCTCTCTGTCATCATCTCAGTGCAGGCAGTCCAGGAAGAGAAGAAAACCATGTTTGGCTGCCATGAAGCCACATGCCAGAGAATTCTGGTCTGTCTTTATTTTCTGTTAGTGAGGGAAGGCAATTTTATAGAATGTGAAGTGTGGTACATGTTGGATGTTTTGATATACTGAGAAAGGAAATATTACAATGAGGAAATGAAACTGGATGAAGCTGTGATTTTTTATTTATTTTTGTTTTTATTTTTTTTTGCATAGAATTGAATTTCTTTTTTATTGACTTTTTGTCTTCAGCTTTATCTGCATAGGAGCATCCAGAGCACTTGCAACAAGTGGTATAAGAACAGTGATGTAATTTTGTTCATGATTTTGAGATTTTTTCTTATGACTTTTATCTGCCAAGAGAATACCCTCTGAATGAATGCATGAGCATTCAGAGATATATGTATAAACTGGCTAAAATTGTTTTTATGTGAATTGAAGGAGTGTCATAGACAATATAGTTTTGCTGATTGGCTCCAGCCAAATCCCTACTGAATGGGCTGCCAGTAACAATTCTGAATGAATTTTGCAGAGAAACATTGAATCTAGCTAATCAGCAGAGATTTGTTTACATAACCAGTCAGCTGTTGTTCCTCTCCCTCTCTCCTTCCTCCTTTTCTCAATTTCACTTCCTCCCTCTCTTACCCAGCTCCCTTGTGCTTCCATTCCTTACCCCCTCTCTCTCATCCTCCAACTGTTTTTCTTTCTCCCTCCGTCCTATTCCTCCTTCTGTGTCGAGCATCCTCTCTCTATTTTCCCAGTCTTCCATTGTCATGCATGCTATGATCATTTTCCTCTGCTTTCCTAAACGGTGTATGTTGGCAAACGGACATGTTGCAGGTGTGTGGGTAAAGGAAATGATTGGTTTATGAGGGTACGCAGACAAACACAACATCAGGCATACTGAGGGGAGGTTCTGGCAGAAGTTTAGGACTTGGCAGCCACATGTCTCATGCTTGTTCACCTGCCAGGCTCTGTGTCTCTAATTGAACATCATTCCAACACAGATGTGTGTGAGGCTGCAACAGGGAGATGGGAGGGAGGGGGGGGCAGGGGTGGGGGGGGTATGGGGGGGGGGGGCTGGGTGTTGGTTAGCATGGAACAGCATCTTCCATCCTCTTACTTGGTGCCACCCTTCTTGAATATCTGCCTTTTGGTGTGAGGGTTGGAGGGGGGAGGGGATGAATGATGGATTAAATCTGGTTTGCAAACAATGGAGTGTGTGTAAGTGGAGCTTGGGTTGGCTTCTTACCCGATGATGTTGGGTGTGTGTGAGTGTATGTCAAACATGCAAAATCTTCTTCTTGACACATTAGCATAAACAGTTTTAGTGTGTGTGTGTGTGTGTGTGTGTCCTTGAAAAAACATTGGCATTTTCACAGTAAGGGTAAGATTCTTTTCTTCTTCTTTTTTTTCTTTTTTTTTTTTTTAAAGCATAAGTTGCACTCCTATAGCCCATTTTTAGCCGTTATTAAACATCATTTATTAAACATTGTTTCTTCCGATTAGGAAAAAATAACTTGCATAAAGAAACTTGAAAAAACAAGTTAATGTCTTGCTTTTGTCATTGGCAAAGTAGGATGCTTCCACTGTGCTATGCATTTGTGGAATACTCTCTTAGATGTCATAGATATGAACAAAACCTAAGTGATTGGGCCAAAACTAAGCTTGTCTTTCGCACACAGAGCAAAGAAATCTGATTTGATTTGTTGGTTGCTTTTGAAATTGGAAAGGTCAGTGAAACTATTATGAACCTGTGATTGTAGTGCTTTACAACCAGTTCAAAACATTTCTAAACAGCCCAGTTCTTGATGCAGATTGTTCATGCAATATGGGTGTCAACCTGGCACTCCCAGTTCAGACCAAGGGGTTTACTTATCAGCCATCTACTTTGAGTATGTTGCTGAATGGCTTTTTTTTTTCAGTGATGTCCTCATGGACATACAGGACCAAATCATACTAACAGAAACTTCCCAAGCATCAGTCTCCATGACCAAAAACTTACTCATGTATGTGTGAGATAACAGGAGTATATCTGTCTGTGACAGGCACTAAGTCAGTCAGAAGATGAGAGTCCCACCCTGCACAGAACGTCTGACCCCTCAGGTCAAACTTCACAAGGCATGTCTCCCCGCAGTAAGGACACCCAGGCTTATAAGGTGAGGATTGTCAGTATCGTATTTGTTCACAGAACGTAAACCTGACAAGATGGCGTGGAGAGCCTTGGCCAAAGGAATGATTAAGCGCTTATAGTTTTTAGAGGCGTTTGATTGGCTGAGAGCGGGTGGGCCCGTCTTTTCACTGTTAGCCGCGCGAAATTTGGCCAAGCAGAGCAAACCAATAGGCCTAGTTTGCATCAGTTTGACATGGTAAGTATATTTATCACCAAACATGGAGTATAATACAAACTCCTCCTTTTTGTGAACTGTGTATTCTGGTCACTGTATGCCGCACAGAGCATGAAAAGTAATAAACATGCCCTTATTTGTGCTTTATTCATTATATGTGAACAATTGTTGACCTTCACCTATCCCGTAACCCAGTGGAGGGTCGTCAAGGCACCAAAGGTGATTTCCAGTCCAGTTCTCTCCATTGGTTCCTGTCAAATGTGAAATTAGAATATTCTTTTCTTTTTTTTTTTTTTCTTTTCATGAAACAGACTCGAAGAAACAAGCATATTCAAAATCTTGCTTTAAGTCAGAAAACTGTTTTATCAGTCAGGATCACTTTTTTCCTAGCTTTGTTTTCCTTTAGTCATTGAAAAAAAGAATTAGCATTCACATAGTCCTGATAGGCTAAGAGCAGTTGTCCACTGTCAGCACACAGTAGTACCCAGAGTGTTGTAGCCAACTGTGTGACGTTTTGGGGGCAGGAGCTGGAAGCGGAGCATGAGCAGCTGAGTGAAGAGTACAACACCCTGTCCATAGAGAACCTTCGCCTTCGTGACAAGCTGGAGTTTCTGCAGCAACGCATGAACGGCAAACATGAGCAGGTAAACTTCCAGGTTACTTTCAGTTCTTACTGTGAACAGTGAGAATTGGCATGTATGCAGAAGTGTGAATGGATATTCCTGGACAGGTTAGAAATTCCCAAAAGGAACAGATGAAGAAATGTGAGAAAAATTGGAAGGACAGAAGGTATGTACTGTTGAAATAAGTCAAAGATAAGACCAACAAGCACGGATAGTTGAGAAACTTCTTGATGCCTTATACAGCATTATGGTTTAAATGTTTTACCTCATGATTTCATTCTGTGATAGTTTGTCATTTTAGAAATTAAACATTGTTTTAGAATGCACAATGTTTTACCAAGAGATGCATTAAATTGATCTTTACCATTTCTTCCACACTTTATCCAGACCTTTATTATTAGAAACCAAGAATGACAGCAATATCCTTATAAACTGTTATTGTATTGTGTGTACATTTTAGAAAAAAGAATCTTTTAGACAAGAAAACTTATGATTTTGCTCCATGGTTAATGATTTATGTGCATGTGGCCTGTAAACCTTTCCCATTGTGTATTGGGAGTGCATGAAAAACCATTTCAAGTTTCTTAGGTCCTTTTTGCAGCTTTGATTTTTATCAGCTAGGTTTTCAGTGCATGAAATATGTATGTTCCTCTTCTTTCAGCTCCATCCCCACATTTAATTGAATTATTTACTGATTTTAAAATGGTCTCACCTGTTTGTTACTGACATTCAGCAGTGTTGCACTGTTTGGCATGGTCAGTGTGAATTTTGTACTGACCCAGTTTGTTTGGACCTCTTGCTCCACTGAGTGTTGTTTCTGTGTGTTGCACCCACCCTGCCCCACACCACTACTAACCCACTAACTGGCACAGCCTCTGTCTTGTTGCTAGGGTAACGCTGGCAAGGAGGTGCCTCAGGAGATGCAGGAGGAGGTGAGATTGTCACTTGGTGGCAATTGTGGCCCTCTTTTTTTTTTTCTTCTTTTTTTTTTTGTTTTGATTTGTTGATGTATGATGAATATCGATGAACAGACATTTTGCACTTAGTTACTGAATGTGTGTTGTAGATCCCTTCAGGCTCAATAGCTAGCAATGACTGAATTCTGTGTGTGTGTGTATCCTTGATAGAGACAGATCATATTAACATTTGTTAGTTTCATATGCCTACCGAGCATTCTGATGCTGTTTACATTTTTTTGGTGATGGTGCTAGTTCTTTAGTTTCTTTTTTTGTTTTGTTTTTTAGAACGAAAAGTATACAAAAGGTTTTTATTTCTCTTCCCCCAACCTTCAGTCTTCCTTGTTCCTTTCCCATATTTGTTTTTCCTCCATTATTTTATAGTTTACTCATCATGTTATACACATCTGTATACAATTTGGACGCAGAAATAAGCTTTTGTCTCTACAGATGTCACAAGTAAGTTGTACACCTTATACATCTCACAAACATGTAACAGACATAATTGTATACAATCTGAACACAGAAATAAGCTACAATAAGTTGCATTTATGCACAGACTGAATTAAAAAACTATCAGTTTTGACATGAACTAGCACAAGCTGTTGGTGTTTTAAAAACGCAGTAAGTTGAAATGAATTGTAACGTGTTGGCTGAACATAGACTGTTGACGTTATTATGTTATAGAATGGGGCAGTAAACATGATAGAATGAAGACACATGCCATAGGCTTAGACTTGGGCCATTTATTCAAAGTTAACGGTGTAGCTCTCACAACAGATCCGCAACCTGAAGAGTATGTTGGAGGAGGAGAAAGAGCGCAGCAAGGAGCTGGAAAAGCATTTGTCTGCTAAAGCCTCTGAGGGGGGCCAGGTGTCTGCTGAGGTGACTGGTCCTTTCTCACATGTTGTTCTTGTGGCACAGTGGTGTGTGAATGTGTTGTTAGTATACCGTAGAACATTTTGGTGCAGGATAAAAGCTTTCCTCCTCTTGGATACAGGTTGGTAGGGTATGCTTTCTGTTGTTCATTTGTTAAGTCATGATAATGAAGTTCTCATTTAGTGTGTAAAAAGAGATAAACCACACAACTTGAAAACAAATGCTCAGATGTACACATACATACACACATAGAAGCATACCCTTTTTACAGACAGCTGTGCTCACACATGTATGTGAAGCAAGCATGTATGTGCAAACGCGTGCTCACACATGCACGCACATGTGTGCGCGCGCACACACACACACACACACACACACACACACACTGACATTTTTTCACACACAAAAATTACACATTCACAACCACACGCACACACACTCATTCTCAGTCTAAACTAATGCACGCTGTTTTATGTTGAACGAGAAAGCTCAACTCGTGCACAAACAGTATGTGACAGTGTTTACTTTTAGTTGGGATAGATTTCAGGGAAGATTGAATGTGGAAAATGTACAGATGATTGTTTTTCATATCTGACATCCATCACCCATGCTATAGACTGTGCCCATGGCCATAAAGTAATTAGGATGGTTGCTTGCTTTTCTCTTCATTGGTTGTGTGTATCTGTTGTATTGAGTAGTCATATTTTTGCTTGTTTCTTTCTGGTTGTGTGTGCTGTGAAATTTTTTTTATGCTGTGACTTTTAACTTCCAAAGCCTACTAAATTTATGCTGAATGCACTGTAACCTATACAACAGCATAGCGATAACTTGCATGCATAAGAACAGAAAGTGTGATTACAGCATGTCCAAGAGAGAGAGAGAGAGAGAGAACAGTGCACACATGACAGGATTCGCATGAATGTTCATATGTAGTCAACAAACACTAAAACTTTCTAATGCTGTATCACAAGTCTGTGAGCATGATGCCTTTCTGAAATAATTTTGGGGATAAAAACAACCTAAAATTCACCAAGAGAGGAGTGGGAGCATGGCAGTTGCAACACCTACAGGTGGGGAGAGTCCCAGCTTGGAGCCTCTTGTGCATCAGGATTGCCTCCTCTTTCCACACCTTGAATACTGATCTAGATGCTAGTCATTTGGATGAGATATTAAGGCCAAGCTCACAAATACACACAACCTCAGTGCATAGAAAAAGAGCTCTCACAGCAGTTAGGGAGTTCTCTCCCGTAAATTTTTGTTGAAGATAAGCAATGAGGTGATGAGCTCTCTTTGAGAAATCCAGTTCTTTTCAGGTTACATATACACCCATTTTAACTAGAAAACTTGGAAGAGATTTGAAGCAATCATTTTGGGGAAAACCTGAAGAAAAAAAAGAGAGAGAGAAGATAAAGATTAATTTTCATTGTAAACTTGACCGGTTTCTGTTGTTGTTGTTTTTAAGTTTCTTTTATTGCAAAAATATCAACAAAAAAGTTAAAAGAATAACCAACAAAGCAGGTGCAAATGTTGACAAAGTGTGTGTGTTAATGTGACAGGTGAGTGGTGACACTGACAGCTGGCATGACAGTGATGAAGATGAAGCAGGTGGAGATTCCTCAGGTGAGCACAGCTTCAGGGACATTGTATCCTGGGCAGAAAACAAAACTGAAGGACATACGCAAGGGAGGGAGGAAGGCGGAGGGAGGGAGGGGGGACAGAACGAGAAGAAAAGAAAAAAAAAATGAAGGGATAGAATAGATTTCAAATCACACATTTGTTCGGAAAAAAAAAAGACTTAAATTTTGTTGTGATGGTGAGTGAAAATACAAAAGGGCTTGGAGCACGACATAGTTTCAGTTTCAAGGTGACGACATAGCATGTAGACTCATCCATACAGGCAATACTATATGTGCAGATGCCTGACCTACTTAACAAACCCAGCACGCTGGTCAGGCCTTGGGTGCAACATAAATGCAGCTGAATTGTCCTCCCCCCCCCCCCCCCCCCCCCACCCCTCTGTTTAGGAAGTTCCTTGTTTGAAACTGTGTACCTTTAGCTCACTTCGAACGATAGAACGCTATAGCGTTCCTGACGTAAGGCAGCGTTCCGGACGACTGAACACTACAGTGGTTTCGACAATGAATGCCAAGGGTCGAATGGAAAGTTTCTTCGTGAGGTTCCGTAACTAAACACTCACTGGCAAGCCATTAATCTTGGCACCCCACATGACAAGCTAATCTGCATGCGTATTGAAAATGGCGTCACAGGCGATACAAGTGAAGATTTTTGGAGCAAACTAGATCATGACAGTGGCTTTTTACTGCTGCTTAAATGATTGAAATGTTTCAAACTGAAGGTTTCGACATTGACGAGGATGATGAAGACGTTGAATAAATCTGCAGTGAAGAAAGCTACCAGCAAGAAGA
This sequence comes from Babylonia areolata, assembly GCF_041734735.1. Classification (NCBI taxonomy): domain Eukaryota; kingdom Metazoa; phylum Mollusca; class Gastropoda; order Neogastropoda; family Buccinidae; genus Babylonia; species Babylonia areolata. The sequence continues at coordinate 33,081,086 of NC_134897.1, read as the reverse complement.
TACTGACAGTGACTCAGCTACTGAGGGCTGGGAAGAGAGGGAGGGGGGTGGGTGTACACACGATGTGAGGAGAGGGGTCAGTGGGTCAAGTATAGTAAGTTTCATTCAGTTACTTTGTGTTTTGTATTTTTTGTGATTTTTTTTCTTACCTTCGCAAATAGGTCGTCTGCAGGGAAAAGCAAAGGAGAAGACTGTCCAGAGCGAGTTGACTGTGTGCAAGTTGATAGGCAGCATTAAGCAGCATTAGTTTGATGTAGTTTTTTGTACAGTCCTGTATCACTGAAAGGGAAAGAAATGACTGTACAAAAACATTTGTGAAGAAAATAGACCCTGATTTCTTTTTTTCTTTTTTTTCTGTCAGGCAAAAAGATCAAAGGAAAAGACATGGGCGACAAACAGATGGTGGCGATGCTGAGGAGTCAGATTTTGACTCTGCGACAGGAGAACGAACAGCTACGCAATAACGCACAGGTCAGTGGAATTATGGGATAATCTGTTGTAGGATCTACTGCTTTATATGTTTCTGGTAATGGAACTACATTATAAGAGTATACTGCTTTACATGTTTGTGGTAACGAACTGTTAGAGGAGTATAGTGCTGTATATTTTTCTGGTAAAGAAACTACTGAAGAGGTGTATACTTACATGTATCTGGTAATGGAATATTCTGCATTAGAGGAGTATACTGCTTTACATGTTTCTGGTACTAGATCTACTTTAGATTAGTATACTGCTTTACATATTACAGGTAACAGAATTACAAGGTGGCTTTTGTGGTTTTGTTGTACAACATAATGTATAACCTAGATACAGTTTGTTTACTCCAGTTTTTTGTTTGTTTGTTTGGATGGAGGTCCAATAGTGGTTACAAAAATAGAGGTTCTTTTGCAAATTAAACTTCCTGAACATGGACAGTGTTGCAAAATAAATGACAACATTTTAGTGTTTCTTTCAAGGATTGTTCAGAATCTGGGTACATTGTCATCTAAGATACTGTCATGAATCAGCTGTTATGATTTAAGTTTTGTGGCGGTAGTGGTTTTTCATGTAAATGTCCTCTATTCTGCACAGTTTATACCATATTTCTCATGCTGTATAAACTAGATCTGAAAGAATGGAAGTAGCCGAAGCTTTTGCTCATGTGTAAGCCTGGTTCTGTAGAGCCTAAAGAGATCATTGATGATGCTGAAAAATCTATTCAAAAATTTATTTTGTGATTTCTGTTAAGACTAAATATATACTGAAATAAGTAAATGAAAGGAAGTGCTGATGGGGAGGGGGGGGGGGGGGGGGTTAGCAAAACTGAAAACGGTGTTTATCATTAGTTTATCATTAGAGTGCAGACTATTTGTAGATGATCATAGCTGTGACACAGTTAAATATGTCATATTGTTTGCATGGATGAATGCTGTGATACAGATGGGAAGATTGTCATGAGTATAAGTGACAGATGGATCAGTCTGTGAAGCACCTTTTTTTTCTGTTGTTCTTCTCAGCCCTGTTTCTTATTTTTAAATAAAAAGACTAAATGTTCAGGATAATATATGTTCTGGTGATGTTCATTTGTTGTCCAGGGGAAAAGCTTACAGTAGATGAAGAGACAGTTGGTGGGTATATGTGACAAGCAGAAGGTTATGCAATGAGAACAAAGCATGTTGTGAACTGTAGCTCTCTTAGCCAGACCCCTGTCGACCTACCTGTGTGCATGTTGGCCCCAGAGGTCACTCTGTAGAAATGTGTGTGTGTGCATTGGTGTGAACTGTGTGAGTGCTGTAATTCTGTCAGCCAGAGAGAGAGAGGGGGATCAGAACTTACATGGAAGTCAGTAGAAAATGATTGTTCTGGCAGAACAGCGTTTGGAGATGAACAAGTGTTGGACAGTTTGTTATGACTGTAGTACAGCATGCCTGTCTGTAGTGCAATATGCCTGACTGATCATGATTCAGATGTTTTTCTGCTGTCTGATGTTTTTATTTCCTGTGCCGTTCCTCCTTTGGTCTTCTTCAAAACAAGGATAGTCAAATGTTTTGATGGTGTGATAATGGCATGTGATTAGTTGCATGATTGTGAGTTTTAATGACATGCTCTTTTCTTCGCATCTTGCAGTTATGGATGATGATTTTGCATCAGTCATCAAGTAAACATAATTCACCTGACAGATGTTAACATGTTTTCTTAGTCCTGCTTTGGAGCCTCTCTTTTCGGTCATCTAACATGTAGACCCAAAATGTCAAAGACTTGGAACTGACCCACTTTCATACAGCATTTGTACATCTCTGAAGTTCCGAAACGGCAAAGAGTTGGAACTGAAACCTGCTTTATGCAAAATATATGTCTCTGAAATGAATAAAGCATAACACCCAATTTGTAGGGTCAATATTTAGTTTTAAAAACCTTCTGGTATAAGAATTGGCCAACTGAAGACTGTTTCTGAAACTACTTGATTTTCTGACATGTCTCACAAGAATTGGCCAAACTCCTACCATAAGTAAACAAATCAAATTGCTTATGGTTCATTTTAATTGTTGCTCAATTTTTTAGGCATTCATGAGATTTGCAGTTTTGCTTTGCCTATGCTTTTGTGACGTATTTAAGGTGTCGTCCATGAACAGGATAATAAACTGACATCAAGGTATGAAAAAATAAACTAAGATGAAAAATTTTGTCTGTCCCATTCTAGAGTGTATGACATGGCTAAAATGTTGAATGACAAGATTGTTCACTAACTTATCTGTACACCTATTAGGGGGAAAAAAGCAGTGATTCATAATTAAAAAGTATAATTATGTGCATGAGTTTTGCTGCTGAACAGAAATGTTTCCATCCCAGTGAACCATTTATCCCTGCCCTGTCACACTCCGTCAGGTGTTTGTCATGTCATGTGTTATGTCAGGTGTGAAAGATGGCACCTTTTCCCTGTGCTTTCTCCAATTCACCTTCCACCTTTTCCCAGTCTGTCTCCAAAGCATTTCATGTGCAGTACATCAGTCATGTCACACTCTGCCTACATGTCCATTTCACACTTGTGAAGAGAAATTTGATAGTTCAGTATATCGATTTTGAACCTTGAGGAGCAAAAAAGGATTTCATTGTTGTACTTCAGATACATACAGAGTATTCCTGAAATAACATATTTTAATTTGGCCATTGTTTTGGCAAGTTAGTAAAGACCTCAGCTGTCAGTGTAATGATAGAATAATTCTGTTGAAGATTATGACATATTAGGGGGATATGACTGTCTGTTCAAGAGCAGAAAGATTTTATGATTTAAAATTCCGCTTCAGTAAACTGTTAAAAGCTTTCTGAAGTTTTTCTGTTGAATTTCATTTGCATTCCTGAATGGCATTTTTACTGTGGCAGAGATCAGGTTGGGTTCAATAGACAATAGGTCATATGACCGGAAGAACATAAAATCAATAGGTCACTTTGAAAATCAATAGGTCAAATATCACCCGTCCCGGGCTTTTTCAAACTTTAATAATGCACAAATGAAAGGAAAATGTAATACATTGGCCATTCTGGTCATTCATTGACTAGAAAAAAAAGAAGTTAAGAATGTCATTGATTTCTGACAAGAAAATGCAATGTTCTGGTCTTTTGAAGCTCGCGAAAGGCAGCAATAAAGATTCGTTTCGGATTTCGTTTCGTCACGGATCCGTATTTTAATAAACCAGTTTATAGTCATTTCCTGTAGGAGCAGACGACAAAGCGATTGCGATCGTTAGAGAGAGAGAGAGAGAGATGGTTACTTTGGTTGACCGACTGGTCATAAAAACAATAAGTCATGTGACCTGACAACTTGAAAAACAATAGGTCATTTCAAAATTAAATGCGTCAATGACCGATGACCGATGTCGAACCTGATCCCTGCTGTGGTGATAAGAAGGGAAGCAGACGATGCAGGAAACATGCAGATCCAGTTAAGAGTGATGAATGATGACTGCTAAGGCATGCAAGCATGTACCATTCTTCTGCTCAGTACAATTTTGAAATCCAGCAAGATGATGATTTAGTTTAGTAGCTTGGTTTCCTGGGGACAGTTACGGGTGTAGAAAAGTTGACTGGCTAAATCAGTTACTTTAAACAAAAAATATATCTCAAGAACAGCCTCAAGTATAAATGATGATGATGAGAAACATTTCAGAAAGTTGTTTATTGTCATGTGATGGATCAATAAGAATGTGTCTGGCTTGAGCTGGATTTAATCATGTGTTGACCTTTCAAGACACAAGCTCTGTTAAATATTCACTGTTACTTATGCTGTTGACTTTGGAAATGATTGTCTGGTTAATTTTTGTTTTGGTAAGAGAGTCATGGAATGTGTACAGTTTTTTAGTATGATATGTGTTACCAATGAATGTTAATATGACATATTTGAATTTAAGTTGATGTATTTGATTCATTTGAGTGTTTATGTGTGTGTGCATATGCCAATACATGAACTACACATGTTAAAACAACCAAACTTACTTTGACAATCATTCATACAGATAATTAGCTTTTAGATTTGTGGGAAAGGATCATTTTTATTAATTAAATGATATATGTTTATATTTTGATTTTTCACACACACTTGCACACACACACACACACACACACACCATGACAGCTTCCTCTCAGGAATAAAAGACTGCATAATAACAGTTCATGCATTTGGAAACAAGATAGAGTGTGCATCTGTATGTGTGGCAGGCTCTGCACAATGGTTTCCAAGAGAACTCTTCCCGTGTGTCTGGCCAGGAGGTGGAAAAGTCAGCTGGCGATGCCACTGACGGAAGACAGCAGATTGCTGCTCTGGAAGCGGAGAGACAGGAACTTAGAGCGGAGATTTTCAGGGTGAGTAGTTATGTTTGGGTAATTTTCAACTGTTAGAGTGACCGGTACCATTTTTTTGTCATTAATTTTCAGCTACTAGTGTGACCAGCATATTTTTGTTTAGTTCATTTTCTACAACTAGGGTGACCAGCGCAACAGGCTGAAGTGTTGGAACTTTCAAAGGTCTTGGGTTCAAATCTCGGTGGGTTAAGGGTAAAGGTTTTTCCAGTCTCCCAGGTCAACAGATGTACAACCTCCCACTTACTGAAAATGACTGACTAATTACAGCTGAAACAGAACGCCACCTCCCACTTCATGAAAATGACTGTGACTGATCACAGCTGAAAGAACACCACCTCCCACAAACTGAAAATGTCTGTGTGACTGATTACAGCTGAAAGAACACCACCTCCCACAAACTGAAAATGTCTGTGTGACTGATTACAGCTGAAAGAACACCACCTCCCACAAACTGAAAATGTCTGTGTGACAGATTGCAGCTGAAAGAGAACACCACCTCCCACAAACTGAAAATGTCTGTGTGACAGATTGCAGCTGAAAGAGAACACCACCTCCCACAAACTGAAAATGTCTGTGTGACAGATTGCAGCTGAAAGAGAACACCACCTCCCACAAACTGAAAATGACTAATGTGACTGATACAGCTGAAAGAGAATGACTAATGTGACTAATTACAGCTGAAAGAGAATGACTAATGTGACTAATTACAGCTGAAAGAGAATGACTAATGTGACTGATAACAGCTGAAAGAGAATGACCAGTGTGACTGATTACAGCTGAAAGAGAACACCACCTCCCACGAACTGAAAATGACTGTTTGACTGATTACAGCTTGATTGTGTGACTGATTACCACCTGTCATGAACTGAAAACATCTATGTGACTCAGAACACCACTTCCCACAAACTGAAAATGACTGTGTGACTTTCTGTTACAGCTGAAAGAGAACGCCACCTCCCACGAACTGAAAATGACTGTGTGACTCACAACACCACCTCCCACGAACTGAAAATGACTGTGACTCAAACACCACCTCCCATGAACTAAAAATAACTGTGTGACTCACAACACCACCTCCCACAAACTGAAAAGGACTGTGACTCACAACACCACCTCCCACAAACTGAAAATGTCTTTGTGACTCGGAACACCATCTCCCATGAACATTCAGTCTGTGTAACTAACTATTACAGCTGAAAGAGAATGCCACATCACACAAGTTGAGCGGGGCAGTGGAGCAGGAACAGCTGGTGCAGAACAACTCCCAGCTGCAGGCAGAAGTGGAGACGCTGCGCAGCACACTGCAGGTCGTGGAGGAGGAGAAGGCGGGACTGCAGCAGCAAGTGGTGGCCCTGGAGGAAGAGAAGGCGGCCCTGCCCTCAGACAAGCTGGCCGTCATGAACTCTGCCAAAGTGATGGAGGAGGTGAAGTTTGATGAGGAGGGGTTTGTGGAGGGCCAGGACCTCACCAAGGAGGAGTTCCTGCAGGTAAGTGATGATGTGTGTGTGTGTGTGTGTGTGTGGTTTCCATTCCCCCTGATTCTTGTTTTTACCTTTTATGTACTACCCCCCCTCCTAACCCCCAATATTCCTTGTGAGCCCCAGAACACTTGGTTATGAAGACATTTTCTCCAATGACCGGTCATGGACTGGAAACTGATTGTTGAGACTATCTGTAAGTTTTGTTTTTGTTGAATCTTATGAAATCAAAATATCAGTTTGTTGTGACAGGTTTCAAACATGCATGCTATCCAAAAAGGTCCAGAACATGTGTACAGTACTGTATACACCACTATCCATGCTAACAGGCCCAGAATGAACAGCTGAAGCTGCAGTGTGGCCTGCTGACAGAAGAGCTGACCAAGCTGCGGTCAACGTTTGATGCTATCCTGAAGGCAGGGGACAACCTGCAGGCTGACTATGACCAGCAACAAGCTGAGAAAGAGAAACTGCATGACCAGCTGGAAGTGGTGCTCCGAGAGAAAGAGGAGGTGAGGGCTTTTACAGGACAGTATACAGTATATGTATGTGTGTGTGTGTGTGTACAAGCATGTCATTCAGTGTCATCTTTCAGATGACTGTTGGCTGTTTAGTTCCAAGAAAGGATGTATTATTGAGGTGTTTATTAATGAAAGCATATGTTATCCACAGCTGTAAAGCTCCTACTGTTTTTGTAGGCAGATTCATGGAGACTGTCAGTGAAGGGACTGAGTGATGGTCTCCAGTCCAGATTGGACGCTCACATAGTCTGGCTCTGCGACTGAGCTGTTATTGTCATAAGAATGGGACGTAGTAGTATTGTCATGTGTGTGTTGAATCAGAACAGGCACTACTGAACATCTCCAAAGTGACTCGGTGTCAGTGTAGCATGTGGACATGATGTCCCAACCTTGATGGTTCCCTGTGGAGTGCTAGGAATATGGCAGATTAGTTTCTGTGTGACAGTGTATGGAGAAACTGGGATGAAAGGCGTGGTGGTACTGCCACTGTGTATGGTGAAAGTAGGGGGGAAAAAAGCACAGATGCCTGAAAATACAAAGTTTTGTTCTAAGTCAAAAACATCCAAGTACAAATGCATGACAGTGCAAAGGATAATCCTGTTCTATGTAAAAAAAAAATCGGCTAAAAGCCCAACCAAGTACAATAGTCTGACAGTGCAAAGTATATTACTGAGTATTAAAAAACAAACAAAAAACCAACCCAAGTACAAATGTCTGACAATGCAAAATATTAAAAAAACAACACACACACACACACAAAATAACAAGTACAAATGTCTAACAATGCAAAGTATATTACTGTTCTAAGTATTAAAAGAACCCAACCAGGTACAAATGTCTGGCAATGCAAAGTATATTTATGTTCTGAGTATTTAAAAAACAACCACCCCAAAACCCCCCCAACCCAAGCAAGTACAAATGTCTGACAATGCAAAGTACAGTCCCGTTGTCGCCAGGTGGTGAAGGAGAACGAGTTCCTGCTGTCTGACGGGAACGCCCTGCATGACGACCTGCGGAAACTGGTTCTGGAGCTGGAGAAGATGCAGGAAAAGTACCGCACAGTGTGCGCCGAGAAGGAACAGCTGCAGCATCAGCACAACGCTGTCACCATTGCTGGCAAGGTCAGAGTGCTGTCCTTTCTGAAATGTAAAGCACACTTCTGGATGTCTTTTGTGATCTTTGACATTCTGTGTGGGAACAAAAATATGCTGACAGCATTCTGTTTGATTTTGGTGTGTGGTTTTTGTTGTTTTGTTTTGTTTTTTTTGTTGTTGTTTTTTTTACTTTATATTTATCTGAGTTGTGTACAAAGCATTCAGTGCTGTTAGGTGGTCAAAAAAAACTATGCTCTATTTTTTTTTTTTTCCCCACCTTTGAATGTATTGAAACAGCCATGTCATGTCTTTGTGTTTGGCTGGTTTGTGTACAGTATGATTTGATTTGGGTGTACAGTGTATTGAAAATGACAGTAACAGAAACAAAACTAACGTAATTTCCTGTCAGATTAGTAAAGACGCATTGTACTTTGTTGTCAACAGGGGGGGGATGTGGTGTGGTTGTTGGAAGAGCGGGAGAAGCTCCAGGAATGGCTTATTTGGATGTATTGAAAATGACAATAACAGAAACAAAAAAACAATTTCCCAATGGGATTGATAAAGATATATATAATATTGTATTACAAAAAAAAAAACAATTTCCCATCAGGATTGATAAAGATATATTGTATTGTTTTGTATTGTACTGTGTTGACGACAGGTGGGGGAGGTGGCAGAAGTGGCAGGGATGGTTGATTTTTAATGTATTGAAAGGGACAATAACAGGGGGGTGGGGGGGGGGGATTCCCAGTTGGATTAATAAAGATTTATAATATTGTACTGCTCTGCACTGTATTGACAACAGATGGGGGAGGTGGCGTGGCTGTTGGAAGAGCGGGAGAAGCTGCAGGGATTGCTGATTTGGATGTATTGAAAATGATTTTTTTTTTCTAAGTGCCCTATTGGATTAATAAAGATATATAATATTGTATTGTGCTGTGGGGGAGTTGGCATGGTTGTATGAATGTTTGAATATATCGAAAATGACAATAACAGAAACAAACAACCAAACAATTTTCCAGTCAGATGAATAAAGATGTATTGCATTGTGTTGACAACAGATGGGGGAGATGGCGCGGTTGTTGGAAGAGAGAGAGAAGCTGCAGGGATTGCTGACTTGGATGTATTGAAAATGACAAGAACAGAAAAAGAAAAAAAAATCCCAGTCAGATCAGTAAAGATATATAATATTGTACTGTACTGCACTGCACTGTGTTGGTGACAGGTGGGGGAGGTGGCGCGGCTGTTGGAAGAGCGGGAGAAACTGCAGGGACGGCTGCAGGAGGCAGAGGAGACAGCGGGTCGGCTGACCCACGACCAGGCCATCCTGCTGGAGGAGGTGCAGAGTCAGCAGGAGAGGATGACCGCCCTGGTCACTGAGAGGGACGCTCTGCAGGCTGAGATGGAGGATGCTGAGGTGAGCAAGCCAACAGGGGCCATATCTGAGATGGTGAACTTCAGAAAGAAATCACTTAACTCACTTCGAAGGAAGGTCCCAGATCGGGCCCCTACTGTTTACAACCATTTCAGACAAGGACCATGATCAGGGCCTTTTATAGTTTTGAATTTATGGAGTGGCAACTTACTTGCATTATGACATTAGAAGCTAAGAATATCCCGACCTTTTCACTTTCCACTGTGACCAATAAATGCAGGGTGTTGCATTTGTTCTAACAGCATGGCAGAGGCATTGAAGAGACAAACAGGGAAAGAGACATTGCCATGTGTGTGTGTGCAGGCCTTGGTGGCGCAGAACGAAGCCCTAACCCAAGAGTGCGCCCAGCTGGAGCTGGACTACAACGAACTTATGAAAGAGAAAGAAGGCCTGGAGGCTGGCATGCAGCAGCAGACCGAGGGTGACCTCCCCTCTGAAGCGTCCCCCGAGGTGATGGCGCTGAGGGAGGAGCGTGACCTGCTGATGGCTGAGCGGGACCAGCTGGAACTGACCATCCAGGAACTGTCGCGGGAAAATGCTGGGCTGGAGGAGGAGCTGGACACCATTCGTGCCCGACTCAAGGACAAGGGTGGGAACACGGCCGTCGAGGCTGCGAAGCTGGAGGAGAAGGTGAAGGAGCTGTCCAAGGAGAATGCGGAGCTGGAGGAGGAGCTGGCCAACACTCAGGACCACATTGCCAGCCTGGAGGCCAAACTGGAGGCTGCGACCATGGCCACGGGTGATGACGGTGATGTGGAAATGTGGAAGGCCAGCGTCACCCAGTTGGAGACCACGGTGTCTGAACTGTCCCGGGAGAACGCCAGTCTGGAAGAGGAGTTGGAAAGTGTCAAAGCTCAGCTGGACCGTTCACAGGAGGCGCTGGAGAACCGTCTGTTGTTGGAGGGGATCACCAACCCCGCAGCCAATGCCACCATCGCCACACTGCAGCAAGAGAAACAGTCCATGGCTGAGGAGCTTGAGCGGCTGCAGCAACGCGTGTCCCAGTCATCGTCAATCAACGGGGAAGTTGAAGCATCGGCTGCTTCCCCTATGCTGAACAACAACGTGAAGGAGAAGGGTCAGTTGCTACAGACTATTGGCCACCTGCAGCTGGAGAACTCCAGGCTGCAGGAGGAAATGGACAGAGCACAGGCAAAACTTGCCACAATGAAAGAGGATGTGGGTCAGAAAGGGGCAGTGTCTGTGAATGGCACCATGGGAGAGCAAGAGAGGATATCACGGATGGATGTACAACATTTCAAGGAACAAGTTACTCAACTACAGCAGCAGTTAACAGTAAGTCACAATCATTGTCAGATGCTGAAGCTATCAGAATAGCTATTTCCTAAGTGTAGTTTTACAGATCGGCAGACAGGTGTGTGTGTGTGTGCTATTTGTGTATTTCTATGAGGTAGAGTTGGGGAATATTTATAAAAGCGAGGAATAATTTAAACTTTTTGTTACAAGTTATCTTCTTTCACTTGCAAGAAGAAAATCATAATAATATAAAATCCAGACTATAGTTGTTTGAAATTGTGCCAAGTGATTGGTCTTATTGTTCACTGTGCAGGATGACTTTTTTTTTTTTGTAGAAGACGTGTACACTGGTAAGGTATATGGTAAGGTATGTGCATTACTGGTAAGGTATGTGCATTTTTTGTTTAAAAAAAAATGCACTACCAGTCCATGTTCACCATTGAATTCTGATGTCAGTAAACCCATGTGTTAGTTCTGATAGTGACTGGTGTGTTGTGTGTTTGACAGGATTTGGAGGAGCTTCATAAAGACACCATCAACACCTACAGAACTCACCTGTTGAGTGCTGTGCAGGTGAAACACTTTGCCCATCTTTTTTTGGGTGGGGTGGGGGGAGTTCATTTTTTATCTTGCTTTGTGTAATACACACTATCCATAGTTCAATGTTTTTATTTGCTGTGGTCTGGTCATTGTCTGCTGTGTGGATTCTTTATGTGAATGATCATAATGTAAGTTCCACATTTCAAACCATTCCCTATTATTCAGATTTATTTAGCAGTTATAAAGAAAATTTTGATGTTTAGCGTAATATGAGCAAATACCACAGACAAATCATTAAAGTGCTGGATCTGATGTTAAAATTCTGCTTGGACATGGATGTATTTTACTCGCACACACACATACATGCATACACGCACATTTGTACACGCATGTTTGCATGTAGTGTTAATGAGGTGACATATTCATTTTTATATGCATACTTAAAAGTATAAAAGATAAGTTTTCCCATACACTCTTCAGTCAAAAGAATGTAAAATGATATGAACTCATGTATGTGTGTGGTGCAGGGTCACATGGATCCGGAGGTGAAGGAGGCCCTGCACAACATCATAGAGATGAGGAGCATGGAACAGTTCTGTTGATCCTCTCCCCACCACCCGTCACTGTTGGCTCCACCTGCCTGCTTACCTCTGCCCCTCTGAGGAACATTCTGTCCTGCTCAGTCCCCTGTGTTCCCACACTCCAGATTACCTGTTCCGGTGGCTTCAAAGTGCTGGTCTTCCTCCCCTCTCATCCTCCCAGACTATTTCCTTTTTTTCTCTCAGGACATAAAGACGTCATTATTGCAACATAATGCCAGGACATTGTGTGCATTCAGAGCACTTTTTCCCCCACCGTTTCCAGTGATGGGAAGTATTTTTTGTGAAGTCAGTACATGTTTTGCTGGAACAAAGATTGTTTATGAGATGTTTGGAGAAAAAAACATAAGAATGTGAGTGGATGTGTTTGACTGGGGTCAAAGGGATGACAGCCAGATTACCAGGTTTGAGATTGTCAGCATAGTAAAGAGGGCAGAGACTGTCAGCAATCCCACTGAGATTTTCTCTCCACCAAAGCAGCCTGCTGGTTTCTGGTGAAGGAAAAGACACCAGGTGTCTAGATGACGTTGGTCTATAACAATCACTTTTGTATTTGACCAACAAAACAGAGTGGGACATGAGACCTGGTAGTGATTGATGTCATTGCCAGTACACTGTTCATATTGACTGGGGATGTTGGACATGGTTTCTTGGACACACCTCTGACCAAATATTGGGCCAACGTTGAACGATAGTCTTGTGGAGAAAGCCCTTGGCTGTCTACACAAACAGTGGTGTGAGAAAGGAAAGTTCTGGGAATCAACAGCATGGACAGCCAGGCAAGAAGGGGAACAACCCTGGTCCACACGCTATGAGCCAGAAACAAAGCTGTACCGACTGATGGATGATGGCAGCAGCAGCAACATTGTTTTCAATCACAGCATGGGCAAAGTTGTAGAAAGTCTGATCAGTTTGGGGAAGAATATAGTGCATCAAGCAGTCACAGTCATGTCGGAGTACTATCAATATTACCCATGTAACCAAATAGGAAGATGATGGGAGCAGTTCTGTAGATTAGCAGAAAATTGCACCTTACCAGTCATCTAAACATGTCAGCTGTTTTTTCCCTACATGTACTTTTTGAGTATCCAAACCGATGGTACAAAAGGAATTGTGTAGCGAGTTATGCAGTGATAACCATGTATTCGAGTCATACATTATGGGTGTTGTGGCTGATATTTTAGGCTAAGACCACCAACCATTTATTCCTATTATGTAATATATGTTAAAATATTTTAAGCTGTGAAGAATGTATGAATTGTATAATACAGATGTTAATGATTAGGCAGGAAGCTGCAGGAAACCAACACTGTTTATGGCTGTCAGTCTTTCCTTTGAATAAGGTAGACAAGGCTTCATTTCTTCCCAGATTGAAGTAGTATTATCCTGTTGCCTCTTGGAAAATAACGACAATTTGTCACAAGCGCAATGTATAACACAGTGCATCAATACTTATACTATTTCGCCCAATCAGTTGCAGCCAAAATGTACAGCCGTTTGGACTTGTATTCATTAGTAAAAAATAGGAAATCAGACTGGAGTCTCCTCTCCATTTTATTTCTGTACAGCAATTCTTTCAGTTCAACAAAAAGCAATACAGCTGCAGGAACTATCACTGATTTTCTTTGTGGTTTGCGGTGTTTATGTACTTGGCATATTGTTTGGTTCTTTGCTGTATATTGACATTAGTGGGTTCAGTTTTGTGAAACTCAACGTCATAATTTGTGTGCATCATGACTGATGAAGTTGGAGTCCTCAGATTTTGTACTGACCAAAGATTTAGTGGATTATCGAAGTGATACAAAGTTGCTTTTGTCAGAAATGGGTAATATTGAGAAGCATTACCTCACAAACGGATTGACCTTGGGACTTGTGATCAAAGTGACCAGCTGTCAATTCTGCGGTAGTGGGCTCCAGCTGTATGTCAGTCACCAAAGGGTCCCAACAGCATGGTGTTTAGTACTTTACTGGGACGTAGGTAAATTCAGAGATGAACTTTCACAGGTTAAATCTCATGGTCATTTTGTTTCTCATTTTCAAATCATCTGCTGTTCGTGTCTTCAGCTTTTGTTGTGGTAATAGGGAATATGTGCATAGTTGAACAGTTGTCTGATACACTGTATTACACTAATGGGCATTTGTTATGGAAATCAGTGCTTCTTGCATTTGAATCTCAGAATCATTCTTAAATCTTATTATTCAAACAAGAAATCAGTTGTTTTCAGGTGAAGTAATGTGTTGATTAATTTATGTAAAAAGAAAGATAATCAGAAGAAAATAAAAAGTGAAAGTTGTAATGGTGTATATATGATGGAAAGAAAGAAAAAAAAAGAGAAGTTTCTGTAGTATTTATTACAATGCATGAGCAGCAGAACAAATTTGGAAAAAGGGCAGCACTAGCCTATCTGCAAACTGGAGATTTCTTCGTGTCACCCCACGAAGAGAGTTCTGCCCCAACAAGTTGGGTTTGTGCAAGACACAAAACAATCCACTGTAGGTCCTACAGTGTGAGGTTCTGGCACTCGGGGCTTGCATCTCTGACAATGTTTTGCAAGGTTTTGTCCCTTACTCCAGTCTGGAGGCTTTGTAGGACAGCTCAGCAGTCAGTGAGGAAGACAGTGTGGTCTGACAATCTCTCTGGTCGAGGAGTTGGGCTGCAGCTAGTAGTGCAGATGCTTCGGCTTTGAAGTTTGTTGGGGTGACGCCAGTAGCAATGGAATTCCTCACTGAGCTGCCATCTGGGAATCGGATGAAGACACCACCTCCCCCATTACTGACAGCATTCTCAACAGAGCTGTCTGTGTATACACAATTCATTCCATGTGTCCCTACCCAGTGCTTCCAGGGTCAGCAGCTTCAGTTCAGCATCCAGGAACTGATCTTTGCTCTGAATGCCAGGGATGTCAAGGACAGCAGGGGGGACACTTAGTGACCAGTCTTCAAAGTCTTGCAGGGGTTCAACAGGTTGGTTCCTGTCAGGCAAGCACTGGCCATGGGTCTGGTGGAGGGCCCTGACGAGGTGGGTTGTGCTTGTGCTCTTCAGCCTATTCTTGGTTGGGGCCGTTTGAATATAGAGGGTGTGATGGAAGCCTTTCATCTTCTCACCCTGGTGAAGCACTCTCTCATCTCTTCTCTCTTCCAGAGACACGAGTCCAGCAGTCCCTGCCATAACGTTGATGGGTGTGGTCTTCATGCCACCTGTGATAAGGTGCAGACTGGCGTTCTGGATTTTGGCCAAGGGTTCTGTGCTAGACTGTACTGCTGTTGCCCAGGCGTTGGAGGTATACTCCATGTGGGGTCTGACTGCTCCTGTTTTAAACATTAAAAAAAAATTTTAAAGTGATATTTAAATAATGTGAAAAGTGTCAATACTGTTCTTACATGGAACAGGCAGTTTTCATAGGAATATATGAAACTTATGTGTAGTCCTGAACAGTCTCCTGTGTACAGATGTATCCTTTTAGCTGTAGGTATGTGGCAATGTGTCCCAATTGTAAACACTGAAACTCTTGAGCAAGTGAGGTAAGTCTGTTTAGGCAGGGAAGTGTTCAGCATTGGTCGATTTTTCTTAAGGTATGTATCTACCAACTACACAGTGCATTTAATTGTTTAATCATTTTTATTTTTAGTAATGATTTTTCTTCACTGACTGCAAGTCAAAGATTCCCTTTGTTACCAAAAAAAAAAAAAAGAAAAGAAAAAAGGTAATGAAATGTTTACTGTTAAGATTTTTCATTGTTCTACTCCGAAATCCAAGCATTATTTTAATGGACAGAATACAACAAAGTTGTTTTTGAGTGAATAGGATACTGGGTCTACATGAAATGCCATAACAGATGTTATGAGGGGAACATATAACAAGAACTTTTGTGTTAACAATTGTCTATGCAAATTGTACATTCCAACTAAGTGTAAGATTTAATTCCTTCCACAGTTATAATGCCTTTGTTGGACCTTGTGTCAAGCTGAAAAGGAGTCCTGATAAAACGTTTAGCTGTAGACATTTAGTGAATTTCTGTCTTGTGATATGCCTCTTGTATTGATAATCTGACACACTTTGTGATATTTTGTGGATGTCTGTGACTCCTGTATTGTTTCACTGCTTGTGCCTTTTTTTGTTTCTTGACAATGTAAAAGTTGGAATGTAATCATTTGGTCTTGGCTGTCCATGCATCTGTCTGTGGCAATTTCTCACCTGTGGCAAGTAGCACAACTAACAGGATGATAGGATGACAGATCTTTTCATTCAACCCTCTCTTAGTTCGATTCTGATCATAATGCTTGCCTGCCTTAACCTTCCTAAAAAAAGAAGAAAAAGAATTATGTATTTTTGATTTTATGTAGTATAATATAGATTGTTTCCTTGATAAACTGGTATTGATGTGGTTGTGATAGATCAATGGTTTTGTAACTGGTGTTGATAGAAGTTGCAGTATCAGCTACCTTGGAGTTGTCTGTCTCATCACCCCCCCCAACCCCACCCCCTCCACCTTTCAGCTTGACAAGATGCATGAAGAATGAAACAAGACACATTTTCAGTGACTGCCTTTTTTTCCTCCACCAATGCAAGTCTTGTTTAAACATGGGAATAGTTCAGCTGTTAACTGTTGGTTCACAGGTCCAGGAAACAAAAGCAAGTGAAGAAAAATTATGTTCAATATAATTACATATGAACTGAGTTTGTAGTATACAAGAAATAAGTTGTTTTCTTCATGTTTTGATGCCATAGACTGGAAAGCATGTGAAAATGATTAAAACTTCAGGTTAAATGAATACTGCATGATACAGATTTATTAACTTTGCTATTTTGTTGTTTTTCCCCCTATTTGATCAATTAAATCATGGTTCAGACTTTGTTTAATATCAAAATAATGTTTTAGATTTTCATTCAGCAAGGTATTTGGGGTAAAGGTTTTAATGTTTTTGCCATCAATTTTGATTTATATCTCGAAAAGAGGCAGTTCTGCTGAAATTGTCTGGCCGTCTTGTTCCATTTATAACATGCTTGGCAGTTACGCTGAAATTGTGTACCACTCTGGTTTCAGTTGTAACATGTTTGTCACATTGTGGATCATCCCTTGTTGTGCTTGATATTATTTTCCAGGACAGCTGCAGCCATTTTTTTTGTGTTTTTGTTTTGTTTAGGTGTGACATGTCCTATTCCAAGTGTCCCATAATTGGTAGCAAACAGGAACCCTCTTTCTGAATGAATTACAGTTTCAGTCTGGTAATCATCCGTATGTGTTCCGCTCTAAAAATGTGATCATCTGTTCATACCGACATCTTTTTTGTCATTCATCCATCCATTTGATGTGAAGCTCAGTTCCTAATGGATAGTGGATGTGTCCCAATAAACTGATAATATTTATGTAAATTTTTTATGCACATTTTATGTAAATTTCTGTGAAGATTTCATTTAAATCATTTTAACTTTATATTTTGCCTTTTTAGAAAATCTATTTACTCATGGCACAATGTTTCTGAAAATGGGAGTTCGTATTAATATTCCCAGTTTGGTTAAATATACTTACCATGTCAAACTGATGCAAACCAGGCCTATAAGTTTGCTCTTCTCAGCCAAAATTGATCGTGGCAACTCGGTATCACCAACATCTGGCCATTGGGCCACTGTCTGCTAGCCAATAAAATGCCGTTTCCGGCAGTAGGTAAACAATCATTCTCAATAGCCGCAATTTTTCAGGTAAGTGACATTATCGATTTCCTCTGTCTCTTCTCTCCAGTCTTCAAATGTTCACTTCAATTTGAGACGGCTGAGCAAGTGAATTTTGTAGCTCCGTGCAATTTGTAAAAGGTTGCAAGTTTGCATTCATGCATCGTGGGGTCATGATCCTCACTGTAAATAGCTGTCATGTAATCTTTCTTTTAAAAACAAATGTGTCAAAGTAAATATATTAAGGGAAATTTCTTTGAAGCGTCTTATCAGTGTTAAATGTATTTTGCTATGTTTTACATTGTGTATGAATCCTAGTGCACATACTGATACTGTCTCCACTTTATCCTCGAGACTGTGTGGACCTGGGCGACTTATTTGTATTAGTTTCCAGGAGTGTTTTCTTACCACAAATGTTAATTCAGTGGCATAATGGCAGCAAAAGGCAGCCTGCTAAGAATAACATTTGAATTTCTTTGCGACTCTAGTGTGATATTCATTGCTGTGCTACTTTTCTGGTTCATCTTTTTTTTTTTATCTCAAAATTATTGATCAGCTTTGGTCAAAATTCTAAAGTGGACAGTTTGGTCTTGATCAAATTAGTGGTTCAGGCGCAGGGCAGGGCAGGTTAAAGTTTTAATGGGTTTAGATAATAATAATAATTCATTACCAATTCTTTAAGTTATTGTCCAGAAAATTGAGACCGGTGTGCTTTCTTTTTTTTTGGGTACAATGTCTTCTGACAGAAATGTAATCGGGGGCATATCTTACCATTAGAAAACTATGAACAGTATGTATATCCCTCAATACATAACTGAGAAAATTAATCAATGATTCAAAATGGTTGATATGTTAAGGCATTCTGGGTGTATATATATTGCTACGCAAGTCATGTTCCTTTAAAGTGGACTGAGCATGCTTAATGGGAAGGTTATTTGTTCTGTTAATGGTGTGATTCAAAGATGGTGGGTTGTTAAGTGATTTCATCAATATGTGATTAATTTTTTCATCATTCTGAGCTTTTCTCAAATCTGCTAACGCATATCCACCAATCAATTGTAAACTTGTTTTGGTCTTGTTTTCACTGAAGGGACTGCAGCTAGTGCTGCGTGTGTGCCCATTTCACTGCTTGTGCAATCACCTGGTCCATACAGACTGACATGACTGCACAAGCACAATACCTGTGCTGAACTTTTCTACAAGATTGGTACTGCAGTAGTGTTAAGAGTAGCAGATGACCAGTTTCTCGGCACTCCCTTGAAAGCACTCCTGCTTTTGGCTGTGCTCTGCAGATGCTGTGCTTAGTAACCAGACAATGTCTGGCTCGTGTTACCAGTGCAGTAATGTCAGATTTATCATCTGTGTTGGAATGAAAGGATTTGGTGCTTGGCAGAGTATACATCTCAGTTTATTCTCCTTTCCTCACATTGTCTTGCCAAAATGTGCTTAATGTACAAAAGCGTGTAAGTTAGTTACGGATGTTCAGTGCATGTTGGAAGAGGCTTACTACTTAAACAGTTGTTGTTGTATTGTCCATGCCTGGTGATTAGAGCTTTCCATTGTATGCCACTTATCGTTGTGTGCTTGATTTGTGACGAATATAAAGTCGGTTCATTGTTTCAAGAAACACGAATGTTGCTTGAACTGATGATACATGTCAAGTAGGCCAAGAGTGTTCATCTCAACATGCATATGCATTACATGACTTACAACCCTCACTCCTGGGCTGAACAGAACCTTCACTGTAGTGGTCATGCTGGGCGAAAGTGGTTGTGACACCTTCGTTCTGGTGTCCCTAAACTGTTCCTTCAGTGTGTCATATTTGGCCAAAATCGGTGAACAAAACTGGCATTAGTTAGCCAGGGTCAAGGTGACGCATTCCCCTGACAATCCTTCTAGCCTCTTTTTCTGTCAAACATCTCCCAAGGGCATGTGGATGCAGTATGATAGAGCATGTAACTCTAGAACTTGGAAAAATGATGTTCACGAACTGTTTTGAGGGTAACATGATGCACTTGCATCTAGCATGTCAGATGAACACTTTTGGCCCTGGTTACAGTGTACAGGCAGTGAATATTGTCATGGTTCAAACCACACACCCCATTTCCTTGAAATAACCAACTTTTCATGCATAGAAATAAAGAGATTGCTGGCAAATGTTAATCAGGCTAATGTACATCCTCAGTAGGCTGTGTCCATGTGTATGATGGTGTTCAAAGCATGTCCTGCTGGAACAACACAACAGCAGAACCACAGGTTTCTGCATCATTGTATTTTGTCGGTCAGGGAGCAATTGATAAAAACTTTGTGTGTGAGATCCACACAGATCATTATCTGCATACTTTAATCACTAGCCAGACAAAGCTGATAGAAACTATAATTTATACATATCAGTGTTGGCATAGTTTTGTTTTGTATAGAAAGCATGTCTCATTTTGTGCCTTTTCCCCCCACTTCTCTGCTTTTTTTAAGAAGATAACAGCAGAATGAATAGCGAATAAATGTATCAAATGCTTGTGAGCAAGTAAGTGCCGTTTCTTTACATATATATGTATGAGATATTGATGCATACCCAAAATCATTTTCTTAAATTTGGAATTTTCAATGCTCATGAGAGTACACAATGTAAACATGGGATGAATAAATTATTTACTTTTCTTAAATCGGCTGGCTGGACTTGACTTATGTGAATCTGGTTTATTCTTTGTTCACTCCAAACATTAGATTAGAATTCAAAAGTTGAAATTGCTAGTTTAACAGATGTGCTACACTGAATCTGCATTCACTTCTGGAACTATTTGTTATTTTTTGCAAAATATTTACCAACCTCTAAATAAAAAAATCATGAAAATTACACAAATAGTTCCGAAAGTCAAAGGATTAATAAACACTGAACACAACCACTCAAACATATCCACACGCCCCCTCCTACCTGACATCCACAAACAGCTATCACACAATCTTGCAACGCAAAAACTCACTATAAACAATATTTTGGCTTGAAGCTTTCATCTGGAGGGTTTCACAAAAGATGAAAATCCCAAAATGAAGGTTTCAAACTAAAATATTGGATTTTTTTTTCTATACCTACTTCTGACTAGACATGACCCTGCCCCCTTCCTGTTGATGTACCTGATAGCATGTAATCATTATCAGGACAACTGGAATCCCTTCAGCTGATCAACATTAATTTTTTTATCATGTTTTTGAAGTTGTTATTGTCGACATTGTGCAGAAAATCAAACAAAATTCTTGCCAACTCTTCTGTATTGTACGTTCTGGCACCTATGTTGACACGCTCAATGGTTTTTCACTTTATAAAATGCAAAAAAACGCATCAAAAATTGAGACAAATCTTGCCAAGAAATTGCTTCAAACACTCATCAAGGCAGTTACCATCTGCAAGGGAGGTAAGTGTGTGCAAATGAGTGGCTGGACACATTATGCAGTTACCCCTAAACCGCAGATATATCCGCTGTCAGAAGTAAAAGGCCTTTTGACATTTACATTTAAAAAAAAAAAAAAAAAAAAAAAAATTTTCAAAACCTCACTGACGAAAAGAAGTTTACTGCTGGTACTACTGGTACTAGGAAATTTTATATTTTGTGCCTAACTCATTATGTTACTGATCAGTTTGGATGTTTTCAGTTCATGAATTCTAGCATTTCTATATGGCAATTCTATTTCTTACTCATACAAATAGGTCGTCTGTGGGGAAAGTCAGGGAAGCTAATCTGCTGTACTGAGAGTAGAAAACCTGACAATGATTTTGATAGTGATGATGAAGGTTTTGCTGACTGACCTCTACAACGGTGAGCACAGTACACATTTTTTCTTTTTTCAGTATCTAGTGACATACTTTGAAATATTTTCAAAATATTTGGAAGCATCTGATGAAAATTGTTTCAAAAAGTTAAGAGATAGTAAACTTTCTGAGTGTAATTTGTATATCTGGGTCATTTTGTGAAAGTGTGCTGAATTTTTCAAATATGGCCAAAATATCCTGTCACAGCAAAATGACTTCATTTAACTTTGTCTCCATAGAGTTAACTGAAGTGATACTGTAAGAAGATTTGCCACCAAACCATTTTTGCAACAAATGATTTTTCATACTCACAACTTTACCAAATTAAAATGTGGCAGGTTGTACTGATTGACACATGCAGCTTTGGTACCTGCATCCATACTTTACAGAACATCTACATGCATTCACATATGTGTGCCCCTCCCCTTGCATCCCTCCTACACATAACAAAGCAATTTGCAATGGCTCCTTACCTTCATGTACAAACACCCTGGCTAAGGATAGGATCACAAAGTTGTCTGTGGTTTACAGGCCAGCAGAGCAAAGTTCCTGGGAGACAAAGTGCTGTCAAACACAGGTACAGCCACACTTGAAATACCTGAAACATACCCACAGAAAAAAAAAAAAACTCACTGAAAAAACCTAGCTAATTCTCACTGGATGTGTCTACCAACTGAAACAAAGAGTGGGAAGATGCTCACTGTGAATTAACAATGACAGGGATGATTTTCTGTTTGGCACAAACAACTGGAAATCTCTGCGGAAGGGAACAACACACACTGTGTTAGCATGAATAACAAGAAGCTGGACTGAAGCCAACATGTCTTGAGAACTACAAAATGGACAATCACAGAATTGTACATCAAATTATATAACTAATTCCATTACAAATAAAACTTCTGTTTGTCATTTTGTATTGAGCCGTAACAAAATCTTGTGAGGGGTCTGAAATCTTCCATAGCTGCAACTAATTTCAGAACATAATGAATGCAGGCAACAACCAATCAACTCTTCCAGCACTGAAAATTACTTCGTAAAGAAGCTAGCAAAAGGAGAATTCATAATAATAAAATGTTAAAATATGTTTCTTAAAAATGATAAATTCTTTTAAAAACTGAAACAATGTAAGTGTACAGGAGGTCTGGGGAACTTTGGATAACAATCTTAACCCTTCAATTACAACCAGAGACCATTGAATTCTGAGGCAGAAAACCACATTCATGCCTCATGTGACTGCAATTTGGTGCACTGTGGATTTCTGCTTTAGCAATAGCAGAGAACAATCCTGTGCAATATCCACATTTCTTCTCCTGTACTTTTCCATTTACAAGACTGGAAAAGTTGTAAATTGGTTAATATTATTATTAATATAAGTACTCTACATTTCTTCCTCTCCACTCTGACTGCCTTGTTTACATCTCTTGACAGGGGAAGAAATGTAGAGTATATATTACAATGTTATTTAACATTTTTATGTTTTTTTCTGTCTTCAGAACAAAACTGAATGGAACGAGCACGGGGGAAGAAATGTGGATACTGCCAATGATCTTATCACCCCTGCCAGAGAGCTTAATCATAATTCTAAGGTGTTAATCACAACAGGGGAAAATAAATCACAAATCACTGACTTCCCAAAGATGTCCCTGAATGGAGTGATGTAAAGAACAGACTTTTGAGAACATAAGAAAATATACAATGAAAACAAAATACTGACAACTCATAGATTAACTCTTAAATATTTTCTCTTTGCACTCTGAGCTACCTAATGATCCTAAAGGATGCAAAGGAAGTAAGTATGTAAAGACAAGGAAACAAACCATCATGCTCCTATCACATTATCACATGATAAAAATGTATCCAGACACACACACACTATATGTGTGTGTGTGTGTGTGTGTGTGTGTGTGTGTGTGCATGGCTTCTGTATGTCAATGGCAAGCCTGAACAAAAAAAATAACATGCCTCAGTAATTTACAAATGACTGTTTCAGAACAAACATGCCAAGGATTAAGTCCCTTTTTTGTTTTCAACTTAAGTAAAAGGAAGTCCACTGCTTTGCAGTGACAGATAAACACACACATATTACCACACATGTCTGAAGTAAGCACTGAGTATGCTGATCCCACATCTCCATTACCTCCAGAAACCTGTAGAGAAATAATTCCTGTTATTTATTCTTTTACTTCACCAACTGGATTCATTCAGACTGCCACTCCACTGTGTTCAAATTAAAATGATACACTGAAGAAACAAAAAATCAAGCAGTGATTTTTTTTTTTTTTTTTCTTTAAGTGCCCATCACAGAACTGTCCCACTCACCTTGTTCATACATGAACAACATACGATCCAGGAGCAAAGCTGTCTCCACCAGTGGAGCCAGACTGAGACGAAGTGTGTAGAACGCCACCACACGGCGCCAGTGAGTCGTCATGGACTCTGCCGTCGCCATGACGTCATGGGGAACTTCAGAGACACTGATTCCCAACCGCTGCAGACACTGGCCAGCATACCTGTACAAACACAGGTCACATTTTGAGAGGAAAAAAAGGACCATGTTTCCCTACCAACACCTCAGGGAATAGTACAGCCTGACCTTAGCGAGAAGCTGGACATATGTAAGTGTGTTCAAATTCTGTTATGTTCCTCATTCAATCTGAAGAAACTATTCTGAACAAAGCCATTTCCCTGTCTTGTCCCTTATCTTGAACTGTTTTCTTCTGAACAAAGCTGTTTCCATCTTGTTTCTCATCTTAAGAAACTATTTTCTTTTCAAGTGGCTTTTTCGAGCAAAGTCGTTTCTTTTCATGGAACCATTTTACTCTCTCACTGAAGCCAGGCGCATGTTGCCAGTTGCCTAGGAAGCCACAATATGAGGTATATAAAGAGCTAATGGCTGGTCAGTATTACAGGCTTGGACTTTGCAAGTTAACTCATTTCTTTTGTCAAGGCTCACTCGGTTTCTGACAGACACATCTTGCAGACAAAAGGACAAAAAATTGTACACTATCACCTGATACACTTTGTTTCAAATACAAACTAAGTTTAACCACAGTTATCTCCTTTGACAAGAAAAATTCCTCATGTCTAAAAGAACTGAAAAGGTAATATGTATATATTTTCTTTATTAAAAAAAAAAGAAAAGAAAAGAAAAAGGTTAAAAAAAAAAAAAGAAAAAAAGTTGAACCATAGCTCTGGCACAACAGATCAAGTAAAATTCATACCACTCTGTCCCTGTGTGTGTGTGTGTGTGTGTGTGTGCACATTTGTGTGTATGTGTGTGCGTATCTATATGTGGGTGTGCGGGTGTGGGTGTGTGGATGAGTGCGCGCGTGCATGTTGACACACTGGCGTACATACATCATACGCATGAGCAGTAAAGCATCCATTTCTGAGAATGGCCACAGTACAGTAACACCTAAGACCTACTGAGGAAAAGGGATCTCTGCTCCCTTTTTGACGATGAGACGCGCTGCTCCGGGAACAAAGTCGGGTCGAATGCTGGTCACCACATACTGCAAGGCTGCACGGTAACTGTGGATCTTCAGGTGGGGAGGATTATCTGCAACACACACGCTGCTGTCAGGTGTTCGTCACAACTGCATACAGCATACAGCACGGTTCTTAAGGGAGGTTCAGGGGTCAGGGGTGGGTGGGTGGGGTTTGGGGGGGCGGAGGGTGTTGGAGGGGTGGAAGTAATGTGGTGGGAGGGGAGTGGTGGACAACACAGTACTGTCTTTGCTTTTGTCTTTTTCAATAATCGGTACTGCATGTCAGAAAAAAATATCAATGATGTATGGTACGGTATGAAATTATTAATTAATCGCAACATATATTTCTCATTGTGAAATATTCAATTAAGTACCTCCTGGCAGTATTTGTTCTTGTGACTTTCGGGCAGCTCTTCTCTGCAGTATTTCTCACACAACAGTCAGATAGTATTGTTGTGTATCAAGTTCAAGTAGCTCTTCCATCTTTAAACTGTAGTTTCTCTCCCTGGCAGCATCTCCCCTTAACAATATGCACCCTGCACCTGAGCATTGATCCGACGTCAAAATCTGACTCATTGAAACGGTTTTCACTTTCCTACACATGCGTAAACCACAAAGAAAGGGAATTAACTTCCACAATATTTCTGGATGTGTCCACACGTAATTGGGACGAAAACCAATATATTTTTCTGCATTTTTTTCCGCGTCAATACAGTATGGAAGCCTGGCAGGGCTGTAAACTTCCCATGGTGGAATGAGTTAAGATATATATATATATATATATCTGTATTGTTTCTCAACAAAGTCTCGAAATGATATAGCGTCACTGTTTGTTTTCTACCTCCTCCCAACCCCAGCCTGCATTTATTTTTGTTGTTTACTGTTAGTAACACTGAGTGTTAAATTGTAAACGCTTTTGAACAATGACGGAAATCAAAAATGAATTCATGAAAAGACATGTAAATTTGTACGTTATTTTCAATATCACAATTAAACAAATAAAAAAAATCTAAAATGTGTCCCCGTCAATGAAGCTGATGGAAAATCCTCACCAAGCAATCTCTGTGCGTAAGCATCGGCAAAGTGACAAGCCATTTCTCTCGCTTCATACGTCAAAGGATGGGCTGACAGGCTCTGCACAAACTGACTCATGGGATATCCTTTTTCACAGTGCGCTTCGTCGTCTTCACTGAAAGCACATTTGTGTCAATTAATGTCAAGAAAAACTGAGCAATCAAAGTGGTTTCAACAACAGTCAGTGCTCTAAAAGAGACAGGTACTTATTACAATGTTCAACAAAAACAGACAAGTAGAATGAACAGTGATTCAAATCTCAAATTTTTTTTTTTTTTTTTTAAAGAAGAAATGAAGAAAACTACCAATGTGTGTATATTATGTCCTTTCATGCATACAACTGGGTTCTGTCCTAAATCAACTGCCATTATGATTAAGGGATGTTATTCAAGGACAAATAATCATAACATGAATACAAAGGCACTTAAGAGGCTAAACAAAAAGCACCTTCTACCCATAATTTACATTGTAATTGTGTAAATATAACATGTTGTAATGCATTGTATCATACCTTTTTCAAAATACTGTTATTCAGGACGAACAGAGATGCCAACCCCTGTCAAGTGTTTGTAGGAACAATCAGGAAATTTGGTAGGAATATTCTGAATTTGGTAGGAACACTTGCACTCTGAGCCACATCAGTAAACGGGCACAGACGCTGTTTGACTGAGACAACTTCATTTAGCCATGTTCTCTCTTGCTTGAGCAAACGATTAAGATGATTTGTCCACTCAATGCTGTTTCAAAGTAAACATGCACACGATTAGCTGAGCATCATCACATGAGACCAACGGTAATAGTGACTGCCCTGGCCTTGTGATCGATAAGTCTAGAGCGTCTGGGTAATGTGACAACAGAAAAGCATGTGATCATGCTATGTAGTTGAAAATGAACTTCTGGGAACAATTTTGACACTGGTGTAATGTCAGAACAAACTGCGATAGACATTTGAAGGTAACAAAATACAGTGAAATCTTAACAGTTGACATCTCTGGATGAAAGATCAAGATCCAAATAATCACTGCTTTTATTTTGTCTTGTGTAAGACTAGATCAAGATATTTTAGTTTTATTCTATGTGATATAATGTTTGGAACAAGACAGTGATCTAGACCATTGCCAACCCTTCAACACAAGTGGCAATAAGGTAATGAGTAATAAAATCATATTTTGTAAACCGCGTACTTTTCACTCACAAAAAGATTGATGACAAAGTATTCCTGAACACACACACTGACAAGGCACACATACAAGCACACAATACACACATATCTAGCCTGCATGAAACAACATGTCCACACACACAAACATACCTGTGAGCAGAAAGCTTCATGTAACAGCAGCCCACAGACACCAGAGCCGACACAGCAGGACAGTTGACAAATACACGGAGCAGTGTGGCCGTTAGATCTCCACATGCATGCAGACCTGCCAACACCATCCCCCTCCTCCCCTTTCCTGCACCCCCCTCACCACCACTGCACTGACCTTCAGTCACCAAGGAATCCTCAACATTCTGTGCAAGGTCTTTCCTACCATTTTCATTTTCATCACAGGCACTTTCCTTATGCTCACTTGGTTCTCGACACTTGTTTGCTGCAGAAAGCATTTTTCTGTTTCCACACGAAACAGAATCATGTTCAGTGCCGGAAGGTAATTCAACATTCTGAGCCAGCACCTCTTTCTGTTCACTTTCTGCAGATTTCATTTCAATGTTATGACCTGACATGGAATGCCTGTGTACATTTTCTACACTTTGTCTTTCTCTGCTGTGTTGATTTTGAGTGAGTGATATTTTGTTGCTGTGCTCTGAGGGACTTTGGTCCATCTGAGACTGTTCTTCACTGCCTTCCGTCGTATGACTGAGTAAGATTTTCCTTTCACAGTCTGAAAGATCTGTTTTCCTATCATCATTCAAACTATCTGTCATCAGACTCTTGTTCTCAGAAGAACTTTTGTTGGAGTGAATAATGTCAGCTTGATCTGTCCGTTTCCATTCAGCATTTTCACTGCCTGTCATGACACCACAGCTGCCGGAGAGTTGTGAGTTCCAGCCCTCATTGTGCCCTGAACTCCCTCCCTCTCTGTCACCTGTCCAACAACTCTGAAATCCCCAGTCCTGTCTGCTGACCTTGGCATCTGTTTCTCCCGAACTGACGGACACTGAAGGAACAGCAGCCTTGGAGCCCACATGTGACACACTCTGGTCTCTGGACACTGCAGATAAAACGTTTGAACAAGACCAAGAAGCTGCAGTCTCTTGCTTCTCTTCACACTGTTTAACACTGCTGGAGTCTCCACAGTCCATGGACACATCACCACCACCACTGCCTGACTTCAGACAGCTTTGTGTGGAGTTGTGAGAAGAGAGGGTGACTTGGGTACCTGGAGAGGGGGGCGTGTCGCAGCCTCTCTGCAGCACCAGAGCCAGGAAGTCCTCGGTGCTGATGTTGGGCTCCACTCGGCACACCACGTGGTTCGGCAGGTCGGTGGGGGTTGCGTACGTCGGTGCCCTTTCCTGTGGGTCACTAGGCTCCCTTCGCTGCAACATATCTGCATACATGAGAATGGTTACTTGTATACAGAGCGCTGAAAACAATGACTTGTCACTGTTTACAGTAACTCATAACTGTTAAACAGCAGGTAGACAAAGCCAGTCTCAAACACCATTCAAAACCATCCAGACAGGCAATCAAACATGCCTGCAAAAAAAAAGTTAAAAAAGAAAAAAAAATCACCACTACAAACAGTAAACATGTTCAGAAGAAAAAGGAAATTTGATTCATGATGGAATAAATTATGATATTTAAACTAACAACTTTCAAAGGTACTGTAACTGTATAGCATTTTATTATTTTTAATTTTAACATAAAATAAATTAATAAAAAGAAAACCAACAGGCAGATCATAGAGCACTCACAAATACTCAACACACAAAGGCACACACACACACACACACACACACACACACACACACACAGCCACTCAGGCACAAATATGCAGACCCATGCATGCATACATTTAATCTACTGACCTTCAGCTTTTTTTGGATGTCTTTCTTCAACTCTCTGAAACAGACACAATACAAATTATGATTAATCATCACAGCTAAATCAACGCTTTCATAATACAGTATATAAAATCCACCCTTCATCACTGCAGGTGCAAAGTGAGAATCAGCCCCTTTAATTCTAAGTTGACAAAATACAACTTTGCACAGGACAGGAATCAGACTCCCAGCCGGAGTCTGCACTAGTGGGTCACGGTAAAGTGTGTGTAGTGAAATCTAAGTTGACAAAATACAACAGCGCCTTGTTATGCAAGACTAAATTATCAGGAAATTGTAAAGTCACACTGTATGCAACTGCTGTAGACTGCTGTTCTTTTGCTGACATGACTGTTTTGTTCAAAAACAGACATAGGATATGACTTCTCCCCAATAGAAACATTTACGCATTCATCCACCCTTATATGTGTTTAATATGTCTTTTTTCTTAACGTTTTTTCAATTCGAAGATTACATAGCACAAGGAACAAAAACACACATTTGACAAATAATACGTTTACAATTAATGATTAATAAACATTAACAATAGCATGGTAAAAAAAACAACAAAAACTAAAAACCCCAACAGCAACAACAAAAACTCAGTAATACACACTAATTATCATTTTGTCTAGAACTGGTTCCAGTAAGTAACAGATGTACATATACATTCCATGTGAAAAATTTCGACGCACATGTCATGAACATGCATATCATCCACATAATCATTTGCTATCCTTGTCATGAGTATGACTGTTCCCATAAAAATGAGGAGTGTTTTACATTGTAGTCAAAGTACAGAACTCTTATGCCCCAAAATATATGTTTCCGTACACTCACCAAAAAGTGTGGCGGTATTCAAGAACAATTTCATATCACTACAAAATATCTTACAAAACCCAAACACTGTTATAATTTTTGGGGTTTTTTTTGTGGTCTTCCAACAGCAGCAGTACTTCAAAACACAAACACTTTTCTATTACAAAGCCCCCTTTTTTTTTTCTTTTTTAAAATAGTTTTTGTTGTTGTTGTTCCCAACACATAAATCAATTCCTCACAAGATGAAAGACACACCTGTCAAACTCACTGGCCTTAGGGGCGTGACCTCCCGCCGCCTCCACAGTGGTGACCTTGAGGCCGTGAGCGAAGGTGAGGAGACGAGAGAGGTGACCCAAGCCTGCCCCGACGTCCACCACATGGTCACTGCCCGACACCTGTGTCACCAGCTGGACCACCTGTACACAGGCCACAGAGAAACCAGGTGTCAGTCTGAATGGATGATTTTTTTTTTAACAATTCAGGAGGAAGGTGGCAGAATGGTTAAGATGCTTACAGAGATGCCAACCCCTGTCAAGTGTCTGTAGGAACAATCAGGGAACTTACAGAGATGCCAACCCCTGTCAAGTGTTTGTATGAACAATCAGGGAAACGTAGGAACATTTTGAATTTGGTAGGAATATTTTGAATTTGGTAGGAATTTTGAATTTGGTAGGAACATTTTGAATTTGGTAGGAACACTCAGACGTTTGGCGAAATTTCTGTTCCCGCCACTGCTTCTCTACAGCTGAGACATCTGTAGCACTGTGTCGCTTCCCTGGTCTTTGTTCGTCCTGTTTTTCACAATCAGAATCCATGGCTGACTTCTCTGCTTTGAGCCACTTGTCCTTTCCTTGCACTCCACCTGGCACAGATGCTGTTTGACTGAGATGCCACTTCATTTAGCCACATTCTCTCTTGTTTGGGCAAAGGGTTAACTTTGTTAAGCTCATTGGTCCACTAAATGCTGTTTCAATGTAAACAAGCACACAATTAGCTGAGCATCATCACATGAGACCAAGGTTAGTAGTGACTGCCCTGGCTTCTTGATCAGTAAGTCTAGAGCATCTGGGTAATGCTACGACAGGAAAGCATGTGACCATGTTATGTGGTCGAAAATGAACTCGTTGGAACAATTCTGCCGTTGGTGTAACGTCAGAACAAACTGCGACTGAGCGTAACAAAATACAAAATATGGTGAAATCTGAACAGTTGGCAACTATGCACAGGCCACAGTGAAACTGGGTGTCTGTCTGAATGGACGTTTTTTTTAACAATTAACTCTTTCATTGCCACAGGTGACTTCAGTTGACCAGACAGTGTACCACCATAGGTTACTTCCATCGACATCAAAGGGTCATATTAACCAGACCATTTTTCACATTTTAACAACGCTTCAGCTGCAGCTAGTTTCCCTGCCAACAGAACAACCACTAACCTTTGCCCCCTGACCCAGTTTGAAGTGAACAAGTCCACTGTTGTTTTGACATGAACTAAAGCCTGCGACTGAGAGCATCCTATCTAAAATATTTGGTGCTGGGGGGTGATTTCCACACAGAAACTTGGTGGTGACATAGTTAAGGAGGAAGGTGGCAGACTCGTTATTAAGATGATTATCTGCCAATGCAGTATCCATGAGGGTCTTGGTTCGAATCCCATGTCTCGCCCTTTCCCCCAAGTTTGACCAGAAAATCAAAATGAACATCTAGTCATTCAGATGACATGATAAACTGAGGTCCCGTGTGCAGCATGCACTTGGCACACTGAAAAATAACTCAACGCAACAAAAATGTTGTCCTCTGGCAAAATTCTGTAGAACTCCACTCTGATAGGTACATAAATATGTATGCATGCACTCAAGGTCTGATAAGTACAATGGGTTATGCTGCTGGTCAGGCATCTGTCTAACACATGTGGCGTTGCAGATACATACAGATTTGTCCGAATGCACTGATACTTCTTTCAGAAACAGAAACTGACTGATTGATATGGACACTAATAATACTAATACTATCCTTAGAAGCTCTGAGCACTTATAGAGTCATTTGCACAACAGACTGGCTACCCGGGTAGAGCCGACTGAAAGCTGCCTTTTGATGCTCATTAATCATTTCTTGTGTCATTCATTCAGGCTTCTGTCAAGCACACAAATAAACACACACACTTGTATGCTTTGGTAAACAGATTCTTCAGTTATTTGGTCAGGCAGTCAATTGACCGGCTGTATGTATGTTCATTTACTTTTTCTTTTTGCTGACTTTGTGTGTGTCTGTGTGTGGAGGGGAGGGAGGGTTACACCGATTTATCAACAAGAAAGGGGCTACAGGTAATAAAGGAATAATTACCAGTAGGAAAAAAGGATTCATTATTTCCTACATACATCCTAATTCACACACCTTATACACGTCATAATTCATCACACACGCACCAGAAACAAGATCATAAAGCACAGAATTAAAAAAACAAACAAACCAAACAAACGAAAAATAAGCACCATCAGATGCACCCACCTTCCCAAGCTGTCGTATCTCATGCTGCTTCTTGGGTTTGACATGTTTCCTGAAGATGTGTTCCATCTCCATCAGCTGTCCGTTCTTAAAGCCCAGTGTTCTGTCTGTATGTGTACAAGATGCATTTTCTGGCAGCTGGTCCGCCGATGGGTCTGGTGGTGCTCTGAAAACACCACATTGCTTTCGTCAGTTTCTTTTCTTTTCTTTATTTGCTCATTGTAAATGAACTGTTGGTCATTAATAAGCATGTCTATCATTCATTCTAAGCCAAGTATCATGTATAACACATATTTCTCATTTATTTATCTCTTCATTGGTTCTACACTGTTGTCGCTAGTTTGCATATATCCGTCATATTAATCCAAGTATTATGTATATTTCTATCTAATCATTTCTTCATTATTTCCACACTGTTGTCATTAATTAGCATGTCCATTATTTTAAGCCAAGTATCATGTATAAAACTTTCTCATTTATTCACTTCTTAGCTAATAATGTTTTGAGGTCTTTTATGAGTTTTAATCACAGTATGTACTTTCTGTGCACGGTTGCTCTGGCGCTGATCCAGACTAAATGTTGCCCCCACCCAATAGTGGATACTGCTTCCAAATGCTTCCAACAACACCACCCCCTTCCCCACAATCCTTCACACAATGAAACTGCTTCATACCGAAACATGAAAAAATAATGAGGCTAGGATTCGTAGGAAAGTAAATGATTAACAAACAACAAAAAATGGTAACTCTCTCCATACAAAAAGTGCACAACTTCAACTCCCAAGTCCATGCTACTTATGCTACCCATTCAGCTATCACACAGGTAAATATAAGATTCATTTGGAACAAACACAAGACACTTCCTCAAAAAGGAAGCTCCGGGCTTGTCCTTATACCAATCATTTAATGTGTAAACACAAATTAGCTTTTTAAGTCAAGACCAGCAGAGCCTTTTTATCCTGAGTATGACAGAAACTCAATTCTAGCTGTTTCAAACTTCTAGCTGTGAAGACATATCACATACTTAGTATACGTATATGTATCAGGGCAGGATATAGGACTTTGAGTAAGGTTTTCCTGCTGTCCTGGTTATCTATAACTATGGTGTACTGTGACATGTTCCAAATAAAATACTGTGTAAACCAAATCCAAGCATGGGGGTGAGAGGGAAGTTGGGGAAATCAAAACTGGTGTCACCATGAAAGCTGGGCAGAAGAGACTGCAGAACTGGGACAACTGTTTTTTCTCCTCTATTTGATGACAAATAATGATGAGGATGATGATTCTGCTGCTTTGGAAGGACATTCAGGTTTGGAACTGAGACCAAAACAGTCACAGGTGATGTAAATTCATACACAACAAATAAACCCGAAGGGTTCTCTGACAGACCTGAATTCACAGCTGTTCAGTGTCTGTGATACAGTGGCTGCAACACATGGATCGTCCATGTCCACAAAGCTACGACTCATTGCGCGACGCTCTGTGAACGCCTTTAGTGCCAGCAGCGACAGTGGACCCACACTGAAACAGTGAAACAAAAATTACATGTATTGCAAACTGTATGGTAACATTTTCACAGTTGATTGTTTTTTCTGTAGTAATACTACTCAATACTCTGCTCTCACACCATTCACTTTCAAACACTAGAACTGTTTGAAAGGTTATTAGTTTAACTAATTTTCAGTTTTTCTAGCTCACAACATCCACAGTTAAGGCCCACCTCTAGAGATATATAAAAATTTGTAATTATGAAATTTGATGTCTAAATAAAAATTTTCTATCCGAAAAA
>NC_134897.1:32972132-33042132 GCF_041734735.1 Babylonia areolata | reverse complement strand
CCTGCTTATGTGTGCGTATGTGTTAGGGTAGCTGTTACATACACATGTATGTTAAAATGTATGTATGCATTGTGTGTGTGTGTGTGTGTGTGTGTGTGTGTGTGTGTGTGTGTGTGTGTGATCACATTTTGCACAAGTGAGTTAAAACTTTGATTCTGAATAAAGATTTTTTTTTCTACCATATGTACCGCGAATCAGAGAACCTATAGATTAATGCATATGGGATACTATTGTGCTTTCATGACCCATCGACCGATTTCTGACATCGATTACGTGATATCCTAATATATTGATAATTATAAGGAACACATTTTTTCGGTTTTACGCATGTATTGACGGTCATGAATATCATATCAAACAACAGCAGAAATTGCCGGGTTTCTTTTTCTGTTTCCTTTAAGTACCTGTGTGTTATCTGATGTGGAGCGTCAAGCAGCACTGATCTGGAAGTTGTGCGCCGTTGTCTCATTACGTAAATAGCAACTGTATTCGTTTTTGTTTCATATTCCCAATCTGTGATATAGTTGCTGATGTACTTAAACACTTTCACGTTGCTAAATCATGATTCAAGTTTTCTCCCAGTGATGGACTGTAATGGCTATAATAGCCCAACGCCTTCAGAGCGCGGAGCCAATGCAATGTTTTCGCTTCTTTGTTTCTTGGGACACACATAGACAGGGTCATGAAGAATTATCAATTGCAAGAAAAAAATTTTTTTTTTAAATGCTAGAAACGAAAATCACATCAATAATTATCATCAAATATCGGGTACGCAGACGTAAAACCTAAATTTCATCCTACGTAATGTATATCAACTTGCGATGATGATGTAAAAACTATGAACAAGAAGATTCTGTATAATTCGTATGATTTAGAGCAGCAATGGACAGAGTGAAGCGGTGGAGGGGACGGGG
Organism: Babylonia areolata; assembly: GCF_041734735.1. Taxonomy (NCBI): domain Eukaryota; kingdom Metazoa; phylum Mollusca; class Gastropoda; order Neogastropoda; family Buccinidae; genus Babylonia; species Babylonia areolata. The sequence goes on along the minus strand of NC_134897.1, from coordinate 33,041,218 downwards.
GGAGGGGTTGAGGGGGAGTTTGGAGAGGGAAAGGAGGGAGAGGGGATGTTCGCCCACGATTTCTCGCAATCACTCGCTTTCTCCTACTTCACGATTAAGAGTAGGATTGCAAGATAGCGTGGTCGTTCCTCTGTCACGCAACTGCGTGCAGAGGGGGCTGGGGGGGGGGGTCCCCATTATTATCATTATTTTTTTTAACAGTTCTTTGTCATCGTGGCTGATTTCTTGCCTTTCCCCAACAAAATTTCAGGGGGGAAAGTGACAGATTAAAAGAAGAAAGAGGAGGAGGAACGACAACGACAATCTTGCTAATGGTGGCAACGTTCGTGAAGACGTCGATGGTGATGACTACATGAACGCTTTAAAGATTTTGTGCACGTGTGTGTATGTACGTGTGTGTGTTTATGTGCGTATTTGTGTGTGTGTGTGTGTGTGTGTGTGTGTGTGTGTGTGTGTGTGTGTGTGTGTGTGTGTGTGTGTGTGTGTGTGTGTGTGTGTTTCATTTTGTCTGTCTATTTGGTCGGAAGCAAATTTGAATGAGACGTTGCATACGAATGGATGCTAACACAAAATGAATATGTGAACAAGCGTAAAATGAAAGAACATTCTGAATAGATGAAAATAATGCATCACAATACACACCAAAACTACGTTTCGTATCGTTTCCTAGCGAGTGTGTCTGGTGAAAGTCCCTTTTCTATCATATCAATATGTAGATTGAACTTTTTTTTTTCTAATGTAGAAAGTTGTTTCATTTCGGTGCTATTTCCTAACACCCGTCGGGAAAGACTGGGGTTGGTTCACCTTTCTGTTCGAGCAATACACGTTGTCATAATTTTGTTGTTTGCTGTTATTGCCTATATATAATTAAGAGGTTGGCGCATTGCAATGATCCGTCTCATGTGAAATGCAATAAATAGGAGTCAGTTTCATTGTCATCACCGTCAAGGTCTTCGCTCGCTAACGTCGTTGTCGTTGTCCTCTCTCTCTCTTCTCTCTCTCATCTTTTTTTTAAGGTCTGTGTTGGGGAAAGGCAAAAAAACTAACCCCGATGACAAAAGGAGCTGTTTCTAAAAAATTAAAAAAAAAAAAAATAAAAAAGGGGTTGTGGGGGGTGGGGGTGTGAGGGGTGCGGGGGGGAACTTCCCACGCTTGACTCGCAATTGAGAGATTCGGTGGCAGGGGAACGACCACGCTTTTTCTCGCAATCCCACGCTTTTTCTCGGAGTGATAGAAAGTATGGCGGCGCGCCCGCGCTTTCTCTCACTTTACGACTGTAAGAGCATAGGATTGCGAGAAAGCGTGAGCGAACATAGGGCTGGGATTTACACGAACAGCCTGTGTTTACGTCATGATCCACGCCGCCACGAGACACTCATGAATTCATGGTTGTTTTACATCTGAAAGCACCCACCCTTGCAAAGCCGAAACAAAAGTGCCTTTGTGTTTCCTTGCAGCAGCAGCAGCAACAACTGAACAAAAGGGGTGTTCTGTGAGCAGGTGTGACTGAGCTTTCGTTAACATCGATCTGCAGTCGTCATGGCTCAAAGCACTATCACGTGTCATGGAACATGCTATTCAGGAAATGCCCACATACTATTGTATTTATGACACAAATCCTCGATGTGACGGGTTTGTGTTTTCATTTTCAACTCTCCTTTTTCTTCCTTCCCCACAAATGCTATTTATTTGATTATCCTTCCTCTGTCTCTCTCTCCTCTCCTCTCCTCCCGCACATGGACAATATACCCTACTGTTAAGTGTAGCCGTGTGCTGAACCGAGTGGTTCTGAGGGTATGGCACAAAAGACTGAACTAAATGAAGATTTACTGAATTAAAGGACAGGCAAGAATTCCCGCGCACAGGCCAGGAACATACAGAGGCCAGTCACAAATGGGTTTTTCTATTGTTTTATCTGCAATAGTTATGAGAAGAACTAAGAATAAGAAATAATGAAGAATAGAAGACAAAAAAAAGAAAAAAAAAAAAGAAAAGAAAAAAGAGAAGACAATGAGAGAAGAGATGAAAAGAAGATATACGAAGAGAAGAAGACATAAAAAGAAGAAGAAAACAGTGCAGTGAAATGTAGCATGATGTCAGCCGTTGTGGGAACACACACAACACACTCTCACACACTGTTTGCAATGAAGCAAGAGAGAGAGAACGCCTCTGGTCAGATGACTGACCAGGTATGAAGTGACCACTCATCACTCACTGTGCCAACTTATGCAAGTTAAGCGAACTGCAAAGACAATCACGTGCGCTGCGAAGCAGATCGGCACATTTCAGGCCAAATCCGCAAAAACTGTGTTTCTTACAAGGTGTTCAGTGACAGATTTCTAAATGATTCCTGAACCGATTTACGTTGGATAAGTTGCAAAAGAAAGAGCTCAACACCTACTTTCTAATGAGTATAAAATGAAGTGTTGACTATTTAAGATGAATTTATAATCTTAATTTAAGTCACCTGAACAGGGTCAGTTTTAGCGAGCTCGTTGCTGAAAATTACAAACTGCGTTAAATCAGTTTAACGTAGGTAAACATAAATGGAATAGATTTAAAGATGGAATCGCAATGATTCTACCAGCGTATAATACTTGTAGTTTACTGATCTGACAAAAGAGATATCAATTGAATACAGTGGAGCAGAAACACAGATTCCAGCTCAGCCAATAGCATACCGCGACACTGGTCGAGGAGTAGGCTGTCTGGCGAGAAGGACAAAATGACGTAAGCGGCTTTGCGTTCAAACCGGGAATGGCGTCACACAATCTGCGCGGGCCGTTGGAAGTCCAGCGGTTAGTTGCGAAAACTGACGTCGTCTGCTTATACAGCTTGTGCATGAAAAAGTTTTTGAAGCAAGCAGAGCACTTGGTTACATCAGCACAGAGAATACAAATGGCATCTAGACATGACACAAAATTAATGATCAGTTCCGAGTCGTAATGGCAGAAAAAGCAACAGTAGCTACAAAGATACATGACCAGTCTTTTCCCCTACACTGTGGACAAATGAGAATTTTGTTCCCAAGAGCTACCGATACAATGCAAATATTATCATGAATATAATTTTGTAACGATCACAGTTTCTTGTCTAGTGTCCAGTGCGTTTTTTTTTGGTTCAAATGCAGACAGTTGGGTGTCTCATCAGTCAATTTACTTTTATTTCTAATGTTTTATTTTATTTATTTATTTATTTATTATTTTATTAATAAAGTATTCCTTGAAAAAATCATTTGCTTTGAATGTTTCATCTTTCGTCGAACTTTCTTTTCTTTCATTTTTGGTTTGAGATTCCTGTCTGATGGATATTTTAAATAACTATCCGGTTTTGTACTCAGTTCTAATATCTGAGGCTCTGTGCGTCGAAAACGACCGATACAAGTCCAGCAAGTCGTGAAATGCTGCCACGTTCTGTCTCAAGTGGACGCAAACTGTCAGGTTCACTCTAGAAGAAGTACTTTGCTGGTGTCCTCTTTTCCTCATTCCTCATCATCTCTCACAACTCGTACTCGCACTTCTGACAACATTTCAATGGTCCAAATACACCAATGGTTCTTACTGCCTAAATAGCTTTAATTTTAGGCTCTGGCAGTATAAAAATGTTAATAAATCATCACCAATGGTACCACTTCAACTGCTTAAAAGTAACGAACACATATTTCTTCCATAAAAAAAAAAAAAAAAAAAAATCTGATTGAGCGACACAATTTCAACACACTCAATTACATGATTATATCAAAATGATTAAGCACAATTGTAACCCATGCACGCCTGCCCGCGCACACACGCAGCCACAGCACACACACACACACACACACACACACACACACACACACACATACACACACTGTGTCAGTGACGAACAGGGAGCAACCAGACGAGTACAGGGATGGCACAAAGGGACTCGTTGTGAAGCACACACACACACACACACACACACACACACACACACACACACACACTTTAGAACTCAATAAGCCCAACAAAAATATTTACGGTGTGTGTAATGTGATAGCTACATTATTCATCAAACGAGGTCGTACTTCTGAAGACCTATTGCATCGATTTGTTTTTACAGCAATTGTTAGAACTTGGTCCGAGTCAAGTTCTTTATCTCAAGGTATGGATCGGGCCAAAAACTCCGAGAGGAACATAATTATATTCCCTACATAATGCAGTAAGCGGTCGATTGTACGCACATGAATGGCAGCTATAGGTTGTTCGTTAACTTGAAAACTTCAACGTTTTTGACAACTTCTGAAATTTCGGATGATCTGCTGTAGCATCGAATCAATGGAGAAAAATACAGCCAGGTGTCACTTGAATGTGAGAAAAGGAGAGAGAGAGGGAGAGAGGGAGAGGGGGAGAGAGACACAGAGGGGGGGGGGGGGGCAGAGGCAGTGACAGAGACAGGCAGACAGAGAGATTGAAAGACAGAGAGAGACTGGCAGACAGAGAGAGAATGAGACACAGGGAGAGACAGAGAGAGTGAGAGACAGAGACAGAAAGACAGAGACGGGCACAGAGAGACAGACAGACAGACAGACAGACAGACAGACTCGGGACAAAGAGAGAGAGAGAGAGAATCGAACTTTGTGAGCATGAAACAGATAATTATGAAGTGGGTCCCCCCCCCCTCCTCACCCAATAACCCAATAGTTACTGTATCTAAATAAATGAAGCGAGCTGCATTCAACACTAACGTGGCTGTGGGGGGAAATCAGCTGTCCGCACAGGAGACCTCTGGTGTTGTTTGTGTGTCCACATCACTGTCCCTGGTCTGCCACATCGGGCTCCATCATGCTGTCGTCCAGTTCACCGCTTTCTTCAGCACTCCGGGTTGGGGACAGGGATAGTTGTACAAGGGCTGGAGGGTTAATCGGAACATAGTTTTCAGCAGCTGAATGACCAATGATGAAGGATATGGATACTAAAGTAGCGCCTATCCTCCGGTCGGAGACCAAGCTCCAAGCGCTTTACAAACACGGCGTCGTTTGTTGCACAGAACAGGCTGCCTGGCTGGGTAGAGCCGACTGACAGCTGCCATTAGATGCGCATCATTCGTTTTCAATGTCTTTCAATCAGGTTTCATGCACGCACACATACGCACTCAGACAGACAGGTAACATTTTACTCCGCAATATAGGCAGCCATACTCCGTTTTCGGGGCTGTGCATGCTGGGTATGTTCTTGTTTCCATAACCCTCCGAACACTGACATGAATTACAGGATCTTTAACGCGCGTATTTGTTCTTCTGCGTGCGTATACACACGAAGGGGGTTCAGGCACAAGCAGGTCTGCTACATATGTTGACCTGGGAGATCGGAAAACTCCACTCTTTACCCACCAGGCGCCGTTACCGAGATTCGAACCCGGGACTCCCAGATTGAAATCCAGCGCGTAAACCACTGGGCTATTGCGCCCGTTCAAAGATCTGATTGCGGAAATCTCGATGGTGCCCGTCGCGCTACATCATCTCCACCCAGTGCCCTTCATCATCATATTGGCGAAGTGTTTCTGAGCATGCTTCCAGGCACCCTCAAGAAAATATAAGACTGGTGTAACCTGCGTCTTCGCCAGAGGATGTGTTTCCATAGCTTTGTCTGAAAGACGCTTTGTGGTGCACAGTGAAATGGTGTGTGTGTGTGTGTGTGTGTGTGTGTGTGTGTGTGTGTGTGTGTGTGTGTGTGTGTGTGTGTGTGTGTTGGGGGCTCATGTACGTTTATGTGTATTTGATTGTGCTTTCATATCTGTGAAACTGCATGTTTGTTGCATATCTGTTATGTGTGTGTGTGTGTGTGTGTGTGTGTGTGTGTGTGAGTGTGTTGGGGGCTCATGTAAGTTTATGTGTATTTGATTGTGCTTTCATATATGTGAAACTGTATGTTTGTTGCATATCTGTTATGCATGCGTGTGTGTGTGTGTGTGTGTATTTGTGAATGTGTGTCTGCATGTTTTACATTTATTTGCTTATTTATCATCATTGTTGTCTTTTTGTGTGTGTGTGTGTGCGCTTAGAGTTGACTTCATCAAGATTTTACGCCTAATAAGTATTATTATTATTATTAGTAGTAGTAGTATTTTTATGTATTTATCTATTAATTTTTTTATATCTTATTTATCTACTTATTTGAAATTTTTTTAAAATTTTATCTTTATTTCCTCAAGGCCTGACTAAGCACGTTGGGTTACGCTGCTGGTCAGGCATCTGCTTGACAGATGTGGTGTAGCGTATTTGGATTTGACCGAACGCAGTGACGCCTCCTTGAGCTACTGATACTGATTCTGATACTAATACTGTGTTTACATTGCTTTGTCTGAAAGACGCGTTGTGGCGCACAGTGAAATGGACACAGCATATGTCATTCTGTCCCTTGCAGGCGGCCCAGTCGTTCAAAATAAACATGCAGTCCGGGGATCACGTGCATGGCAATGACCGGCTTCGGGGAAACTATCCAACAGATATACACAATCAGTCTTTTCGCCTGTGAACTGGACAAGACATAATTTAGGGACCAGTTACACGAAACAGAATTCTAGTGACTCAGATGCAATAAACGTATACAGGACATTTTGCAACACTCACATGTTCTGATCCATGCATACAATGCTTTTTTTTTTTTTCAAATACAGAACATTGGTTGTTCACCAGTCTATGTTATTATATGTATTTTCTGTTATATCTGTTATAATGAAATACATCTTTTTTTCATTTCATTTGTTTTGAATGTTTCTTTTTTGACAATCTCTATTTCTTTCTCCTTTTTTTTGTCTTCTTCTTTTTTATGGATGTTTTTAGTCACTATCCGGTTTTGCATTCTATTCTAATATTTCGTGTTCTAAGCATCGCAAACGACCTATACAGGCCCAACACGTCTCGCGAAGCGGCACGTTTCGTCTTCAGCGGACACAGACTGGCGGATTCACCTCAGAGGAGCAAGTACTTTACTGGTGTCCTCTTCATTCCAGGGGCATTGCATCACTTGAGCCATTCGTGTGCGCTTCACAAACATGCAATAAGACCTACACGCTGAAGCGAATAATTATTGAGAGGTTCTGGACAAAGGCTGAAGAACTAAATACATTTGAAAGTATCGTGCGTTTATGGATCAATTTGTTCGTTTCTGCTGTGCATTTCCTTGTTGTTGTTGTTTGTTAAGGCTATATTTTTAAATTCCGAGTTGACCTTCTTGTCACAACGGATTTAGCAGGACATGTGTACCATTCGCCACTGTTCATTTAGCAGGACATGTGTACCATTCGTTACTGTTGATTTAGCAGGACATGTGTACCATTCGCCACTGTTGATTTAGCAGGACATGTGTATCATTCGTCACTGTTGATTTCGCAGGACATGTGTGACATTCGCCACTGTTGATTTCGCAGGACATGTGTACCATTCGCCACTGTTGATTTAGCAGGACATGTGTACCATTCACCACTGTTGATTTCGCAGGACATGTGTACCATTCGTCACTGTTGATTTAGCAGGACATATGTACCATTCGCCACTGTTGATTTCGCAGGACATGTGTGACATTCGCCACTGTTGATTTCGCAGGACATGTGTACCATTCGCCACTGTTGATTTAGCAGGACATGTGTACCATTCACCACTGTTGATTTCGCAGGACATGTGTACCATTCGCCACTGTTGATTTCGCAGGACATGTGTACCATTCACCACTGTTGATTTAGCAGGACATGTGTACCATTCACCACTGTTGATTTAGCAGGACATGTGTAGCATTCGCCACTGTTGTCATTAGAAAAAAAACGAATCATAACTGTCCAAGGCATTTTTTTTCTTTTCTGTCCACATGAAATCTCTTTTAATTGTTAGAATAGATCTTTGTGTGAAATTTTGCAATAGACAATTTCTGTAAGAGGATAAAGACACGTTTCATGAAACTTTCAAAATGGATATATGAGGGGAAAACTGTTCACGTGTAAAACTGGACTTTCCCCGGAAAATGTGTTGCCAAAGACGATTTCTTTATGAACAGAAGGGAAACGCTTTCTGGCTCTTCTAAACACTTATCCTAATTATAAGAGAAAGAAAGAAAACGATTCACTACATACTGATCCACTGACTCTCTCTGCATGTGGAAGTCTGAATTAATTTTTAGTCAGCAAAACAGGACTGAATAGAATGCCGAGATGAAAACGTGCTTCACACTACCAGCTATCGTGACTCACACCCTGATTCTGACAAGCCTGATGCTCTTCGAGGAAACGTGTGGCGGTTCCATCAGCCCTGTGAGCAGAAACGATGTGATCGGAAGAGAGAAGATGAACAACAGAGAACAGTGCAGACGTCTGTGTTGGTACCGTCGCCTCTGTACCAGTTATTCCTATTGCAGCACATGCCGGGTTGGAATCAATTGCCTTCTTCATTCTGCACAAACGGAAGGTTAGTGTGTGTGTTTGCATTTTCTGTTTACCCACTGAAAATGACTAATTTCTGAAGAACAGAACTAGTTGTGTACATTATATGACTGCAGTTTCGTTCCGAGAGCACTGATGAGATGGCAATGGCAATAAATTATCTTAACCCCATGGCAAGGAATCACTCACTCACTCACTCACTCATTCCCTCAACCGCTGGGGTCGTTGGGGGGACATGAAGAAGATGTCATAGCTCGCCACGCCGTTCTGTTGGCAGCTGTCGTGAGGAGATCTGGCATCGTCATTTTGGTCCATTCCTTGACGTTGTCGGACCAGCTCTTTCTCTGCCGCCCCTGTCTGCGCCCTCCATCTACAGTCCCTTGCAGGATGGTTTTGGAGAGGGTGTTATGTCGTATGACGTGACCAAACCATGCCATCTTCCGTCGTTTGACGTTTTGATGGCAAGGAATCCAGAGACACCAATTACAATTCAGTGGTGTTCTTAATCAAAGCGGGAGATTAAAAAAAAAACATCCCATGACTTCCCAGAGTGTCCGTGAAGAGTGATACGAGATTCATTCAATAAATAAGGTGAATTTTTCGGTATAAGGACTTCTAATACAGATAGAAGCTTACTTTAAAAAAAAATTTTTTTTTTACTTCTTTTTCACATGGATTTAATTTGTTTTGCAGATTAAAAAAAACTTTGAGAGTTTTGGCGATTAACAAAGATGGCCGACCAAGAAGCATGCTCCAGGATTGAACAGCGGTCAGTTATCACGTTTTTGGTTGCTGAAGGGTGCAAACCAGTTGAAATTCATAGGAGAATGTCAACTGTGTATGGTGCCACATGTTTCAGCCGAAAAAATGTCTACAAGTGGGCTAAATTGTTTAAAGAAGGACGGAGCAGTGTTGAGGATGAAGACAGGCCTGGAAGGCCTACAGAAGTGAGGTCTCCTGAGGTGATTGAATCAGTCAATGACCTCATTCAGTCTGACAGAAGGGTGACAGTGGATGACATTGCAAGGACTTTGAGCTTATCTGTTGGGACAGCACACAAAATTGTCCATGATGACCTTGGCTACTCGAAGGTCAGCTGCCGGTGGGTGCCAAAGATGCAAGGCCTCACACAGCAGCCCGAACGGTGCAGACCATCAACGAGCTGGGCTGGGAACTGCTCCCTCATCCCCCTTACAGCCCAGACCTTGCCCCTTCAGACTTTCACCTGTTTGGTCCCTTGAAAGCGTTCACGAGAGGCACGAAGTTTGAAAGTGACGATGAAGTCAAAAGTGTTGTGAGCGACTGGCTGAGACATCAGTCCAAAGATTTTTACGCTGAGGGAATACGGAAGCTTGTGCACAGATGGGAAAAGTGTGTGACAGTGCTGGGAGACTACGTTGAAAAAAAAAAGAAAAAAAAGTAAGCTTCTATCTGTATTAGAAGTCCTTATACCGAAAAATTCACCTTATTTATTGAATGACCCTCGTATAATAGAAAGAAAAGATGAAAACAAAACATACAGTGATATAAAAAAAGGGCGAACACAATTATAGTTACAACGAATGGAACACCTGACTGATCTGTTCTGATGTTCATAATCCAATTAATTCAGTGTCCACTTCAGAATATCTAAACGCAGTAAAACGTCGATGGTGTAGTTAGTATCACTGTATGTGTTCTGTCCAGAATTTGTATTTCTTTCCTTTTAATTGTGAACAAGAAAAACGATGTCATGTCGTCTTCGAACACAACCTACCTTCCAGTTGGCCCAACTCAGTGGGATACGGATTTTAGAATTTTCAGATTTCGAAACGAATCTCAACGAAATAAACCGTTAATGATTCGGAAATACGGCTTAACTCGGGAGACTTACAACCTGTTATTGGTATGACTGTGAAGAATTTTTTTCATACTATGTTAAAGCCAAATTTGGTATTGGCAGACAAAGTATTTCCAGAGAAAATGGCAATGTTAAGGTTTACCACATACACACAGACAACCGAACACCGGGTTAAAACATAGAGTCACTCTGTTTACACAAGTTAGTAAAAAAAATTACAAGTGAGGGGAAAAAAAAGAATACATTATAAATATTCATTTTTATTTCGCCTATTCACCGACAAAGCACAAACCGTGCTCCACGAGACAGTGAAAGAAGTCTAGTGCTTCAGTCTTCGATCCTTGGAGTCGCGCTTTCTTTAAAGATACTTTGGTGGCTTGTATGCGTGCAACGCATTTCTTTCATCTTTTAAAAAAATTTTTTCAATTTAATTTCTTCTTCTTCTTTTGCTTATCTATTTCTTCTGTTTGCAACATTTAGCCTCAGAGAGGATCAAGACTTACAAAACAAAGCCGTCGTGCAATATAAAAATGGAAAGAGTTCCAGTTTCAGAAAGGAGGCGTCACAGCTTTCGGGAAATTCCATATACTCTGTACCACATCTGCTAGGCAGCATAACCCGATGCGCTAGTCAGGCACACGTTTACATCTGTGTACCTCTCAGAATGAATTCATTCTACATAATTTTGCCAGAGGACAACAATTATGTTGCCATGGGTTCTTTTTGTGTGCCAAGCACGTGCTGCTCGTGGGAGCCCGGTTTATCGTCTCATCCGAATGACTGGATACCCAGTTTGATTTTCCAGTCAAGTTTGGGAGAAAGCGCGAGTCAGAGATTCGAACCCAGACCCTCACTGACACTGTATTGGTAGATGAGTGTCTTAACCATTCTACCACCTTCCTCCTAATGAAGAAGAAGAAGAAGAAGAAGGCAAATATGAATTCTGATCTGGAATAGAGGGGTGAGGAGATGAAACTGGCGGAAGGAAAGTTTGGGGTTTGGGAGGATACATTTACGGCGATTCTAAACAACCTGATGTTAAGTTAATGTTGATTGTTTTATAGCCATTATGGCTGTTTATATATATATATATATATATATATATATATATTAGAAGAATATAGAATATATATAGAATATATATTAGAAGAATTAGAAGAATATATATATATATATATATATATATATATATATATATTCTTCTAATGATTATAACCGCCGATTGATCACTACAGCCAGGCTCGACTGTCATATCTTACCCAAAGAACTGTCTGCTTCACGGAGAGAGTGTTTGTTTGTGTGGGACGTGTGTGTTGATCGGACATTGTAAAGAAACTGTGTTGTGGTCAGATAGTATGTGCTTTCAGGACTCAACACTCAGTACCCAATGTCCATGTTCCTTTCTCCATTTATTAATGTGTTTTGGACAATCAAAGCTCTTTTTCTTTTGCTTCGTTAGGAAATGGGTGTCTACCATTTTGTGACTTATGCCCGAGGTTGCAGTATACACCTATCTTTCTTTTTCTTTTCTTTTTTTTTTTTTTATCAACGGAGTGTTATTGTTACCTGTCCATATAAAATGTAATTCAAAATGTAAATTAAAATTTTTTTTATATAAAAAACCAACAAACTGTCACATAAATACGTGAGATTTTGTTCACTCCCCCCCCCCGCCCCCCGTCTAAATCTGTAAGCTTTTATTTAGCTGTGTGCGAGCCCAAATGAGGTTCCAGACATCCTTAGCTTAGATGCCTTTTATTCAAAGGGGTAAACGTTGCTGTGTTTCTTTCCTCTTTCCTCTTTTCTTTCCTTTCCCTTCTCAACTCTGTGAAGGGTTTCTGAGGCGCCACACAGAGGAACTATTCACCAGATTCCTCCAGGTCTGTCGGCTGTGTGTCAAAGTCCCAGGTCTGTCGGCTGTGTGTCAAAGTCCAGGTCTGTCGGCTGTGTGTCAAAGTCCAGGTCTGTCGGCTGTGTGTCAAAGTCAGGTCTGTCGGCTGTGTGTCAAAGTCCAGGTCTGTCGGCTGTGTGTCAAAGTCCCAGGTCTGTCGGCTGTGTGTCAAAGTCCCAGGTCTGTCGGCTGTGTGTCAAAGTCCAGGTCTGTCGGCTGTGTGTCAAAGTCCAGGTCTGTCGGCTGTGTGTCAAAGTCCAGGTCTGTCGGCTGTGTGTCAAAGTCCAGGTCTGTCGGCTGTGTGTCAAAGTCCAGGTCTGTCGGCTGGTCAAAGTCCAGGTCTGTCGGCTGTGTGTCAAAGTCCAGGTCTGTCGGCTGTGTGTCAAAGTCCCAGGTCTGTCGGCTGTGTGTCAAAGTCCAGGTTTGTCGGCTGTGTGTCAAAGTCCAGGTCTGTCGGCTGTGTGTCAAAGTCCAGGTCTGTCGGCTGTGTGTCAAAGTCCAGGTCTGTCGGCTGTGTGTCAAAGTCCCAGGTCTGTCGGCTGTGTGTCAAAGTCCAGGTCTGTCGGCTGTGTGTCAAAGTCCAGGTTTGTCGGCTGTGTGTCAAAGTCCCAGGTCTGTTGGCTGTGTGTCAAAGTCCAGGTCTGTCGGCTGTGTGTCAAAGTCCAGGTCTGTCGGCTGTGTGTCAAAGTCCCAGGTCTGTTGGCTGTGTGTCAAAGTCCCAGGTCTGTCGGCTGTGTGTCAAAGTCCAGGTCTGTTGGCTGTGTGTCAAAGTCCCAGGTCTGTTGGCTGTGTGTCAAAGTCCCAGGTCTGTTGGCTGTGTGTCAAAGTCCAGGTCTGTCGGCTGTGTGTCAAAGTCCAGGTCTGTCGGCTGTGTGTCAAAGTCCCAGGTCTGTTGGCTGTGTGTCAAAGTCCCAGGTCTGTTGGCTGTGTGTCAAAGTCCCAGGTCTGTCGGCTGTGTGTCAAAGTCCAGGTCTGTCGGCTGTGTGTCAAAGTCCAGGTCTGTCGGCTGTGTGTCAAAGTCCAGGTCTGTCGGCTGTGTGTCAAAGTCCAGGTCTGTCGGCTGGTCAAAGTCCAGGTCTGTCGGCTGTGTGTCAAAGTCCAGGTCTGTCGGCTGTCAAAGTCCAGGTCTGTCGGCTGTCAAAGTCCAGGTCTGTCGGCTGTGTGTCAAAGTCCAGGTCTGTCGGCTGTGTGTCAAAGTCCAGGTCTGTCGGCTGTGTGTCAAAGTCCAGGTCTGTCGGCTGTGTGTCAAAGTCCAGGTCTGTCGGCTGTGTGTCAAAGTCCCAGGTCTGTTGGCTGTGTGTCAAAGTCCCAGGTCTGTCGGCTGTGTGTCAAAGTCCAGGTCTGTCGGCTGTGTGTCAAAGTCCCAGGTCTGTTGGCTGTGTGTCAAAGTCCCAGGTCTGTTGGCTGTGTGTCAAAGTCCAGGTCTGTCGGCTGTGTGTCAAAGTCCAGGTCTGTCGGCTGTGTGTCAAAGTCCCAGGTCTGTTGGCTGTGTGTCAAAGTCCCAGGTCTGTTGGCTGTGTGTCAAAGTCCCAGGTCTGTTGGCTGTGTGTCAAAGTCCAGGTCTGTCGGCTGTGTGTCAAAGTCCAGGTCTGTCGGCTGTGTGTCAAAGTCCAGGTCTGTCGGCTGTGTGTCAAAGTCCAGGTCTGTCGGCTGTCAAAGTCCAGGTCTGTCGGCTGTGTGTCAAAGTCCAGGTCTGTCGGCTGTCAAAGTCCAGGTCTGTCGGCTGTCAAAGTCCAGGTCTGTCGGCTGTGTGTCAAAGTCCAGGTCTGTCGGCTGTGTGTCAAAGTCCAGGTCTGTCGGCTGTCAAAGTCCAGGTTTGTCGGCTGTGTGTCAAAGTCCAGGTCTGTCGGCTGTGTGTCAAAGTCCAGATCTGTCGGCTGTGTCAAAGTCCAGGTCTGTCGGCTGTGTGTCAAAGTCCAGATCTGTCGGCTGTGTCAAAGTCCAGGTCTGTCGGCTGTGTGTCAAAGTCCAGATCTGTCGGCTGTGTCAAAGTCCAGGTCTGTCCCAGGTCTGTCGGCTGTGTGTCAAAGTCCAGGTCTGTCGGCTGTGTGTCAAAGTCCAGGTTTGTCGGCTGTGTGTCAAAGTCCAGGTCTGTCGGCTGTGTGTCAAAGTCCAGGTCTGTCGGCTGTGTCAAAGTCCGGATCTCTGCAAATGGTTCTCCTGTCCATTTTACAATGTTATGTTTCAGTCCACCTTCAACCCCTCCCTCCCGCCCCCCGAACAGTCCCTATGATGATTGTTTTACTAAGGGCAATGGATCTTTTTACATGGTCAACATCAATTAAGAAAGCTTCGCTGGATTGGCCATGGGTTTCGTGGTTATCAGTTGTAGAGGAGACCGTCTGTTCTCTTTGAATACTCTTAACCTCGTTACGATTTCCGTTACCACAGTGTCTGTCATTATTGCGGAGGTAGGATACCCGCGGCAAACACAGCAGCAGTTGTAACAGAACAGCAATGTGTAGGTTCCCCTCTTTGCAGTATCATCATGGGTCCGATAAAATTGGAGTTGTTTAGCTTTGTTGATTTAGCCCTTTGAATATTATCATTTCAATCAACTATTTAATTATCATTATTACTATTATCATTATCTAAAATTAGTTTTCTCGGATTCATCTAAATTTTAATCTCCAGTTCTAAAATCTACTTTCATCCAAACTTTTGATCTCCTCACAATCGGTTTGGATTTAAATTCAAATTCAAATTCAAATTACTTTATTGTCTGCTTCAACGAAAACAGAAAATTATCTCTCGGCTCAGCAAAAAAAAAAAAAAAAAAAAAAAAAAAAAAAAAAAAAAAGGAGAAAAAACGAATAACTGTCACACCCTTCCCTCATCACCACGCACATATCAGTTATTATGAAAAATGAAAAACATTTGGTAAAGATAGTATTCCATAATAAGATAGAGTGAAACAATTATCGAAACTTTCGTCTCCTCACCATAATCGGCTTCATTCCAACTTTAAACTCTTAGTTACATCCATAGTAAAATCTTCTCATCTTAAAAAGAAAAAAAACCGATTCCATCCAAACTTAGATCTCCCTCGGGTAGGTTTAAAACAGAATTTTCTTTTCAAGAAAAATATGCCAGCACAAACATAGTTCACAAGTAAACAACACCAACAGCAACCGAAGCTTTTGGCGTACTCAAAGCGTACCAAAAAAAGAAGAAGAAGAAGAAAAAAAAGAAAGAAAAAAGAAAAATAAAAAAGAAAAAAAGAGACCGCAACGCAATGAACAGAAGTAAATCCTAATCCTAATTTCCTACAAATTTAAACCCAGTTTCACCCAAACGTAATTCCCTCTTCTTTCCTCCACCACTGTCTCTCTCTCCCCCTGACCACAGACAACGGCGCAGCGGAGCCTTCCGAGGACCCCTCCTGGACAGAGGAGGACGCCTTGGAGGCCGGCACCATCGGAAACACCTGCCGGCAACGCACGTGCGGGGACAAGGACTTGTGCTTGCCCACCGCTGACGGCTCTCACCACTGCCGCTACAAACCCGCCCACTGCCACCTCCACGACTCCCCTCCCGGGGCCGTGCTACGCGGAGAAGGAGGCGGGGGGGAGGAGGTGAAGGAGCAAGGCCAGGTGGTGGATGTGGAGTGCCTGCCAGACTTCGTTCTGGTGCCTGCTGACGCTGATGTCCGCGTCCGGTGCCAGGTGAGCTGAGTGTCCACCATCGTGGTGATCACTGCGGCAGGTGTTTGTTTCTCGATTCGCTGATTTCTCTTTTTAGCGAAGAGGATTCATGAGTACTGTTACGGCAACGGGTTACTGACAACTGTTGCAACAACAACCGTTACAGCTGTGTGTACTTAGGAGGGGGGAGGAGGGGAGGTACAGGGGAGCGGGGGGCTGTGGGAGATAGAAAAAGGAACAATAACGACAGCTTCTGCTTTTACTGCGATAGCAGCAGCAACTACAACAACTGCTAGTACTACCACCACTCCTCTTCGTATTACTACTCCTGTAGTTATCTTGAATATTAATACAGTTGATGCTGTTAGTTCTGCTGCAGCTATTACTGTAACTGTTGCTGTTACTGCTTCCAGTATCACTGGTACGGTCCTAACAGATGCAGTCGTCACAATAAAGATGAGGAAAACAGCAGCAACACAACAGCATCAACAGTGACTGAAGCGTTCGCTTTCGGATTTTGGGTTTAGAATTTCATAATACTCTCTCAACAGAAATACACTTCCAATATCCTCTCCATATCAAGATAGGGTTTACGAAAAATTGTCATTGGTTTCGTAGCTTACAGTTATTATCCCTACTTTAATTTTTTTATTTCTGGAAATGTTCTGATGTTCTGTTCAGTTTTATGATACGCACTGTATAACTGCTGTATTGTTCAATAGCTTTACCATTACAAAAAAATCCTCTTTCTCAGTTACCATAAGTGCAAACAATACAAAAGCTTTTCCGAAAAAGGTTGTTATATAACGACTCTTGTACAGTATATCAATACTTGTTAACTGCAGCAACATACTTGCGGAGTGTGTCCAACTCAGCCGTATAACCCTTCTCAAAAATCGTCAATTTTTTTCATGCTTGTAAGTCAGTCATACAATTGATTCATCGAACAGTCAGTAAATAAAAGAAGCAATCCATTCGATTAATCAATCAAAAATCATTGACGTGTCACGTCCCTCAGGATAGATCAAAGTGAACACTACTTCTAACGCCAGTGTAAGCAGGTGAGTTCTGCTAATCGGTAAGTTATTCCAGTCAATCACAGTTCTACCAATCGGTCAGTCATTCCAGTCAATCACAGTTCTACCAGTCGGTCAGTTATTCCAGTCAATCACAGTTCTACCAATCGGTCAGTCATTCCAGTCAATCATAGTTCTACCAATCGGTCAGTTATTCCAGTCAATCATAGTTCTACCAATCGGTCAGTCATTCCAGTCAATCACAGTTCTACCAGTCGGTCAGTTATTACAGTCAATCACAGTTCTACCAGTCGGTCAGTATTCCAGTTAATCACGGTTCTACCAATCGGTCAGTTATTCCAGTCAATCACAGTTCTACCAGTCGGTCAGTTATTACAGTCAATCACAGTTCTACCAGTCGGTCAGTATTCCAGTTAATCACGGTTCTACCAATCGGTCAGTTATTCCAGTCAATCATAGTTCTACCAGTAGGTCAGTCATTCCAGTCAATCATAGTTCTACCAATCGGTCAGTTATTCCAGTCAATCACAGTTCTACCAATCGGTCAGTCATTCCAGTCAATCATAGTTCTACCAATCGGTCAGTTATTCCAGTCAATCACAGTTCTACCAATCGGTCAGTTATTCCAGTCAATCATAGTCAGTCAATCAACATTGTGTCAATCTGTTACGTATCATGTACCCCCTCTCCCCCTGTTCCTTTCCCCAGGTCAACTCCAAGTGGACCACGTTCCAAGGCAAGTGCGTGCAAGTGAATTTCACACACCCCGAGATGCCTTTCTCAGCGCCCCTCCCCTGGGGTGTCAGCGACGGTTGGGGCCTGTGTGTGAGGGGGGTGTTCATCAACTCCACCGTCCCCCCAAACTCCAGCATCTCCAGGATTCTTCTGGGCATTGCCGACTGCCCAAGTGATAATATTGATCGTTGCACCGTTTTCCGCTTGCTAATCAGGTGAATGGGGTTGGGGATCTCTCTCTCTCTCTCTCTCTGTCTGTCTGTCTGCGTTCCTCTCTCTTTCTCAATGCGCAGGCGCGCATGTGTGTGTGTGTGTGTGTGTGTGTGTGTGTGTGTGTGTGTGTGTGTGTGTGTGTGTGTGACAGAGAGAGAGAGAGAGAGAGAGAGAGAGATACATGGAGCAGGAAGAAAGAGACAGGAGACAGGCAGAAAGCAAGGAAGAGAGAGTGCTGGAATACTGCAAGTGTATACCTTATTTTCTCAAAACTTCACAGTAATTTTCTTTTTGTTTCTGTTTAATCATTTTTAGCCTTTTATACGAATTCAGTTTATCATGAACAAAGAACAAGAAACAACAAGGGGCATAATGAAAAGGAACTGTAAAATAAGGAAAATCATCAGCTCACGTGTGATTCCTACGAATTAAAAAAAAAAAAAAAAATGATAATAATAAATTAAAAAAAGCACCCCTCTCAGATTATCTTTTTTAAAACTGTCACTGTACCACAGCACCCCCATACTGTGAGAGCATGTGTCCGTGTTAAAGTTTACTTGGTACACAAGGAACTCGAACGTGACTCCATGGACCATCCAGCTGGGGTAAGTTTCTGGACCCACGTGGTTCTGCTACGATCTTGACATGTGACGCATTCAATTATTCGCTTGATAATGCACTCAATCATGTCGGGAGAAAACAATCCGTAAAAACCAAATCGATATGTGTTCAGTTTTCCGGCGTAATAATTATACACAATGATCGCTCCGGACAAGTCCTTTTTCTTTCTTTTCTTTTCTTCGTGTGTGTGTGTTTGTGTGTGTGTGTGTGTGTGTTTGTACAAAATCATGAATGGTACATCGGACGAATCTTCTCCGTCAAGATCACCGAGAGCAGAGGTGAGCACACCATTTAAAAGTCAGTAACTGTAAGATCGGAGCCTATTCAAAACTCTCTTACCCATATATCTTCGGCACCAAAACAGGGACACTTTTTTCTTGGTCAGACTCCGTCAAAACATGCTTGAGAGAAAAAAAAAATTCTCTTCAAATGATCGCTGAAATTTGACTCTCAGAGCTCCACTCAGAAAGCTGAAGTCTCTTATTCTTGAGAAAAATCGAGGGTTAGAGCACTCGTGCTGAACATACATAATAGAGTGATCTCCCTTGCATCCTGTTCGGATACCCGAGTTTTGGGTGGAATTAACCTTACGAGGTGTTCCATTTTAGTTCCCAGTACTTCTTTCTTCACAGATATATTTTGTTGTTTTGTTTTCTTCCTCTTATTTTTTGTTTCATCTTTAGGGTAGTTAACGGAACAGTGTCGTTCCGCCGCAATGACTATGGCTGGGGGTCTCTGGATCACTCGCCATTGGGAGGCAAATGCCAAAACACCGATAGGGGAAGTTCTCAGGGCACCAAACTGCAGGTATGCAGTTGGCTGTGTCACACACACACACACACACACACACACACACACACACACACACACACACACACACATATACACCCTCCCAAATATATACACAGATGTATATACAACATCTTAGCTGAACTGTGCATATATCGGGTGTCCCCCAAAAGGTGAACCGCTTTTTGACAAGTATTTTCTCAATGATAGAGAAACCGAATTCGTTGAAAAAAATTTCACACAGTAACCTTAGGGTATCATCAACAAGTCTGCAAAATATCTAAACGTTCGGACGCAAATTATGCAAGTACTATCAAGTTCAAAAGAGCATGTCAAAAAATCCAATATCAGAGGAAAACTCACTTATTTCAGTTTATGCTCAATGTGGCTTCCATCTTCCTCCACGACTAAACGAAACCGTTTCTTCGGAGCAGAAATGCTTTTACGTATTTGTTCCACCGATATCTCCTCCCATGACATAATTATCCTGTCCTTTAACGCCTGCTCGGTCAATTTGTCTCTCACTTCCCGGTAAACTTTCTCCTTCAGAGAGTCCCATATGGCATAATCCTTTGGGTGACAGTCAGGACTTTATGGAGGCCATTCATCCTTCTTGATGAATTCTGGTGTTACCTCTTCCAGATGGGCCTGGGTTACCCTACTTGTGTGTGAAGGAGCGCCATCTTCCTGAAACACGTAAGTGTTTCTAGAATAAAGACGCCTACAATCCGAGAGAAGATTGTCATCCAATAACTGAATGTAGCTTTCACTATTAACCTTGGATCTATCAGTGTCAATATAATGAATGTTTGTTTTTCCTTTCCAGGATACTCAACATGAAACCATTATCTTTTTTGAAAATCTAGAAGTCTCATGAAAGAGGCGAGAATTTCTCGTTTCCGTTTCCCATAAATGCGATCGTTTTGGCGATTTTTAGATATCTCTAACGTGAAGTCTTTCTTGTCTGTGAAAATGATCCTTTTCATATCAGTGGCCGAGTATGGGTCATTCAAGTTACGGCAGCGAGTTTTTCTTTTCCCTCTAACATTTTGTTCCCTCCTTGATACCGTATCCTTTTGAAGGGTTTCAGCTCCAGTTCTTTCGCCATTCTTTGCACAGAAGACTTGCTCACTTGTAAATCGCTTGCAACTTCTCTAAGAGATTTGTGGGTCCCTGGGTTCTCCTCCTGGGATTGAATCAGTTCCTCAGCACGGTCCTTGTTCTCCTCCGAGCATGCAGTCTTGGGTCTTCCACTGCCAATTTTACGTGCTCCTGACCCTGTAGTGCGTATTTTAGCGATAAGTCTATTTTCAGTGACATGACTCCACCCCTTGCCTGGAAATTCCTTTTCGATCCTTCTTCCACCCCAGCCTTTCTCCTTGAAACAGTTTTCTATGGTAGCCTTATCACTTTCACTCAAAGGCATGGTTGATCCTTCCAAACTGAAACTTTGGACAGAACTGATTTTGGATACAGACGACAATAAACAAATCAATAGACTTGACACCCAGACAGGCTATTTTTAGATTGACACTGATTGACAGATGCCAACACCTGGCAGCTGGCATGAACATGATGAAGGTCACATTGCGCAGCTCTGATATTGGAGTTTTTGATATGCTGTTTTGAATTTGACAATACTCGCATAATTTGCGTCAGAACTTTTAGATATTTTGCATATTTATTGATGATACCCAAAGATTACTGTGTGAAAAATTTCAGTGAATTCGGTTTCTCTATCACTGAGAAAATACTTGTCAAAAAGCAGTTCACTTTTTGGGGGACTCCCGATATATATATATATATATATATATATATATATATATATATCTTGTATGATAATGTATCATAATCAGTCGTGTACGACTATGACCATCAGAACAGCAGAGGAGGAAACTGCTGTCCCGGCCTATCTGGGCTAGAATTTGATCATAGTTGAGAATAATTTGCCCAAGTCGGCCAAGAGGGTTTTAGGACAGTTGGCGTTGGGATGATTCTCAAAAGCCAACTCACTCCCAAGCCTGCAGCATTCAGAAACAGTGCAATTTTGCCTCCTAGTTTTGGAGTCATAGTCCTTCACAAAAGACTAAACTGCAAATGATTTCCCATTGCAATGGAAAAAAACATTGATAATACCGCTCTCACTTTGCTGTTGGCCCAACTGTAAACTTATGTCAATCTGTGATTTGTATTTTTTTTTTTTTTGTCACAACAGATTTCTCTGTGTGAAATTCGGGCTTCTCTCTCCAGGGAGAGCCCATCGCTACACTGAGAGCACCACCCATTTTTTTGTATTTTTTCATGCGTGCACTTTTATTTGTTTTTCCTATCGAAGTGGATTTTTCTACAGAATTTTGCCAGGAACAACCCTTTTGTTGCCGTAGGTTCTCTTACGTGCGCTAAGTGCATGCTGCACACGGGACCTCGATTTATCGTCTCATCCGAATGACTAGCGTCCAGACTACCACTCAAGGTCTAGTGAAGGGGGGGAAAATATCGGCGGCTGAGTCGTGATTCGAACCAGTGCGCTCAGATTCTCTCGTTTCCTAGGCGGACACGTTACCTCTAGGCCATCACTCCACTTGTATAAGCTGAGTGTTGGGCATATCTATCTGTCTAACTGTCTAATTATATATAAAGAGAGAGATAGAGAGATTAAAAATTTTAGTATTCGTGTGTGTGTGTGTGTGTGTGTGTGTGTGTGTGTGTGTGTGTGTGTGTGTGTGTGTGTGTGTGTGTGTGTGTGTGTGTGTGTGTGTGTGTGTGTGTGAAAAGCTTACTTTGATTATTAAATATGTTCCAGACGATGGCCATACTATGGAAGCGCTGGGAAGCTCCGGAATGCTGGCGTTCAATGGAGAGAAGGAACGTCCGGTAAATATCATTCTATTCTAAAAGAAACCCTCCCCTTCCAGAACGGGGACACGTTCAGCTATGGAATCAAACTCAACCTTCCGGTGCTCCGTTTTGATATTCACGGTCGCCAGAATTACACATTTGATATTCCAACAGACGGCTCTTCGGGTCAGGAAGTCATCCACGTGGAGGATATGAAGATTGTGCACGTGACTCATTCCCTGAAGTTGACTTATGTCAACATTATGAAGGACTGCCGCGACTTGTAAAGGATGGGCCTCTCTCTCTCGTCTTGATTGCAGTGAACAGTGAACAGTGAAACTTTAATTCCAAAAAAACCCCACAGGGGCACATGGAAAATAAAAAGACACATACAATCATACCATTACGGAAAAAATGCAAAGAGCAGCCCAGGCACAAGAGAGACGGAGAGAGAGAGAGCGAGAGAGAGAGAGCGAGAGAGAGAGAGAAGAAAAGATTAAGTAAGACAATGAACAATCAGTCCTTTTTACAAACTCACTAATGCAATCAATTCTTTCAAAACAAACTCACATTTAAAATAAGATTTAACCAACAAATGAAACCAAAATGAAATAAAACATTTTACAAATGATATACCAAATTGTACATGGCCACAATGTTTACGTTTGCGACAAATCATATCCAGGTACACGAGCAAACAATTCAAGTATTCATTTGTGATATAAATATTTTCTCATTTGAGTATGCATGTATGTGTGAGGTGACAGTTACAATCAGAATTCAGCTAATGTAGTTTTATTGAATCTAACCGATTAAAAAAAAATCTTTCTTTTTAGAGCACATCAACGTGTGATACTTTAAGGCATTTGGGCGTACATAGAAGAAGGTTTTTAAGAATGTTTTACGACTTTAATCAAAATTTGGGCACAAAAACAGATAATGATATTCATCTCCAAGTTCGTTACAATCCCACTTGTTGCACTTTCTTTCATTTCGTTCAATTCTTAAGAATCGCCCGTTTTGAACTGGTAGCTTGTGGTTCAAAAGTCTAAATTTTAACAGAAACCGAGCAGTATCAAAAGGCAAAGGAACCGAATATTTTTCGAATTGAAACCTATTCTTATGCATACGGTAATTGTAAAATAATTCGTTGTGATTAATTTCTGTATACCATGTCTGTGTGTAATGATTTTGAATCCTTTGCTTAATTAATGCCCCAAACTTATGTGGGGAATATCGTGCAACGTCCCACTGATTTATCCAGAGGCCACTAAACCCAAGAGCATTTAATTCTCTTTCAACAGCGTCCAAGTATGTGAAAGAGTACATAGCCTTTTCTTTTAACTTAAGCATAAAATAGTACATATTACTAGAAAACTTATTTTTATTAACAGGGTCTCTTAAATGTAACCAAAAATTCAGCATTCGCTGTTTTGCTTGGACATCTAATGGGAACTGACCAAGTTCAACAAAAATCATTTGCAAAGGAGTTGATTTATTTAGCTTTAGTATTATTCTATAGAATCGCAACTGCAATTTTGTATCAAAATCACACATTTGTGGATACCACACTTCCGATCCATATAAAAGAACAGGAACTACAATGCGATCAAAAATATCAACCTGAATATCAGTAGGCAACATACGTTTCTTCATTTTTAAAACATAGCTCTAGATGCTCGAGTACATAAATATTTTTGTGCAGGTTTAAAACTTCCATTATAATTGTTTTTCATACCCAGATATTGAAAATCAAAAACAGCATCTAACTTAACACCATTATAAGTAAATTCTGGTAAATTTCTTATTTTTCCTCTCGAGAAAACCATCACTTTTGTTTTTGAAGCATTAACTTTTAGCTTCCAGGCTTTACAGTAATCTCGCATCTTGTTTAGGGCATCTTGTAGTGGATCTGGAGTTTCTGCTAATATGACAGTATCGTCAGCATACAACAATATGAACATTTTAAACAGAATATCAACATGAGAGTCATCAAGATCAATATCAGTGGCAGCCTCTTTTACAGAATCTAAACCAATCACATTTTCACCAATAAACAATTTCAAATCGTTCAAAAACAATGCAAACGACAACGGTGATAAGTTTCCTCCTTGTCTCACACCAGTTGTACATGAAAAATAATCAGATAATTCTTGATTCCATTGCACTTGAGATTTAGCTTTGTTGTACAAATCCTGTATAACACATAATAACTTTCCAGTAACATTTTCATTAACTATTTTGAGCCACAAAAAGACCTAACCACCAAATCGAAAGCTTTCTCATAGTCTATGAAAGCGCAATACAGTCGCTTTTTCTTGGCAAGAAAGATGTTTATTATAGTGTAAAGCGAATAATATGGTCTGTAACTGAGTAGCCTGCCCTAAACCAGCTTGTTCTTTTCCAATGGTACCATTATCATCCAAGTATGAGCAAAGTCTGTTTTTAACGACACTAGTGAAGAATTTACCGAAACAACATAACAAAGATATACCTCTATAGTTTGCTGGAGAGTCTTTGCTTCCTTTCTGTTTATAAAGCGGTGCTTATTGCATGATTTTAATACATGTGACGCCTGGTTCCTTGGTGTTTATTTTTGACTACGGTGAATCTGAATGTGATGTGCTTTGTTTTGCTGTGATTTGGGCCTGTGTGGTTTGAGACTGCGATGGTGCCTGTGTTGATTTACATATTATATTGTCACTTTGTCTTGAATCTATGTGTATATTTTAGCCAATGTCATGTGAGACTGTATTGACTTTGTACATATTTTACGTCATTTAATCCTAAATTAGTATATTTTATTGTAAAGCGTGGTAAGCCCCATCTGAGATGGGGGTACTGCGCCATATAAGCCTGCATATTATATTATTATTATTATCGTTATTGCTGTTATTATTACTATTATCTTGGCCCGATAATATTGAACAAACTGCGCCTCTCAGTCCGTCATCTGGAATCTTCGGTTGAATTCTAAAAGTCTCTCAAAACTCACCTCTTCTGCTTTTCGTCTTAGTGACCAGTCTTCTATCGGTTATGTGTAGGTGTAGGTGTAGGTGTTTGCATGCTTATGTACGCAGGATTGCTAAGTGTATGGTATGTGGTGATTTTTTTCCCCAATCTTTGTGTTGAAAAAATACATTACTTATACATTCCTATTTATTTTTCTTTGCTTGCATTTTATGTCTGGAAACCTGACAGCACCTGTGTATCTTGCCAAGTTTTTTGTTTGTTTTTTTTAATTTGTAAACGCCACGACCTCCAACTCGGGGCGATGTGAGTGTCAATCTTCAGTATTATTATTGTTATCAATATTATTATGATTGTTTTTGTTGTTGTTATCATCATCATCATCATCATCATCATTATGACGATGACGATGAGTAGTAGTAGTAGTAGTAGTAGTAGTAGTAGCAGCAGGAGGAGGAGGAGAAGTAATGGTATTATCATCAGCTGTTTTTGTTTGTTTTTCTTTAACGTAGAGGAAGTGAGTTCAACGTCCACGGGGAGTCAAAAGCAAGAAGCTGGCGAAAAGGGTACACAGAAAAGATCACCAAAACGTTCCTCTGGGTGGGGTGGGCCACAATCAAAATAAGCGACGACCTGAAGAGCCATGTTAACAGTTTGAAAGGAGCACGCTGAGGAGGCAAGCACTTATCCAAACACGACAATCAAAATGTTTAGTTTTGGAATGAAGCTGGCATGCACCTAAACGAATCGCACAGTTACCGATCATCAGTGATGAGTTTGGCTGGGAGCACAGCTGTCCGACCAGCATCACATCATGTATACTGGGGACGACAGGACCACACGGAATCACAACAATGTTAGAGAGAGAGAGAGAGAGAGAGAGAGAGAGAGAGGACCACACGGAATCACAACAATGTTAGAGAGAGAAAGAGAGAGAGGGGATAATACATCACAAGTAACGTCACTCTCGCGACGGGCGTGACGCACTGGCGCGTGAGTTGTATGCCGTGCTCTTCTACGGCGTCATCGACAAGATCAATCACAACCTGCGGGGTGGAGCCTTGATAACGTCAGCCAGGTATGGCACCTCAAGTAGGGGGGCGGGGGAGGGGGTGGGGGCAGAAGGGGGGAAGGAGTTGTGTGGGAGGAGAGAGAGAGAGAGAGAGAGAGAGAGAGAGAGAGAACAAGAACAAGAACAAATGTTTTAATTGCGTATAGGCCTGTGACCCGTTGCAAACATAATATGCATAAAGAAACCTACACAAGGCACACAAATAAGTAGATAAATAACAGACAGGTAAACAAATAAACAAATAAATGAATAAATAAATCTTTCATCCTCACTGTATCAGTTAGAGACCATCCTTGTGAGAAGACACTTGAATAAGGCAATGGCAAAACATAATTAAGAGAGAGAGAGAGAGAGAGAGAGAGAGAGAGAGAGAGAGAGAGAAAGAACTTTATATTCAGATAAGGCCAGAGCCCCTTACTGAAGGGGATTCATTGATGAACGATAATGAAAAAATGACATGACACAGTAAATAGACAATTCGGATCAACCAAAAATAGTTAACACAATATCAACGAAAAATAGTTAACACAAATATTCAAAAACATTCACAAGATAACTGTACGTAATCTCTTCAATACCTCATATGTATATATGGCTAAATTATACAGAGTACATTCCTGTCTTGAAGACATGAGTAAATTGAACCTAAAATTAGACGGATCTCAAACTGTTTCGGTTGAATAAGTTTTTGGTGTTCACAAACTTCTTTGCTTCATTAAAGGTTGTTTTTTTCAATACACATCGTATATGCCTCTCTTTGTGTGTGCTGTGTAATGCAAGAAAGATCTCTGACCCTGTTGCTTCTTCTTTACAACATGGATTTTTTTTCCTCGCATAGAAGGTAATATTTTCTCTTCAACACCATCATCTTAACATTTTCATACTACATAATACATCAATACAGTGAAAAGGCAACCTATGACACATTTGGTAATTTCAGAACATGTATAGTATGGTAACAGTTTGCAAGGGTATTTATAAATTACAAACCAAGAGAAAAACAAAACAAAATATAGCATGGATCTGTAATAGTATCAGTATCAGTAGCTCAAGGAGGCGTCACTGCGTTCGGTCAAATCCATATACGCTACACCACATCTGCAAAGCAGATGCCTGACCAGCAGCGTAACCCAACGCGCTTAGACAGGCCTTGAGAAAAAAAGAAAAGAAAAAAAGTAATAAAAATAAAATAAAAAAAATAAAAAAAATATATTATTGGAGGTTGGGGGTGGAGGAGGGGGCGGGGGTCAGCAACGTCATGCCCGGCGGCTGTTGCTGTCTGTGTACACGTGTTCCAATCGATTAGAACTTACATTCCCGAAAAACCGTTTTCGGCGCAAACAATGAGAAATCGCCATACGACTCATGTCCTTCAATGCGACTGACGGCAGGATAGTTTAATAAAATGCCGAGCAAACATTGTACGCTAATGGTGAGTGTAGATCAGCAAGCTGATCTATTAAGACTATAGAACTGCTTACTGTCTAGCTCTTCATGAGAGTTAGGTCAGCAATCGGATGTGTGTGTGTGTGTGTGTGTGTGTGTGTGTGTGTGTTCGTGCGTGCGTGCGTGTGCACGGGTGTGTGTGTGTGTGTGTGTGTGTGCATGTATCAATGGCTACGGTTTGAAATATGCAGTTTCTATTCCTTGTAAATGCGTGAGTTGTGCCCCAAGTCTTTCCTTAAACATTATAAATGCCATTCATTATTATTAAACAAAAAGTGCATGTCCCCATACTATGAACAGTCTCCCTCTCAGTGTGAAAGAATATGAGCCCGTCTTCATTCAAGAAGACATGAAACCATCCCCTTTGATAGTGAACACTAAATTCTGGTAGTGTTGGCGTGTACAGTGTACGCAGTTGTAAATTATGATGGCTCGTTGACTTTGGACCATTTCAAATGTAAGTGCACTGAGAGTGTCTACTTGATGCAGATTCAGAGCGTTATACAACTACAAGACTACATCATCATCATCAACACACACACACACACACACACACACACACACACACACACACACGCACGCACGCACGCACACACTGTCAGGTTATAATTTTCTATTCTAACGTAGGTTTAGTCTATATCTAATTCATTAGTTGATGGACTAGGTAATATCTATATACAGTTCCTATTCATAGGATTGAATACAACATAAAATTTCTGTTAAGCCTCCTTCTCCAAACCCCAAAAGTGTTACTTACTTATGAGAAGAAGAAGCAGAAATACTAATATCCAATGTACACCATATCAAATAGTCATTTTACACACACACACACACACACACACACACACACACACACACGCGCGCGCGCAGCTTACTGAGGACACACATAAACACACACACAAGCGAGCACGCGTACACATACACGCGCGCGCACACACACACACACACACACACACACACAAGCACACACGCACAAACACACACACGCGCGCGCGCAGCTTACTGAGCCTCATATCACCGAATTTCTTCATATTAATTCAAGACGAAATTGGAATAAACTTCGATTCGAGATTGTTTTGTGTTTGTTGTGCTGAACTTTCGATCTCGGAAAGATCCATTTTCCTACAGCGCTACCACACGGCGAACAGGGGAAGACAATTCGGAAAATTCTCTCATTCTTTTTGAAACAGGAAGCCAGTGAATTGAGTGGAAGATCGGAGTATCATGTTCAAATTTGGAGGATCTGGAAATAATCCGAGCAGCATTGTTTTGAACTCTCTGGAGTTTGTCAAGCGTCATCAATGGATAATGCAAGATATACAATCATAGAGTCATTGATGAATCCAGGCACTAATCTCGTTTCTCACAAGCGCAGGAAGAATAGTCACAAACCAGCCCCATATTTATATGTCTCTCTCTCTCTATATATATATTAACATGGTAAGCAGTGGTGGCTGAATCCCTTTGGAGATCCAGGTGATCCAAGTAAAGGCTACTCTACACAAAACCTCTCCTGTGTCAGTGCTTGGAGATAATGGGATTATGACACAGCTGAGCTGACTAATCATGCTGTACACACATTTTTGTTTTTACCTCTCTTGCAATCCTTTTAAATGCCCAAGCATACGGTGCAAAGGCAACTTATTTATAAGTTATTTATTTATTTTTATTTTTTACAGTATAACTTATTTTGTTGTCTGTCTTTTTTTTCTTTTAAAAATTTTTTACATCACCCTTCCTGGGCCGATTTTGGAAATCTATTAATTCTGATTTTTCTCCCGCTGAGCTTGGGAACACCACTAAACTGTAACTGGTGTGTCTGAATCAATTGCAGCTGGGAGATAATTAAAGACCATTTCCGAGACATCTGATCAGTCCACAGGGTTCGAAATCACAGCCGTATCAGGCATACTTTTGCATCTTTTTCTGCTTCCTTTTGTTTTATCAGTATTCATACTGATACTTTGCCCCAGACGATAAAAGAACCTGTTTGATATACCCATCAATTTCCTTGCAGGGAAAGGTTGTTTGAAAATCCACCCCACTTACAGATTGGTTTGATCAGAAGCAGCACCATACATTTTTTCTCATGTCAAATTTTCGGGCGTTTATTTATTTATTCATTATTTTTCCTAATGTCAACCGTGTGAACATGGTCTATGGTATTCTATTCTGTGGCTTTGCGTGCTGCTCTTTTATATAGTTGTGCTGGTATTGTTGAAGCTAACCCATGAATAGAAATGTCTGATACTGTTATTCTTTGTGTTTCTTTTTCTCACTTTCATACGTATTTCAAAACGTTTAAAAAAAGAAAAAGAAAAAAAAGGAATTTTTGTGGTGTGACGTCGTGACATTATTAAAAACAACAACAACAACAACAACAAAAACGTCTTCACACGGGCCAGTGTAAGTATGTGTGTGTGTGTGTGTAGGAATGGATGGGAGGGGGGGGGGTGAGAGACTAAGCATTGCTTGACCACGTCATGTTGCACACACATGCACGCACACACGCGCACGCACAATCACAGGCTCGCACGCACACTTAAAACAGAAAACACACACACACACACACACACACACACACACACACAATCGCAGGCTCTCACGAACACGACAAAAAAGAAACCTTTGTGGCAGGGATAATGGAATGGCTACATCATTCATAAAACGAAACTGGCTACAATTCAGAGTATCTAATAAATAATTCAATTCTTAGATGGTCCGAGCCAGGTACGTTGTTTCGGGAAATACAAAGGGCAACGAACATAGAGGTGTTTATTCACCTTCTCTCCATAATGCAGTGTGCGTCGATCGAACGAAAATGAATAGTAGTTATAGTCTGTTTACTAACTTGAAACCTCAACAATTTTGACATTTCGAATGATCTGCTATCGCATCACTTCAACTGAGAAAAATACAGCAAGCTGCCACCTGAGAGAGAGAGAGAGAGAGAGAGAGAGAGAGAGAGAGAGAGAGAGAGAGAGAGACAGAGACAGAGACAGAGACAGAGAGAGAACTGAGTTTGTGGATTCGTCCCCATGTTGTTTGAGCCCACGTGTGTGGGCATGAAACAGAAATGAAGTGTTTTGAACATGCTGTGATCCTGGAGGCAATGAAATAAAACGCACCATACTGTTGTCATTTGAAGCGCCTCTACACACTCACATGCCGAAAACAGGAAAGCTTAGTGACACGATTCTGGAACTGGAACAATATACCACCACATAAAGAAGGCTAACACGCAAAAAACAACAACAAATAAAATATAGACTCCCTTTTTTTTTTTTTTACACAAGTGAGTCAAAAAACAACCCTTGTCGCAACAATGTGCTTACACAGCTGCTTCTATCCTGAAACCAAACTCTTCGACACAGTCTCTGTCCTGTGGGGTCAGGCCACGTCAATTGTGTTTGGGAAGCTGCCCTCCGGAGGATGGGGGGCGGGGGGTGTTAAGAAAACTGCACAGCTTTACAATTAAATGATTATCAAGTGAACAAAAAACAACAACAACAACAAAAGCTGCATTCAACACAAACGTGGTTGTCACGGAAATCAGTCTCCTCTGGTGTTGATTGTGTGTCCACATCACTGTCCCTGGTCTGCCACATCGGGCTCCATCATGCTGTGGTCCAGTTCACCGCTTTCTTCAGCACTCCGGGCTGGGGACAGGGGGTCACTGGGATAGCTGTACACGGGTTAATGGGAACACAGATTTCAGTAGTTTCGTGAAATGGGGACAGCCCATGTCATTCAATCCTTTACAGGTAGCCCAGCCGTCTAAACAAACATTTAATCCTGGGATTATGTGCTTGGCAATGAATAGCTTCAGGGTCTTGGATGTTGCACCTTTCCACTGGACACAGAATGATTCTGTTGGAATGCTGCTCGATGATTCCAAAGATCCACATACACATTCCTTTCCGTTGCCATATCGTGTGTAAACAGACTTTCATTGACTTCCATGTCTCCATTGAACTTCCTGCTGAGGAGGCTGAGTCCAGCGATTCTTCTAGAAGAGTTGCCGAGTAAAGCTGGCCCAACTGACTGACAGTGACTGTAAAGACACTGGTGATTGTAAACCTAAAACTACCCAACACAGATACACAATCACTCTTTCCCATTTGCACTGGACGATAGAGAATTTTGGTATTGATACACAAAACAGAATTCCAGTGCTTCAGATACAATAAAAGTATTCATAAATAATTATTGTTTTGCAATCGTCACAGTTTCTAATTCATATACAGCGATACATTTTAACAAATACTGGCTGCTGCGTGTTCATCAGTCTATCTTTATTTTTTGTGTGTTATATTTATCTTAACAAAGTACACCTTTTCTCATTTCATTTGTTTTTAATGTATTATTGTCTTGTCAAACTTTATTTCATTTTGGTTCTGTTTTTCTTGTCTTGGATGTTTTTAGCCGGCCACAATCAGGTTTTCTAAATACACTATTCTAATATTTGAGGTCCTAAACATCGCCAACAACCTATACAGGCCCATCAAGTCCCATGAAGCTGCACATTCCGACTCAAGCGAAAACAGACTGGTGGATTCACCCCAGAAGAACAAGTACTTTTCTAGGGTCCTCGTTATTCCATGGGCACCGCTTGAGTCAGCCATATGCGCTCTGTCAACATGTAATGAGACGTACATGCTGAAGCAAATATTGAGAGGTGCTTGAAATAAGCTCTTTACTGGGCCGTATGAAGGCGCGAAACAAAATCCATTTGAAGACAATTTGTGTTTAGGGATCGATGTGTTCGTTGTGCTGTGCATTCCTGTGACTGTTGTGGTGTGCAGTTTTGCGTTCTAGTTGACTTCTTGTCGCAGCGGATTTTTCATAGCATGTGTATCATTTGCCTCTGCTGTCACTGAGAAAAAGTCACTACAATAGAATGCCTTTTTTTCCCTATCCAATGAAATCCTGTTTATTTGACAGATTAGAACTTTGTGTGAAATTCTGCTAAAGACAATTTCTGTGTGACGACAGAGAAACGTTTCTTCCAAATGCAAATACAATAAAGAAAACCGTATTTGCTCACGTGTTCAGTTCGGCGGTATGAAGGCGCGAAACAAAATCCATTTGAAAACAATACGTGTTTATGGGTCGATTTGTTCGTTCTTCTGTGCATTCCTGTGACTGTTGTTTTGTGCAATTTTTGCGTTCTAGTTGACCTTTTGATAGCAGCGGATTTTTCATAGCATGTGTACCATTTGCCTCTGCTTTCACTGAGAAAAAGATCATTACAGTCCAATGCGTTTTTTCTTTCTTTTCTATCCACAAGAAATTTTGTTTATTTGATACGTTAGACCTTTGTGTGAAATTCTGCTAAAGACAATTCATCTATGAAGACAAAGATACGTTTCACGAATCTTTCAAATGCATATACAATAAAGGAAACCAGAATTTGCTCACGAGTTCAATTCGACATTTGTGAGAAATATTTGATAAAGAAGATTTCTCTATGACGAGAAGAAGGCAAATGCTTCCTGACTCTTCCATACAAATATCTTACATATAAGAGAAAAAAAAATCACAAACTAATCCACTGAATGTGTCTGCATGTGTATTCCACCTGGAAATCTGAAATAATTCCCAGTCAACTCAGGACTGAATAGAGTGCCGAGATGAAAACGTGTTTCGCACTACCAGCTATCGTGACTCACACCCTGATTCTGACAAGCCTGATGCTCTTCGAGGAAACGTGTGGCGGTTCCGTCAGCCCTGTGAGCAGAAACGATGTGATCGGAAGAGAGAAGATGAACAACAGAGAACAGTGCAGACGTCTGTGTTGGTACCGTCGCCTCTGTACCAGTTATTCCTATTGCAGCACATGCCGGGGTGGAATCAACTGTCTTCTTCATTCTGCACAAACGGAAGGTTAGTGTGTGTGTGTGTGTGTGTGTGTGTGTGTGTGTGTGTGTGTGTGTGTGTGTGTGTGTGTGTGTGTGTGTGTGTGTGTGTGTGTGTGTGTGTGTGTGTGTGTGTGTGTGTGTGTGTGTGTGTGTGTTTTCTTTTATACAACGTCTTTTCACTTTGAGTAATATTAGATGTGTCGTGTGTGTGTATGTGTGTGTGTGTGTGTGTGTGTGTGTGTGTGTGTGTGTGTGTGTGTGTGTGTGTGTGTTTGTGATCTGGGGCTGGGGATGGGGATGGTGGTTTTGAAGGGGATATACAGAAAAAAGGGATAAACTAGAACAATGGAATCAACAATTGTAAGTATCTGTGTAACGGCAATTAACAAAATAAACACCAATAAAGATTTGTTTAATAAAATTCGATATCGGAAGATCGCATCACAGAAACACTCCTATTGGACTATGTAACAGAAATTCGGCAATTTCAGTCAACAGTAACTGGTTGGACAGTAATTCCTTTATGTTTTGTTCTGAAAATGTTCTAACTTTACAAGACTTTGGAAGTAACCTGGCAATCGCGTGACACTGACACAAAATATACTTCGTGTGATCTGTTTACCACAAACACAATAAACGTTTTCGCTAAACTTTGTCTTGAAAACGTCTGGTCTTATTCGAGACACCAGAGAGGCTAGGCTACCAGTTTATGACAGAACGATGGGAAATTCAAATTATATCGCATAATTTCAGTAATAAACCCCTTTTACTTCGGGTATGAAATCCTGTCATCAGGACTAGCTTGAAATATCTCTCTCTCTCTCTCTCTCTCTCTCCCTGTGTGTGTGTGTGTGTGTGTGTGTGTGTGTTTGTTTGTTTGTTTGTTTGCTTGTTTGTGTGTGTGTGCGTGCGTGCGTGCGTCCGTGCGTGCGTGCGTGTGTGTGTGTGTGTGTGTGTGTGTGTGTGTGTGTGTGTGTGTGTGTGTGCACTGAAACTGATTATTATCTGAAGAAGAGAACCAAATGCATATTTAATGGGACTGCACTTTCGTTCTGAGTGGATGTGTATCTGAGCAGTGGCAGTAAACTATGCTATCCCCTACAGCAAGTGATCCAGGGACCAATCACACTTCAGTAGTGTTCTTAACCGCAGCTGTAGAAAAATCACAATCCAATGACTTCCCACAGTTGTTAATGAATTAGGCTGTAACTGAAAGAAGAGAATACATCAAAATACACAGCGAAAACAGGGGGTAATATAATGGCAGAAAAGTTTATACCTGATAAATGGTTAATCTTTGCACCTTATGCTTCAGAGCTCAAGAGGATGGAAGGGAGGCATCAAATGCGCGAAAATAACCGAGCTTTGTTGGGAAAAGTAGTATTCACTAGAAGTATGTTTACAGTAAGCATTTAGACTGAATAAAAAAAAACCCAAAAACACTACCCACCACTGTTTGATCAAACTGATATAGAACATCATGATGGTGGGGGAAAGTAAATGAAGGTGACAACTAAACATCACTTCCACCTTAGGCGTTTTTTTTAAGAAAAGGAAAAAAAAAAAGAAAAGAAAAGAAAAAAGACACACGTAAATATAAAAAACTGAACACAGGATACAAAACATTATCAAATTATCCCCCTCACTCTCCGCCCCCCCGCTGGTAAGGGATAAGCTGTTGAGAATTATTCAGGAGAGGAAAAGGTGGGTCTTCAGACTGGATTTGAAAGACTGCTGCCAAGATGAGTGATGGAGAGGCCGAGGAAGTTGATTCCAAAGAATGAGGGCTTGGTATGAAAAACTGCGTTGGCCATAAGCTTTGGTTCGAACAGTGGGGATCCTAAGCAGGCGGGTGTCAGAAGAAGAATGGAGTTGGCGTGAGGATATGTAAAGATGAATGAGATCGGAAAGATACTGTGGATCAGTAGCCTCAATGGGCTTGGAGCAAAGAGACAGGACTTTGTGAAAAATTATTTCTTGTACTGGAAGCCAGTGTAAAGCATAAAGTAGAGGAGAGACGTGATCAAATTTAGAGGAACGAAAGACAAGACGAGCAGCATAATCCTGGACTTTCTGAAGCCTAGTAATGAGATAGCTGGGTGAACCGACAAGAAGGGAATTACAATAATACAGGCAGGAGGGTTTTGGTTGCATGTTCAGTCAAGAGATGAGAATGGATGCAATTCTGCGAATTTCAAAGTAACACAATCTGCATACATTTGCATCATGCCGCTGACAGGAAAGAGACCAATCGATTATGACACGAAGATTACGGACGGAAGAGGAAAGAGGAATGTCGCTGCCACAAAGGGAGACTGAGGAAGGAAAAGAGACTGAGTGGCAAAGTCTTTGTGGGGTGATAACCATGATTTTAGTTTTGTTATCTAATTTTAGCTTGTTTGTTAGTCATCAATGTCTTCAGATCTGAGATACATGCATGAGTAGAGTCAATAAGAGAGTGAGGGAGAGACAGAGGTTCTGACAGACACAGCTGGTTGTCATAGGAAAGTCTGTGGTGGGACAACAGATGACTGATAATGGTGAAAATCGGTTAGTGTGTAGAGACCAAACAGAATGGACCCAAGCACAGAGCTTTGTGGCACACCAAACTGTACGTCAGACGGGGGAGGATGAAAGACCGCAAACAGAAACAACATTGGACTGGTCAGACAGATAAAAGAGAGCATGATCGCAGACTCCAGAAGTGTGATTCAGACGGTTGAGGAGAATCTGACGATAAATAGTATCAAAAGCGGCCCAAAGATCAAGGAGGGAGAGAATTGATATTTCGTTGCTGTCAAGAGAAGTTAATAAATCGCTCGAAAGTTTGAGAAGGGCTGTCTCGGTGCTATGACCGGTGCGGTAAGCAGATTGAAATGGGTAATTCAAGTTATTGGTGCTGAAGTGGTCGAGAAGTTGAGGAAGGACAACTTTCTCAGTGACTTTTGAAAAAAAGGGAAGATCAAAAACGGGTTTCTAATTCTTTAGTGAGTCCGGATCGAGACTGGGTTTTTTAAACAGTGGCCGTAAGATAGCAGATTTCAACACAATGGGAAAGGAGCTAGACAGAACAGAGTTGCAAATAACAGCAGTGACGTGTGGAAGAAGTGCATCAAGTGGCTGAGGAAGTAAACCCAAATCTTGATTTCCTCACAATCAACTCGCTTTACCCAAACTTTAATTCCCTCTTATTATTGGATCATATTCAGCGCATGTAACAATTCGCAACAGATTGTCCTCGGCATGAACAGAAGTAGCTAAAATCCAATTCTTAATTTCCTCACACACACACAATTTCCCTCTTCTTTCCTCCACCACTGTCTCTCTCTCCCTGACCACAGACAACGGCGCAGCGGAGCCTTCCGAGGACCCCTCCTGGACAGAGGAGGACGCCTTGGAGGCCGGCACCATCGGAAACACCTGCCGGCAACGCACGTGCGGGGACAAGGAGGTGTGCTTGCCCACCGCTGACGGCTCTCACCACTGCCGCTACAAACCCGCCCACTGCCACCTCCACGACTCCCCTCCCGGGGCCGTGCTGCGCGGAGAAGGAGGCGGGAGGGAGGAGGTGAAGGAGCAAGGCCAGGTGGTGGATGTGGAGTGCCTGCCAGACTTCGTTCTGGTGCCTGCTGACGCTGATGTCCGCGTCCGGTGCCAGGTGAGCTGAGTGTCCACCATCGTGGTGATCACTGCGACAGGTGTTTGTTTCTCTGTTTGCCGATTTATCTGTTTGTTTGCGTTTTTTGTAGTGAAGAGAATTCACGCAACGAGTCACTGAATATTCTGGCAACAACAAAAGCAGCTGTTACAGATACTACCACAACTGCTACTAGTATCACAAATACTGCCGTAACAGATGCAATCTTCACATTAACGTTGGGGAAAAGCAGTAGCGACAAAACACATCAGTGACTGAATCATGCAGTTCACATTTTGTAATTAGAAACTGAAGGCCAGATTTAGCATCAACGGGCACACACACATGTACCTATGTGTTTGTGTCTTATAAAACTTAAGGTTTCATGACATTGAAATTAATTCTATTCAATTCTATTTACACACGTGCGCGCGCGCGCACGCGCACACACACGCATACACACACACACACACATACCTCCTCCTCATCTCCTCTATCCAACAATATACCTGAAAATTTACGAAATATTGGAATTATTTTAGCATCTCACAATGATTTCCCTCCCCCTTTTTGACTCACTTGTGAAACCAAAGTGAGACTCTTATAAGTGTTATAACCCGGTGTTCGGTGCTCTCTCTCTCTCTCTCTCTCTCTCTCTCTCTCTCTGTGTGTGTGTGTGTGTGTGTGTGTGTGTGTGTGTGTGTGTGTGTGTGTGTGTCCGTGGTTAAATTTAACATTGCCATTTTCTCTGGAAATTCTTTGTCTGCCAATACCAAATTTAGCTTAAACATAGTAGGAAAAAAATCTTCATAGTCTACCAATAATAGGTTGGAAGTCTCCCGAATTTAGCCGTATATCCGAATCATGAACGTTTTCTTTCGTTGATGCTCTTTCCCGATTCCGAAAACACTGTTACCCCATTGCAGCTGCCCGAACGTATGCAATGTCTGGTAAGAAGACGCCATGACCCCGTTTTCTTGTTAGCAATTAAAAGCAAAGAAACACTAAGACACTAACTACATTATTGACATGACAGAAGTGATGTGCTCAGATCTTTTCTTTATGAGGACGAGTCGGGCAGCAGAGTTTTGTATGCGCTGAAGGGACTGAATGGATGAAGCAGGCAAACCAGACAATAGAGAGTTACAGTAGTCAAGGCGAGAGAGAATGAGAGAAACGACAAGTCTAGATGTTGCGTGAGTGGACAGATATTTCCGGGCGGCACTGATGCGCCGCAGTTGACATTAGCAGGACTGACATGTCTGACTGATAAATTTTTGCATGGACAGTGTATTGTCAAGGACAACACCGAGGTTCCTGACTGACCTGGAAAGAGGGATCGATGTTCTGTCAAGTTTGATTGTGTCAATTGTGATGGAAGACAGTTTTTGTTTAGTTCCTATGATCATTGCTTCAGTTTTGTCCGCGTTCAATTGTAACTTATTTACAGTCATCCAGTTAGAAATTATTTTAATTCGCCGGTAAAGGAGACATTGCCATCACGTCAGGCAACATTAATCAGAATGAATATAAAAGAAATTTTGAATCGGCCATTTCACTGTGTTAAGGTCAGCCTTGTCTACACTGGTCTGTGTAGATCTTGACAAAACATGTTGTCTGACGTGATGGCAACGTCTCCTTTACCGGCGAATTAAAATAATTTCTAAAATAATCATCATCGTGTTTACTGCATCTTAATTTTTCAAAGTGGATAAACTCGGATCTCTGCAGTTCTATAGAAAAAAACAAACAAAAACAAACAAAAACAACCGGACACATATTGCAGTGTGTATTTGAGGCAATGAGAACGTCTCCTTTACCTTGGACTTGAAAGACATTCCTAAATTCCCGAGATATACCAACATAATTTAAACGGGGTCTTCACCTCGGTTGCTGCTGTCGATTTATTCCACTAAATGAACATGCTCAAATAATTTTTGAACGTTATTGTTGAACCCGCGTCAGAGTAGTGTGTAATATCACTCATTCTTGACCCGAACATCCATAGTTCGAATCTGCTTTGAAGCCTTAAAAAAACAAAAACAAAAAAACAACAACAAACAACAACAACAACAAAAAAACCGCGAAAGTTTATATAATTATGATAACGAATAGAAAACACATTTCAACAAACTGATCTTTATAAGTTTTTATCATTACTACCATTATTTTTTCTTCAAGTGTGTATCACAAGTGAGTCTTGAAGACCTTTACCTTGCCTTTCTTGTTTATATCATAAATATGTTTAGTTTAATCATACACAGCTACTGTATTTTGATGAAACCGCTGGACTGGTCAATATCTGTATCAATTTTTTACTTCTTGTCTTCCTTGGTGACTATGATTGCAAATAAATCAACAGCTTCTCAAAAATAGTTAGGGCAATAGTATTTTACTTGAGTAAACCTAGATTTGTTACGTGCAACAGTATATTTACAGAGTGTGTCCTGCCGTATCATATGCACCTTCTGTAAAGTCGGAAGCTGAGTGACAAACCACTTTCTAAACGAAATTTATCTGAAAAACCACCACCGGCTAAATCGCCAACAATCAGTTAATAATTCAAAGAACTGACCGATAAAAGAGTCGATCAACTATTAAAGACTGATACATCAAAAACCAGTTACGTATCATTTCTCTTGGGTCAAACCCCAAGTGGATAACTGCTTCAAGGTCAGTTCAAGCAGGTAAATGTCATCAAACAATTAGTCGACCCAGTCAGTCAACCAATAGTTTGTCAACCAGTGACGTATCTTGTAACACCGCCCCCCCTCACCCTACCCCCCCCCCCCCCGGCCCCCATCCTCCCTGCCCCTCTATTTTCTTTCCCCAGGTCAACTCCAAGTGGACTACGTTCCAAGGCAAGTGCGTGCAAGTGAATTTCACACACCCCGAGATGCCTTTCTCAGCGCCCCTCCCCTGGGGTGTCAGCGACGGTTGGGGCCTGTGTGTGAGGGGGGTGTTCATCAACTCCACCGTCCCCCCAAGCTCCAGCATCTCCAGGATTATGCTGGGAATGAATTGCCCACACGGTGAAATTTCCAAATGCATCGTTTTCCGCGTGGTGGTCAGGTGAAAGGGGACATCACTATTATTCCCCCCCCCCTCTCTCTCTCTCGCTGTCTCTCTCTGCCCCTGTGTGTGTGTGTGTGTGTGTGTGTGTGTGTGTGTGTGTGTGTGTGTGTGTGTGTGTGAAGCGTATTGAATCTACTTTTGAAATATGTTTCAGACGCTGGAAATATTATCAAAACAACAGGTTGAAGAAAGCTGGCATTCTATGGAGAACAGGGATGGGCAGTCCTTTTTCTTGTCTTCTAGAGGAAACCCTCCCCTTCCAGAACGGGGACACGTTCAGCTATGGAATCAAACTCAACCTTCCGGTGCTCCGTTTTGATATTCACGGCCGCCAGAATTACACATTTGATATTCCAACAGACGGCTCTTCGGGTCAGGAAGTCATCCACGTGGAGGATATAAAGATTGTGCACGTGACTCATTCCCTGAAGTTGACTTATGTCAACATTATGAAGGACTGCCGCGACTTGTAAAGGATCGGCCTGTCTCTCGTATTGATTGCACAAAATCTCTTCTGGCAGAGACATACTTGACAATCTCCTTAAAAAAAACCCCCAAACACTCCAGAACTGGGCTGTAAGGCTCTTGTTCAGAACACCTAGACACACCCCCTCTCCCTGAGAATAAGCGTCCGTCTCTGACAGGTTGGACTGCAAATAAGCTACCACATATTTCAATGTCATCAACGATACTGTACCCACATACCCCAGTGAATTATTTTCTAGTTATACTCCTTCCAGAGCTTATTGCTCGGCTGCTGAATCCAGAGGACTGACAATCTCTCGACATAACAAAAAGTCACAAGGCCAACACTCTTTCTCCGTATCTCCCACTATCTGTCTGAACTTCTCTCTCTCTATATATATACATTCCCTCCAGGACCCTTCAATCCTTTGATGACACCAGGCCCTCTCAGCTTCCTATCTTCACACTCAAACAGTATAGCCAGCGGGCCTTTTCTCTCTCAGCAGCTAAGCTCTGGAATTCTTTCTCCAACAAAGTCAGTCCTTAGGGTCTTTCAGCTCAGGTCTGAAAACATGTTCCCTTACTCCTTAACTCCTTACTGTGATTACGGCCTATCCCTCCTTTCTGTTTAAGAACGTACTGTTTCCATCCAGACTACTTGATTGCGATGCGTGTGCATGAGGACGGAGAGAGGGAGGGAGGGAGGAAGGGTGTGTGTGTGTGTGTGTGTGTGTGTGTGTGTGTGTGTGTGTGTGTGTGTGTGTGTGCATGTGTGCGTATGTGTGTGTGTGTGTGTGTGTGTGTGTGTGCGCGCGCGCACATTTGTGCGCAAATGTGTGTGTGTGTGTGTGTGTGTGTGTGTGTGTGTGTGTGTGTGTGTGTGATTCATCGTTACTTGTTATCGTTTTGCGTTATTCACCATACCATATTATTATTTCGTTTGTATTACTTTTTACATTTCCTGTAAAACGCCTCGAGCGCTGGAATCCCCTACATACATTTCCATTATTTTTATTGTTATTACTACCACTACTATTGTTATCATTATTATTATCATTATCACTGTGTTGACAAACTTAAAAAAGTTCAAATCTCTGCAGCACGACTCACTCTCAAAGCTAAAAAATGTCAACACGTCACTCCCCTACTGGCTCCCCAGTCAAGCACGAATACAATACAAACTCTCAATCCTCTGTCACAATTTCTTCACTGATTCTTGTCCTGTCTATCTTTCGGATCTACTTTCTGTCTATTCACCATCCAGACAACTCCGTTCTTCTGATGACAGCGCACACTGTCTTTCCAAAGATTCGTACAAAAACTTATGGTGAACGTCCCTTTTTTCTGCACCTAAACAGCGGAATTCATTGCACTCACATCTCCGTTACACCCCAACACCAGATGGGGAGGATATGCTACAAAAGATGAAAGAGAGAGGACAGGCCATAGAAAGATGAAAGAGATGGAGAGGACATGCCATAGAAATATGAAAGTGATGGTCAGGATAAGCCACAGAAAGATGAAAGAGATGGAGAGGACAGGCCATAGAAAGATGAAAGTGATGGAGAGGACAGGCCATAGAAAGATGAAAGTGATGGTCAGGATAAGCCACAGAAAGATGAAAGAGATGGAGAGGACAGGCCATAGAAAGATGAAAGAGATGGAGAGGACATGCCATAGGAATATGAAAGTGATGGTCAGGATAAGCCACAGAAAGATGAAAGAGATGGAGAGGACAGGCCATAGAAAGATGAAAGTGATGGAGAGGACAGGCCATAGAAAGATGAAAGTGATGGTCAGGATAAGCCACAGAAAGATGAAAGTGATGGAGAGGACAGGCCATAGAAAGATGAAAGTGATGGTGAGGATAGGCCATAGAAAGATGAAAGAGATGGAGAGGACAGGCCATAGAAAGATGAAAGTGATGGAGAGGACAGGCCATAGAAAGATGAAAGTGATGGTCAGGATAAGCCACAGAAAGATGAAAGAGATGGAGAGGACAAGCCATAGAAAGATGAAAGAGATGGAGAGGACAGGCCATAGAAAGATGAAAGAGATGGAGAGGACAGGCCATAGAAAGATGAAAGAGATGGGGAGGATAGACCATAGAAAGATGAAAGAGATGGAGAGGACAGGCCATAGAAAGATGAAAGAGATGGAGAGGACAGGCCATAGAAAGATGAAAGAGATGGAGAGGACAGGCCATAGAAAGATGAAAGAGATGGGGAGGATAGACCATCGTAAAATGGAAGAGATAGAGAAGACAGGTCATAGAAAGATGAAAAAGATGGAGAGGATAGGATCGACATACTGCTGGTGTGAGAGAAAGACCAAAACCAATTGCTCAGCGTTTTTTCCGCTGTCAGATGTTTACATTACGCATGCATGTGTCTCTGCAATCACGCTCAGGCGGCAATTGATTTTACCTCACTTTTTGTTTTTTTTCAGAATCCATGATTAGGTGTTTGACTTTATATTCATACTGGTTGTAATGCACCGGTTTCACGAATAAAAGCAATTTAGGATTGAATTCATTCGCATCTCACTCACATGTGTGTGTGTGTGTGTGTGTGTGTGTGTGTGTGTGTGTGTGTGTGTGCCCTGTACAATTTCACTAATTTTACTACATACACTCGCACTTCATCCACATTATCATATTATCCATCTGTTAAGAATCCATAATTGTTAACTCATAGAAGTTGCAACACTAGTGATAACCTCACGCTGCTTCTTACCGTATATTTTATCAGT
The DNA here is from genome assembly GCF_041734735.1 of Babylonia areolata. Taxonomy (NCBI): domain Eukaryota; kingdom Metazoa; phylum Mollusca; class Gastropoda; order Neogastropoda; family Buccinidae; genus Babylonia; species Babylonia areolata. The sequence continues at coordinate 32,997,942 of NC_134897.1, read as the reverse complement.
TCAGTTCAGTTTTTGGGGACGTTTGTAAGCATTTCAGGCTTTTTTTGGGTCCCAGTCTAACACAAAATATTGATTTGAGTTGCCAGTACACTTGCTCAGGAGTAATAGTAGTAAATTTTCACACTTGCTTAGGAGTAATAGTAGTAAATTTTCATTTTTTTATTTCTATTTTTTCTATCATTCATCATAAATGAATTTCAATTTGCTGATACTATTTACCTGTTCTATGAAGATTTTTAAAAGTGTTAACATTATCACAACATATATTAATCCACCCAAGCGAACGCTAACATGATTTCATTTTATCTTGACATTTACAGAAATGACTTCTAAGACTTTGAGAACAATAAAAGATCTTACAATCAAGTTGAAAACCAAGTAAAAATTATGTTAGAACAATATTCTGTCCACGCTAAAATACTATAGTGAGATATATTCCCAAATCATAATATTCTCACCTGCACACTCGGGTACAAAGCGGGTTACCTGCGGCTTACACAATGCAACAAAGACGCACCAAAAGTTAATTATACGTTTTAATATGATATGTTAATCACACATGTACGCCATTTATATTACGTCATGTTTCTTTGTCGTCATTAGTGGGTTTTTGTTTTTGTTTTTTGTGTGTGTGTGTGACGTTTTAGAATGCGTGTTTCGAAAACGCATCGAAACAAAACTGAAAGTATTGATAAACAATTGTGCCTTGTGCTTGAAATACTGGTATTTGATCTCAAAAGACAGACACAGGCTCCTGCACTGTACTGATTTGCACATTACTTTATAACTACATTTTTAAGCACTAATGTGCGCTTTGGTTCTAATGGCGTTCAAAAACTTAACTGCTTCATTAAAGTTTGATTTTTCAAGACATCTGTTTTGTCTGTCTTTGTGTGTTGTTGTTTAACGCAAGTAAAAGTTAAACTGAAAATAAAACCCACAGAAAACAGAAGTCGTCAAACATTTATGCTTTTCATAGTTTCTGGTTGTAGAAAAACATCTGCGTATACAGACGCAACTCACCGTCAACTTTGCTACAATCGACTTCAACATTATTCATCCAATACTCAGTCCGGAAAACACAGACTCTCTCTCTCTCTCTCTCTCTCTCACCACGACACCACACCAAACCACAAGAGAGAGAGAGAGAGAGAGAGAGAGAGAGAGAGAGAGAGAGAGAGAGAGAGAGAGAGAGAGAGAGAGATTAAGACGTCGACATACTAATCAATACAAACAGGAAATAGTTTTAAGTGTGCGCTTTGTACTTGGAATCAATCACTAAACCAGCCCACTTCCCGTCTCTCAAGGCCCGTTTAATGAATGACGACGAAAAAAAAAACAAACCCGTTTGTTACTCTTTCCCCATGGTGATAGGCATAGGTATCCTCGCCAGGACGACACAACACACACCAATACCAAAGTAATGGTTTCTGCAACCGTACATATGTAGAGGATTCAGAACATTCGAGATTTACCGAAGATAACAAAAAAATGCATGCACCTTTCCTCTGGAAAAAGTAATGACATTCAAAATTCACTGGGTCAGTAGGATTGTATGCCTGTGTGTGTGTGTGTGTGTGTGTGCGTGTGCGTGTGTGTGTCTTATGCATATATCTATCACACACACACACACACACACACACACACACACACACACACACACACACACATATTGTTTGGACCGAGAACGACCGATAGAGATTTGATCTGCATGTAACTCCAGTGCTACAGTCCACAGTAAACCACCTCACATTAATCATTCTCCCGCACACAGCATCCCCCATACTTTATTTTTATTTGTCACATCTCACAGAACCTCTTTTGAAACTTGCTTTATAGATAAAGTAAATGGTCGCTTTTAATGCATCTCTTTTAAAAACTGTTTTATAGATAACGTCACAGCGTTTATTATTTTATTTTTGTTTTCTTTTTTTTATATTTGCGTGGTAGTGGGTGGTGGTGGTGGTGGTGGTGGTGGTGGGATGGGGTGTTGCCTTTTATCAAGTAAACAGTCACGTTTAATGTATGTGCCGCGCGCCCTTTCCCCTTTGCCCATTCCTCCCCTCTCGTCTTCTGTTCCTCTCACCTCACCACAAAACACATTTCCATCCCCCCCCCCACCCCAACTCCTCCCGATTCCCCCCCCATCCCCCCGCCCCCCCCCCCCCCAAAAAAAAAGTCTCTGAAGCAAAACGAAAAAGGTCTCGATAGTGAGAGACAGAGAGAGACAAAGAGAGGGAGAGACAGACAGAGAGAGAGAGAGAGAGAGAGAGAGAGAGAGAGAGAGAGAGAGATAATCATCACAACAACGTTTTGACACCGTAACCCAACCATACGTTAGATTGTTTTGCTGACAGTCAAGTCAGCAAAACAATCTTCTCAGGGGACGGAGCAAAGGCAGCTCGCTGAGATGGACAGGGGTTTTATGGCGCCCTGCACGGAGAGTGAGACGGAATGAGACAGGGGTAGTGAGCGAGTGACCATTCCAAGTGTCCTAAGGCTCTCCACCCCAAACCCTCAAACTCGCTTTGTCGCAATTCTAGCGTCCGCTGAGGTCAACGTAGGAGAAAGGTGACAGAGTGGTTAAGACGCTGATCTACCCGACACAGTGTCCGTGAGGGTCTGGGTTCGATTCCCGCTCTCGCCCTTTCTCCCATTACCCAAGTTTGACTGGATAATCAAACTGAGCGCCTAGTCATTCGGAGGAAACGATAATAACCGAGGTCCCGTGAGCAGCACGCACTTGGTGCACTGACGCCCCCCTGACCCTCCCTTCCCGGCACCCCCATCCCCCCCAAAAAAAAAACACAAAAGACAAAAACAAACCCCACGGCAACAAAAGTGTTGTCATCTGGCAAAATTCTGGAGAAGAAATTTGTATTTTGTATTTGTATTGGTATTTTTTTTTTTTATCACAACAGATTTCTCTGTGTGAAATTCGGGCTGCTGTCCCCAGGGAAAGCGCGTCGCTATACTACAGCGCCACCCTTTCTTTGTATTTTTTCCTGCGTGCACTTTTATTTGTTTTTCCTATCGAAGTGGATTTTTCTACAGAATTTTGCCAGGAACATCCCTTTTGTTGCCATGGTTCTTTTTACGTACGCTAGGTGCATGCTGCATATATCCGAATGACTAGCGTCCAGACCACCACTCAAGGTCTAGTGGAGGGGGAGAAAATATCGGCGGCTGAGCCGTGATTCGAACCAGCGCGCTCAGATTCTCTCGCTTCCTATGCGGACGCGTTACCTCTAGGCCATCACTTCACAAATCCACTCTGATAGGTACACAAAAATATATGCATGAACTCAAGGCCTGACTAGTGCGTTAGGGGGAAAGGACGGAAGGGGTGGGAGGGGGGGGGGAGGGTATACTACTGTCATACATCTACACAGCAGATGTGGTGTAACGTGTATGGATTTGTCCGAACGCAGTGTTGATTCCCCTAGAGAAACTGAAACTGAAACGAAGGTCTCCACAAAGGCCACACACACCAGAGGAGTCCCCTCTCTGCCACTGATAAACCCGGAGCTTCCTTTTCGGAGGAAGTGTCTGGGTTTGTTCTAACGTGCCTTTTTATCATCCCTATGTGCTAGCTGAGCTGGCAGAATAAGCAGCATTGACTTTGAAGTTGTGTACCTTGTGTACATGGAGAGAGTTACCACTCTTCTATTGTTTGTTAATCCTTTACTCTCCAAGCCTCATTATTGTTTAGTTAAAAAAAGAAAGAAAGAAAAGAGTTCAAAGACTACAGGCGACGATGAAACGAAGAGCGCCTACAGGCAGCTCTAGGTGGACTCTATCCAGGAAGGCAGTCTGTTGTGCAGGCAACTCTGTTTCTTCAAAGCTGGCCGAGTACAGGCGCCATATAAATATTGATAATAATACTATTTGACAATAGCATCAAAACAAACAAAGCATTCTGTACTCATATTTGACGAAGACTCAACAGTGAATTAGACCAGGCGACACGGTTCGAACCAGAACCACAAATGTACAAAAGGACGAACAAACACACACAAAACACACTGAGAAACAAATACCAATAAACTCGAAGTGTGTACATGAAAGAACAAGAAGCAGATAGACAGACAGACAGACAGAGACACAGAGAAAGAGACAGACGCAGACAATCAGGCAGACAGACTGACAGACAGACAGACAGACAGAGTGAATGACAGGCAGGCATAGAGAGAGAGACAGAGGGAGAGAGAGAGAAACACAGAGAGAGACAGAGACAGAGAGAGCACGCACAACAACCCGTTTCAAACAGACTCACGTAACAAAGAACATAACTCTGAATTTTAATCCATCTTTCCCGAACCATTTTCTGACTGTATATGATTTGATTTGTATTTATTATAGACAGATCCTAATAAACTATAAAAAAAAATTAAAAAAAATAAAAATAAAAAGATCCAAAACCCCCAACAAAACGTAAAAAAAAGTACAATGAAAAAATTCTAATAGTCTACTTTATGGCCTCAAGAGAAAAGAACACGCAAAATTTTTCAGTGTATTCTGCTACTTGACTTGTGCCGAATTCATCATCTATCATTTTATATAGATCATAAATATAAAATCACCACCAGGTGAAGGTGTTTTTGTTGAATTGATTTGACCAACTAACAAATGAGACCGATGGTGTGTGTGTGTGTGTGTGTGTGTGTGTGTGTGTGTGTGTCTGTGTCTGTGTGTGTCTGTGTGTGTGTGTGTGTGTGTGTGTGTGTGTGTGTGTGTGTGTGTGTGTGTATGTGTCTGTGTGTGTGTGTGTGTGTGTGTGTGTTTGCACGGATATTTGAGAGTTCACATTGCTTGTACATTGTCGTAGCTCCAGACAGTAACAGTTAAAAGAATAAACAATAATAATCCGTTACTAAGTATACCATGGAAGACATAATGCATCATGTTAATCATACTCCCTCTCTCTCTCTATCTCCCTCACACACGCTCACACAAACACACTCGCACGCATGAACACACACACACACATACATACACGCTCACACACACACGCTCGCACGCACAAACACACACACACACACACACACACACACACACACACACACACACACACACACACACACACAAGCACACATTTATACACGCGTCAACGGATGAAAACATGCGCTCAGACTATTAATAAACGATTCAATAAACGTACACCACATGCACTGACAAAAACAACGATGAGATCTTTTATGATAAATTATGTCATTTCTGTATAACATCACTAAAACAAAAGAAGAGAAAAGCGCACGAATCATGTAAAAAGCAAAGCAAGTTTATCAACAAGCAAAAGCACTCACAGGATTTCCTTTTGGTGACACGCCAAGAAGAGAACATGTTCAGAAAAATAGGTGCGTGAAAAATAATGGTCATTGAACACTTGGAAATGAGACCCGGTTATTGCTTATGTTTATCGATGAACACTTGGTTTTGACATTTCACTTATTGCTCAGAGTTCTGCTCGTCGCAGGAACCACATCAGAACCATCAACAACAACAATAGCAACAACTCCATCACCAACAACAAGAATACAACAACAACAATTTCTATAGTTATCTTTTGAATCTTACAGCACAGTCCATTTCGTCAGAGGATGAAAAAAGAAGTAACCTAAACAAAAAGATGATTATACGTAATAAAACAAAATTGTTGTAGCAACAGGTTCTTGTTCATTGTTGCTTCTAGTCCTGCCAACCACTCAGGGCCATATCAGGACTGTCAAACCATACAAATGCTCAACGGCGTCAACACAAAACTCACACACACACACACACACACACACACACACACACACACACACCAACAACAAAAACAACACCAACAACAATAAAACTATAGGATAAGAACAGTTCATGACACATTATGCTAACCGTTTAGCTCCTTGCGGCAAATGACATAAGGCCGTGCTGAGGACGCCAGCCATTCCGCTCAATTTATCACCCCCAGATTACAAAGAATCGTACAAAAGTGAAATAACGATACTTCAAAGCTACACAAAAATACATAAAAAGGCCATACAGGCAAATAACACTACAGAATGGACAGCTAGTGCCACAACCTATTCGCCAGAGCAAAACAGCACAGATAGTGTAGCCGGTTGGGCAGGGTTCTCACCACGTCAGCACCAGTTTTCTTCAAGGCTTTATCGAGGACAAGACGGGGAACATATCGGGACTTGGGTAAAGGGAACAGGAGAGCGGGGGGTTAAAGGGCAAGGGACTGTCCTCGTGAAGGGAGGGAAATAAATAGTAAATGATTACCCTGTGGACAAAACAACAAAGTCCTCGTAAGCAAGCGTACAGTAATGTTTACGTTCATTCACTCCTTCACTCCAAACATCACTTTACCAAATATTTCACATGAATCTACAATTGTTACAAACGTGTGATAAGACTAAACTATCCCATTAATTGCAATGAGCAATTGCTTCCCGATTCGAAATTGTCTAATTTCTTAACGATATTTATATAAATCCTAGAAACTTCAAAACGTAAGTTGAGGTTACATTTCAGTTAAGATTAACTCGGTTATTCGAAATAATTGCAAATCCGTTCAAATGCATAACAGTAAACTGATAGAATAATATCAATAAGAAATACAAATAGCATTTACATTTTGGTATCAATTTCTCAATGCTAGAAATGCTTACTGTAAAGTGTGATATATTTCACTCACCCTATCAGGTTGACAGAGGCCCGCACACACACTGCTGTTGCCTGTTCTCTTTTAAAGCTAACTGAGCACTGATGATATTGGTTCTACAAGGAAAGGGTAGGAGAACTCACTTCGTAAAAACATATCAAGATGCAGCACATCCACCCGACATGATTATTATTTTGCACGTGAAGTTATGATGCTAAAGCTAACACGGGTCATATACGTGCTCTCTCTCTCTCTCTCTCTCTCTCTCTCTCTGCGGGGCAAAGAAAACAATTTCACCCTGTTACAATAGTACATCACGGACTACGGAAAAGAGGGAGGTTGGGGTGGGAGTGTCAAGGCTTGCTTGAAAAAAGAAAGAGGAATGGACTGGGAAGCAGAAAAAGAGACCCCACGCCCCCTACCCCCTCAAAAAAAAGTGGGTTTTTTTTGTTTTGTTTTTTTGTTTTTTTTTACTCTGACAAAATTGGGAAAATTTTCTCGCGCAGGCTTTCGGATAATGTGTATAAGACACAATAAAAGGAGGTGGGTGGGTGAGGAGGTGGAGGAATTGGGGAGGGGGGGGGTGCGGAAAGAGTTGATACCATGAGGATAGGAATGCTGTTGGGATGTTAATACCTTTTGAACAAAAACACAGAGACGACGTTTCAGAGGACCTCGAATTTGGTCAAGATCATTTGGATTAGATACAGGTGCATTGTAGTTACACCATATGTACCAGACAATATAAGCAATGGCGTGAATTTCATATCCCTCTCATTATTCAATCATCCCCATCCAAAAAAACACGCACGCACACACACACACACGCGCGCGCGCGCGCGCACACACACACACACACAAACACGCACGCGCAGGCGTAGAGGCAGAAATAAAAATACATCACTGACCCGCTTTTCTGCAATTCGTAACACAATCATATTCGTATACTATGAGAATGACTAATTTCGTTTGCTTTATCAACCCACCTCCACACTGCTGGTTTTTGTTTTGTTTTATTTATTTAATTATTTCTTTTGTTTTGCTTTTAAGTTCCAAAACCAGCGTCTTGCAATATTGTTAGTAGCTCTTATTCTTGTTTACAACAAATTTGAAAGACACTGGATAGGCCAGACAGAGCGAGAACCTGGTCACCTTCGTTATGTTTGATTTATTAAACGATCACACACAGTAAAGGAGAGGGGAAAAAACACGTAATGGCACACGTCTTAAAATTCATCTTTAAAAAAACCCAACAACATAGAGACAGAGACCCGCTCTGTTTTTATATCACAAGCATAAAAGAAACAGTGTAACAGGAATTATGCTGTTATCTTTCTTTCCACCCGACAACGACACGCATTACACGCAAGGCCAAGGTTTAAAAACCACTGTCTGCTGTTTCCCCCTGGTACTGAAGGGGTTAAGCGTAAGTGCGTTTCAAGTACGACATCACAGGGTTGTTGTTATGAGCAATTCGTATCACCTGATCGCCAATCCTGATTAAAAGAATACACGCATAATAATAAAACAGGTACCCTTAACAACAGCAACAACAACAACGACGACGACTACGACAACAACAACACCAACGTCAAAGCATGCTGAAAACACCAAGTGAATTAAAATAAAATTGATACGAATGTTTCAGCGGCCTACGCTGACCACTGTTCCCGCGTATGCAAGACAATTAACTGTGTGTTTTTTTTTGTGTGTGTGTGTTTTGTTTCGTTTTATTTTGCTTTTTAAATAGCGGCATGGACTGTAATAAAAGTCAACAAAAACACACCAAATGCAAAGTCGTCACCATCACCAAAGAACGATCTCACTAAGTGACTCATTTTGTACAGTTTGATGGCATACTATTTACAAAGAGAACAAATGTTCAATGGATAGATGAATAAACAACTGTACAGACAAATACTGCTCAATGGATAGATCAATGAATAAATCAAGTTTTTCACTAACTAACTAACTTACTGAGTGTTTCCATGTTTATCTCATACTCATTTCAGTGATGACTAAATTGGATGTTTAACTTTCTACAATGACGATTGTACAACCGATTACAAAGAGATGAATTTGATTAACCGAACACCCCCGACACACTTAATGTCGCAAAGACTGACATATCAACAAAGAGATAGAGAGAGACAGACAGACAGAGACAGACAGAGAGAGAGAGAGAGAGAGAGAGAGAGAGAGAGAGAGAGAGAGAGAGAGAAAATGAATCGTGCATGTGCCGTCACTTTACGTTGAAAATGTTGTATAAAAATAAATAAATAAATAAATAAATACACATATATATATATATATATATATATATATATATATATATGTGTGTGTGTGTGTGTGTGTGTGTGTGTGTGTGTGTGTGCACAAAAAATGAAACAAGCAAACAAACAAATAAACGCATGCCACAAAAGCAACATTTAAAACAGTTCAAGAAAACGAAACAGCTGTTCCAGCGACAGCGTCACCAACAGTTTTTTTAAGACAGGCAAACAACTGAAAGACGAATAAGTCATCAGTACCGGCTTAGTCGTTAGCTTTCAAAGCTAAGGTGGACGGACAAAAAGAAACATATAACTCCAAAGTACATTTCTCAGACATTAATTAGGTGTCTGTGGTCGACGATTTAGTCAAATAACGGATAACAGGCATGGGGAAAAACACTAACTAATCTGATTAAAGTTTAAGATAAAACCGCAAAAAATCCCACCAAATGGCTATGTATTCTAAATTACAATAACGAAAGAAGGGTAGAAAAAAAAAGAAGACAATCATATCATCTATTTGCCAGAAATAAAGAATGGAGGGAGGGGGTGTGGGGTGGGGTGGGGTGGGGGGGGGTTTAGAGGGGACCGTGACCAAGCTTCTGGATTCTGACAGAAAAGCTTCTTCAAGACAGACAGATGACACTGCCGCTGGTTACCAGGAAACTGGATTTGAAGCTAAAAATATGTTCCCGCGCACAGCACAAATTGAAGACAGTACCAGAATATGACACACCCTTCAACGCTTTCCCCTGAGTTGGCGATGGTTGCTGATGAAAAAAAAGGAAAAAAAGAAGAAAAAAAAAGAAAAAAAAGTATGTCGTCTTCTGCACCATGCCAGTCGGGCAGAAACGGGTTTCCCTACCCACAGAGATTTTAACTGACTACCGCTGTGCACTGTTTGTCAGCAGCCGTGGAAGTCTGAACCTTGCAGATGGTTTGATGTTGCTTGTCGAGGAAATGTTATTTGAATTCACGTCATCCAACAGGCCTTTAAAGTAAAACATAAATCAACTTGAAAATGACTGGAATGGAAAACAGGATCTGATATTACAATATTACCAGACGTGTTTTCAGAACACAAGTGATCAAATATTGTACACACTGCGGTGTCCACCCAAGGGTGCATCGGGTATGTACAGACTTTGCCGCCTTACGTAATGTGCGGAATTGCGCTGTCTATAAGTAGGTCTGTACGGGGCAGGTGCGTAGTTCTTTTCAAACAACGAAGTCCTGGGAGGTAGGCGCTGCTGCTGCTGGAGGTGTCTTCTCACGGTCTTGTAACGCCTGTCGAACACGGCGTCGTACCCGACAGACCTGCCGCCAAACTGAGTGTCTTCCTCTTCATCACTGTCACTGTAATCCGGAGGGTCTTCAGGGTCGTTTCCTAAATCGACCAGATTGTTGCCTGACGTTCTGCGGGAGATGGACACGGTGTAGTCGTCGCCAGTGTCGTCGTCATCGCTGTAGTCCGGGTTGATCAGGTCAATGTCGCCCTCCGCGTTAGCTGACGTCAGTTTCTGAGCTTCCTGAATGGCGGTGAGCGCCCGCTCCTCTTCCTCGTTGGTCTTGAACCAGGCGATGCGGGTGGAGGCGATGAGGTGCAGGAAGGTGCCCCAGCGGTGGCTCAGCATGCCGCAGAACTGGGTCAGCAGCAGAGTGCTGAAGAGCAGCAGGCTCACCGTGCTGACGGGCTCGTACTTGCCGGCTATGTAGAATGTGTCCTCCAGCACGTCTTGCTGAAGCCTCAGCTGCAACAGGACCAGGGTGAACATGAGGTTCAGCAGCATGTAGCCAAAGACTACGTTGTTCCGGGCCGAAATCAGGTCGTTGCTGATCTTGTCCTGCTGCTCCTTGTTGGCCTTGATCGGGTGCAGGTACTCGTCAATCATAAACTTCCAAAACCCGATCTCGTCCTCCTCCAGCTCCCCAGCACTGGAACCGGGAATGTCCACCTCACGAATCCAGTAGGTATGATCTGGCTCCACGACAGGCTGTGGTTTCGGCCTTGGGAGTACTGGAGGTGGGGATTTCCTGCGGGGTGGTTCTTCGGGCCTGACCGATTGATTAGCATTCCCGGGGCTTTGGCTTCCATCGGCCTCCTTGCTCTCTTGAGACTGTACCTGGCCACGGATCCCCATCATCTGCTGAACGAAAGCCTTGATGTCCTGGGCTATGGCCGTCAGCCCCAGCTTCTCGAACAACTTGTACAGCTTCCCTTTCTCCTGCACAGGCTGCTGCTGGCCTTCTTGCTCCGCGGAGGGGTCTACCTTCTTCGGCCCCTCCCGCGTGCCCCAGGATACCACGTTCAGGTTGCACAGGAAGAAGACGGTCAGGAAGACGAAAGTGGACGGCACGGTGAGGTAGTAGAGGATCCCGTGAAACAGGCAGAACAACTCGTTGGGGTGGATGAAGCCCGCGAAGATGAAGATGACGGCCAGGGCAACGAGGAAGAGGACGTCCGGGGACAGGATGCTGGCGGTGGCCAGGTTGATGACGGTGCCCACGGTGACCAGCAGCATGATGATGGCGTAGACAGAGGACAGGATGGCGGCCGCGTTGACCTGGGTCTGGGTCTTGGCCTTGAGGCACAGCACGATGTACAGGAACACGGGCACCACGGACAGCACGTACGACTCGCCCAGACCGATGGACAGCACCGTGTTGTAGGACTGGGCGATCAGGAACACCACCAGACCTGCCGTGGTGGACAGGAAACAACACAACCAAGTCTTTATATCGCTGTTCGCGTTAAGCCCAGTACAAGAAAAAAAGAGTATTTCAGACTTACATACGTAAAACAACAACAACAACAAATAAGCACAAAAAACCGCTGCATACCTAAACTTCATCATACGCTTCAACACGTTCACGCGTGTGGTATAAATCATAAGGAATGAAGCAGTCAAATATCCACAGGCAATGTTAGATTCTGCTGGTATCAACGTGTCTAGTGCGAGGTATCCTATCCTCATGAACACTCACGTTAATCATCAGTAATAATTACTTGATCTTTTTCAATTATTTTTTTATAACGCATATTTTCTGAATAGGGCTCTAGGCGCTGTACAAATATGGGTACAGAGAGAGAGAGAGAGAGAGAGAGAGAGAGAGAGAGAGAGAGAGAGAGAGAGAGAAGGGGGGTGGAGAAATACACAACGAGAACAACGGAATGGCGCGAGGGGTGTCCCTACATTAATCTAAAGAAAACTGGTTTTCAGTGAAGACTGAAATATAGTGGAAGAAGAAAAAATAGTGTCTGATCTGCATTGCAAGCTTGTTCCAGACGAGTTGGGTGAACGATAAAGAGAAAGAACGCTGACCAAAGAAATGACTTTGTTCTGACATTGAAGGGGTGCGAAACAGACGAGCATAGGACGAACGGAGCTGGAACGGGATGTGTTGTACGACTTTCAATACGGCCTGCGCAAACTGCGAGCAACTGCCATACCCTTCTGTTGGACAAAAAAATCGATCAAAGTACTCTCAGCACCGTGGGCTATAACAAAAGATCCAATTTAGCCGCAGATCACCAATACAAAATATTTAATCAATGCAGATAATTCTGGCCAGTCCCGTTGTTTTTTGGAGGTGAAACACGTGCACACAGTAAACGGAGTGACACAAAAAGGACGGGGGCTTTTTGCCTCCACGCTTCCATTATCCGACATCATCTATTCATAAGCCAATCAGGTCGGTTGTTTGGGAGCGGAGTGGGGAGACCACTCAGGAAGACATCGCGCTTTGCCCCACGTTGCTTGCAACCATGCCGACCGCAAAGGTTTATAACTTTATCAAAAATTCATCATTTCCATCACAGCTTGTCTTTCATCCACTTACTAGTCTTTCGGCTTTTATACAAAAAAAAAAAAAAAAAAAGAAAAGAAAAAGGAATGGGGTTGGGGTGTAAGGGGTGTAGTAGTGGGACAGAAATTCGCGTTGGGGAGGACAATGCTAGATTGCTTCTCTCAGATTCATAAACTGCCGCCCTCTTACCCCTTCTCCAACCACCCCCCCCCCCCACACACACACACACACACACGCACATACGCGGAAACGCACAAACAACCGGTTTTGTGTGTGTGTGTGTGTGTGTGATAGATAGATAGATAGATAGATAGAGAGAGAGAGAGAGAGAGAGAGAGAGAGAGCACGTGCATGCGTGCGCCCGTGTGTCTTTTGCCAGACAGAACCGCTTCTTTAGCGACGGGTTATTACAACAACCACTGTTCCGACTATCGATTCCCCACCCCCCCCACACCCCATCCCCGCACGTAGCAAAAGCTAACCTCTATCGATTCTTTACAAATACCACTTTTACAAAGTGGATTTTGAAACGCTTATGAAAGGTGTGTGCAACTTCATGCCCTTGGTCACCACATACGTCGCTGTTAATAGATGTGGTTAAAACAATACAAGACAAAGAGTGAGCACGTGAGGCACTATTTGTTCACCGGTCCGGATATACTGATAAATGGATATTTTATGTGAAATGTCGACGGTGAAATAACGCAGTCTGTTGACATATTCCAATAAAATGTTGTGAGCAATGGGTTTACATGAAGACAGACAAACATAGGTATACACAAACACACCCTCTTCCTTTCCCCACTTAGTCACCCTCACACATAATTATACATGACAAATGCGCGTACTTATATAGACAAGGCGGACAGTCACACACATGGATATATTTGAAGCTATCTCCCCCAAATAAACACAAGAAATGCCCTCACAAAAAACATACACATTAAAACGCGCACATACACACACCCTCCCCTCCCCCCTGCCCCATACAAACATACACAGAGAACCACACACACACACACACACACGTACGCACGCACACACACACGCACACACACTCACCCCCCCCCTTCACCCCCGTACACACACTATCTCTCTGTGCCCCCCGCTGCCCCTCCCCCCGCCCCTCCAAGACACACACACACTCTCTCTCTTCCCCCCTCACCCCCACCCCCCTCTCCACACACCAACACACAACCTTCCATCCAAGCACCCAAACAACTTCTCAACCCACCTTGTACCTCCACGCACACATACATCACCCTTCCCCCCCCCCCCCACCACACGCACACAAACACCAACCAACCCACAACCTACCACCCCAACACAAACACACAACCTCCCCACCCACACACGCACCCGCCACACACCCACACGCCCACACAACTCACCGGGCGCCACGATGCTGGAGGCCATGAGCACGAACTGGTAGAGCATGAACAGGACGCTGATGTTGTCGTTCATCTTCACCGTGATGCGCCACGAGCTGATCAGGTCGATGATGTTCGCCAGCGTCGACGGCGACCACCGACGCCGCTGGATGTAGAAGTCGTGGAACGTCTCCGGGGCGAAGGTCAGGGCGTCCGCGCCCGCGCAGTACTCGATCTTCCAGCCCTGCTGGAGGAGCAAGGTGCAAAGCCAGCGGTCCTCGCCTTGCTCGTACTGGATGAAGTGCAAGGCTTCAGTCGCCTCCGTGGTGTACATCCGCATCACGTTGTCGTCCATGAGCGCCGAGCCGCGGAAGAGCGAGAAGCACCCGGGGCAGCACAGCACGCAACCGAAAACGTGCTCGGCGGCCTTCTGCAGCCAGTGGCCCACGGCGTACTCGAACTTCTGGTACCAGACCATGGGCCCGTCGCCGATGGGGTGGATCCGCCCGCAGACCGCCGCCACCTTCTTGTTCTTTTTCATGCGGTCCAGCAGCAGGCGGACTGCCTCGGGCCGGAAGTCCACGTCCCCGTCCAGGGTCATGAGGAAGATGTTGTCCGCCTGGAATGGGGGAGGGCCAGGGCTTCGTGAATATTGACTGTGCTCGATATTCTGACTGTGTGACTTTCTTGAATTGTTTGACAGGGATTCTAGCATTGATCGTTCTCACTTTTCTCATTGTGTGTCCTTTTCTTGCTCGTGTGACTTTCTTGAATTTGTTTGATAGGGATTCTTGCACTGGCTATTTTCACATTCTTTTTGTGACTTTCTTGAGTTGTTTATCAGGGCTTTTAGCATTGACTGTCCTCCCGTTTTCGTTGTGTGTCACATTTTCTTGCTGGTGTGGCTTTCTTGGTTGCTCGACTTTCTTTAGTTGTGACAGGGCTTCTAAAATTCACTGTTTTCACTTTCTTTGTACGTGACTTTCTGGATCGTGTGACTTTCTTGGTTTTTCGACAGGGCTTCTAGCATTGACTGTTCTACCTTTTCATTGTGACTTTCTTAGTTGTGTGACAGGTCTTCTTAAATTGACTGTTTTCATTTTCTTCTTTTGTGACTTTCTTGAGTTGTTCGACATGGCTTCTAGCATTGACTGGTCTCTCTTTCTCATCGTGTGACTTTTCTCAGCTGTGTGACAGGTCTTCTTAATTTGACTGGTTTCACTTTCTTTGTGATCGTGTGATTTTCTTGATCGTGTGACTTTCTTGGTTGTTCGACAATGCTTCTTTCTTTGAACCTTCTCACTTTCTGATTGTGTGACTTTCTTGTTCGTGTGATTATCTTCTCTGTGAATTTGTTATTTGCTTCTGTTTTGACTGTTTTCCTTTGAGTGCTGGTATGTGTGTGTGCGTGTGTGCGTGTGTGTGTGTGTGTGTGTGTGTGTGTGTGTGTGTGTGTGTGTGTGTGTGTGTGTGTGTGTGTGTGTGTGTTTGTGTGTGTGTGTGTGTTGGGGGATGGTTGAGTGCGCGCGCGCGCGTGTGTGTATGTGTGTGTGTGTGACGTTTTGCGGATCATTACGAAGCATGACATCTTTCGGCAACAACAAACCGTGTAGGTGAAAATAACGAACTGGAGAGTACTCTGCATTAACATTTTCCTTGTTTCTTCTTTTCCTTATACTGTTCTTTCTTCTTCATGTGCTGGTTACGATAGGATAACTGTGAATTGCAGAAATGACAGCAAGAGACTGTGCAACGAATGTAGAATGAAAGATCGTGGGTTAAAGACGAATGACCATGTGTGCTGTGCACGTAATGTGGACTGATGGCCTAGAGGTAACGCGTCCGCCTAGGAAGCGAGAGAATTTGAGCGCGCTGGTTCGAATTATGGCTCAGCCGCCGATATTTTCTCCCCCTCCACTAGACTTTGAGTGGTAGTCTGGACGCTAGTCATTCTGATGAGATGATAAACCGAGGTGTCGTGTGTAGCATGCTCTTAACGCACGTAAAAGAACCCACGGCAACAAAAGGGTTGTTCCTGGCAAAATTCTGTAGAAAAATCCACTTCGATAGGAAAAAAACAAATAAAACTGCACGCAGGAAAAAATACAAAAAAATGGGTGGCGCTGTAGTGGTAGCGATGCGCTCTCCTTCGGGAGAGCAGCCCGAATTTCACATACAGAATCTGTTGTGATAAAAAGAAATACAAATACAAATACAAATATTGAAGAAGAAAAGCACAAGTTCTTACAAACCAACATCTTCCTTTCAGTGATATTCAACACCTTCAGGATTAAGACGGATAAAACATTCTTTGGAGTCACGAAGACAAAATTTCAAGCGCGTTTTAAAAGTTATTCGATAGAAATGTCGAACTGTGATTTCAGATTGATCTACTTGACAAACCAAATCAGTCAAACAATTAACTGACCGAACAGTGCGTTAGTCGGTAACTAAACCAGTCAATCAATGTGTTACTTGATCAGCCAACCAATCACCGCCATGTTGAACGCAAGGCTTGGGTCGATCGTAGACAAAAAAAAAAGAAAAAAAAAGAGTAACGACCCTTTCAGAGATGTGCGAAAGAGTAACAACGAAAAAAAACCCAACATCTAAAAGTGCTATTTACAAATCATGACTTATTCATCTTTCCTAATGCACGCGCGTAATACCACCTGTCTCTGAGCCCCCCCCCCCCCCCCCCCGCACCACCCATTACTCTCCAACAACTGTCTAGGGACATGGCACTCAACAAAACACACGGACTAACCAGCAACCACCCATCCAGCCATGCATGCAGTTCTGACCTGTCGGACTTTGGAGGGCGAAATGTTGTTGAGCAGTGACGTGTTCTTCCTCACTCGCAGACGTCGACGACGCTTGAGCTTCGAGTCACCGGCTCGCAGAGCTTCGTCCACAGTTTTGTAGTCGGCCATCAGGCGATACCCCAGCAGGTAGTACAGGTACAACACCTGTTGCACAGACGCGCGTGGACCGATGGTAGTAAAAACAAGATACACTGACTTGTACATAGAAAGAAAAACAAAAAATGAGTGGCGCTTGCACTCAGGCGACGCGCTCACCACGCGGAGAGCAGCCTGAATTTCACACAGAGAGAGAAATATGTTGGGACAGACTAGTAATACAATACGACACGACACGACACGACACGACGCGACACAATACGATGCGATACAATACGATACGATACGATGTGTACGACACCATACGATACGTTACGATGCGACACGACACAACACGATACGACACGACAAATCACGACACGACACGACACCTTACGATATGTTACCATGCGATACCATACGATACGTTACCATACAACACGACACGATACGACACGTCACGACACACCTTACGATATGGTACCATGCGATACCATACGACACGCTACCATACAACACGACACGATTCGACACGACACAATACGATACGCACGGTACGATACAGTAGCCATGTTCGGGGAGAAAGATCCGGGCCAAAACACACAAACAAACAGGCAAACAAAAAACAAAAAAACCCACAAAAAACAGAAGGAAGTAGAAGTTGTTCAGGGTATGAAGTTCGGTTCACTGAAGGGTTAAGTTCGACTTTTATAGTATCCGACTAGAGAACGTGATACATGCATAAATACATCAATATACACATTTTTACATTTGATGAGACAAAGACAAAAACAAAACAAAACAAACAACAACAACAACAACAAAAAAAAACACAAAAAACCCAAACAAACAAAAAAAGGAAAAGAAAAGAAAAAAAACAGAGACAGAGAAAAAGAACGTGACACAGACAGACAGACAGAGAGAGAGAGAGAGAGAGAGAGAGAGAGAGAGAGAGAGAGAGAGAGAGAAAGAGAGAGAGAGAAAGAGATAGAGAGAGACAGAGACAGAGACAGAGAAACACACACACACACACAGAGACAGAGAGAGAGAGAGAGAGAAACAACAAAAACCAAAACAAACAAAAACAAAACCACTCACACACACATCACTCGCATTCATCGTCCCGGACTAAGCCCCCATCCAACTTCAGATGGCTTACCCTTCACCCACCATGCCCCCCACACCCTCCACTTTCACACCCACACACCCACCCACACCAACTCCACCACCACCACACAAAGACCCCCTACCCTTGTATCCCTCATACCTGAGACCATCTCTTCCTGTGACGGATACGGTCCTTGTCCTTGAGATGAACGTACATGAGCGTGCCCCCGGGCAACGTGTACTTCAGACGGCCCCCATAGGGCGTGGGGATCTTGATGGGGGGCTGCATGTCGATGTTGCGCTTGGCCACCGATCTTAAAAAAAAAAAAGAATAAAACAATTCTTAAAAAAAAGAAAAGAATTTTAATTAGTCGCCGGAGAGGTCGCGCCAGTTACCTGTCATGCGAATGATAATGACACCACCACCACCAACAACACTAATGATAATAATAATGATAATAGCAATAATGATAATAATAATAATAATAATAATGGCAATGATAGTAGTAATAATAGTAATAATGATAATAATAATGATAATCCTTCTTATCATTATATTAATGATGATGATGATGATGATGATTATTATTATCACTATTATTATTACACTATCATCATTGCTATTATATTAATGATGGTGGTGATGATGATGATAACAACAACAACAAGAGGAATACCTCCGGGCAAGGAGTTCGTGGCGTTGACAGCAAAAAAAATAACAAACACGTGAACATGCAAGCATGAAGTACGCCCCCCCTCCTCTCCCCACCGACGCACCCCCCCCCCCACACACACACACATCCAAACAAACACACACGCAACCGCACACACACACACACACACACACACACGTACCACCACTACCGATGATGATGGAGTCTCCAGTCGGTCCGACGGATGAGTAGGCAGGCAGGTTTATCTGTCGGTGTGTGTCCTCATATGGGAGAAGAGGCCGATTCTGGATGCGCAGCACTTCCCACAGGTGTTGCAAGGGAAAACATCTCCAGAAGTTGAGCCCTGCTTCCTTCGCTCACGCTTCTCCTTAATGGCCAGGGTTCTCTTGTTTTCAAACGTCTTTATGCCACTAGAGCACAGCATCCTCCAGCGACAGCGGTCAAGGGCATCAGTTTCCCAGGAAGCGATGTCTATGTCACAGGCTTTGAGGTTTGTCTTCAAGATGTCCTTGAAGCGCTTGCAGGGTCTTCCAAGTTCACGGTGGCCTTCCTTCAGCTGGCCATACAAAAGCATCTTCAGGATCCTGCTGTCTGTCATGCGAACAACGTGTCCTGTCCAGCGTAGCTGGCACTGGATCAGCAGGCTTTCGATGCTGGGCAGGCCGCTCCTCTCTAGGACCTGGAGGTTGGAGACCCTGTCTTGCCACTTTATGCCGAGGATCTTTCGTAGGCATCTCTGGTCAAACTGCTCAAGTTGTTGAATGTGACGGCGATACGTCGTCCATGTTTCACAGCAGTGCAACAAGGTGGTCAGCACAACAGCTCTGTAGGTTTTCATCTTGGTGCTGAGTCTGATGCCTTTGTTGTTCCACAGCCTGTTGTTGAGTCTGCCAAATGCGGAGCTGGCCTTGACGATGCACAGTGTCACTTCTGCATCATGGGCTCCGTTGCTGCATAGGGTGCTGCCCAGGTAGCAAAACGTGTCGACTGACTTGATCTCTGTCACTGATCTTGATTGCAGGTGGGAGGGCACTGGCGTTCTGTGAGCTAGCTGGTTGGTACATGGACTCGGTCTTGCTGAGGCTGATGGTGAGTCCAAAGTGCCTGCAGGAGGTTGAGAACCTGTCCATAAAGAACTGCATGTCCTCATGGGTGTGTGCAGCAAGCGCGCAGTCATCAGCGAAGAGGAACTCTCTCATCAGTGCCTCAAACATCCTGGACCTGGCGTGGAGTCGCCGCAAGTTGAAAAGTTTGCCATCTGTGCGAAACTGAATGTAGATGCCCCGGTCACAGTCTTGGAAGGCGTCAATCAGCATGGCAAAGAAGAGAATGGAGAACAGTGTGGGTGCCAGGACGCAGCCCTGCTTCACTCCATTTACCACAGGGAACGGATCCGACGTGTCAGTATTTTCCTGTACTCTCGCCTGCATGCCATCATGGAATGACGTAATCAGCTGGATTAGGCTCTCTGGGCAGCCGAACTTTAGGAGGATCTTCCACAGACCATGGCGGTTCACCGTGTCGAAGGGCTTAGTCAGGTATATAAAGACTATGTGGAGCTCCTTGTTCTGCTCACGGCACTTCTCTTGCATCTGGCGTACGGCAAACACCATGTCACATGTTCCCCTGCCTGAACAGAAGCCACACTGTGCTTCAGGGATGACTGGAGACATGGTCAACCAGTCTGTTCAGTATGCTGCGGGCGAAGATCTTGCCGGCGATGCAGAGGAGAGAGATTCCACGGTGGTTATCGCAGGATGTTTTGTCTCCCTTCCGTTTGTAAATGTGGACAATAGAAGCATCCTTGAAATCCTGGGGGACCTCTCCTCTCTCCCAGATAGACTGGAACAGAGCGGTCAGCTTGTCTGTCAGCACCTCGCCTCCATACTTGTAGATGTCAGCCTGGATTCCATCTGCTACTGGTGCTTTTCCTGACGTTGTCAGCTTCAGGGCCTTCTGGGTCTCGACTTTGGTGGGAGGGGCAGCTAGCGAGTCATTGACTCACACACACACACGTACCACCACTACCACCACACCACAAAACACACACTTCCACATAAAAATCGACATACTTTTCTTTTTTCTTTGTATGAAAAAAAAAAAAAAAATCGCGAACAGCCATCCACGTGACCGTCTTACCCAATGGCTTCCGGCATGACCTCAATGAACTGCTTGACCCAAGAGTTCAGCACGCGCTGTTTGCTCTTCGCGTCCGTCTCGAAGGCGTCGTCAAAGATGATATGAACTGAAACGGAACAATGGCACTGTTGCGTTATCTACTTCTTCTTCGTTCGTGGGCTGCAACTCCATGTTCACTCGTTTGTACATAAGTGGGATTTTACGTGCATGACAGTTTTTACTCCGCCATGTAGGCAGCCATACTCCGTTTTCGGGGGCGTGCATGCTGGGTATTTTCCTGTTCGATAACCCACTGAACGCTGACATGGATTTTAGGATCATTAACGTGTGTATTTGATTTTCTGCTTGCGTATACACACGAAGCAGATTCAGGCACAAACAGGTCTGCACATATGTCGACCTAGGAGATCGAAAAAATCTCCACCCTTTAGTTATACCCACCAGGCGCCGTTACCGAGGTTCGAACCTGGGACCCTCAGAATGAAAGTCCAACGCTTCAACCACTCTGCCATTGCGCCCGTCATGTTGCGTTATAAATTTGTCGTGTTCTACTGTTCGAACATTTTACGTTTTCAATTCTGTTACTGCTTCATATGCGCTATTTGCATTGCCTGGTTTTACACGATTGTAATGTATTTCAGTACCTCCCCCCCCCCGCCCCCAAAAACAACAACAACAACAACAACAAAAAATCATGTGTCCTGCACTAGTATGACCTGTTCCGATGTATCTTCCCTCTCCCTACTGGAAACCAAAGGGCAAAGCGTCAACATCATCAGTTCTTGGTCCGTATTTCTGATTGAGCTTTCAGTTTTCGAAGTGTGTGGTTTAATTTCCTGTCAGAAAGACAGGCCAAAACTTGTCTTCTTTCTGCAGGCTCTTAATGCGTACTAACCCTGTGGTCACAACGGCACAGACACAGACACACACAGATACATACACACACACGCGCGCGGGCGCGCGCGCGACAAACACAGACAGACGGACAAACAGACGTAGAGCCACACACACACACACACACACACACACACACACACACACACACACGACATTGCTTCAGTCCGCACTTAGTTTTTTTTTTTTTTTTTGCATTGAGAGACACTGACCATGATGCAGACATCAAGGACTGTATAAATGATGGCTAATCAATTACTATTGGATACTGGACCGCATGCCGACTACACATATAAAACTTTAAATAAACAATGGATGAATGTCAACTCTCTGTAAAAAGAATGAATCTAACTGACGCAGGTATGGTAAGCATGCCTAATCAAACCTTGATAATTTTTACAGCGTACATCGGTTTCAAGACAGACAGCTACACCCCTCTTCCACTACAAAGGTTGAGAATGTTCAAAATATAGACAATCACGCAGACAATAGCAAAAAAAACAAAAACAAAAAAACAAAAAAAAAAAAAACAACAAAAAAACAAACAAAACCGAAACCTTTCCTTCGCAGCAAAACATGCTGCAACGTTGTCACATGTTATGGACATAATTTCGCAGTATCATTTTAAGTACGGAAGTTATTTCGTAACATCATTTCAACAACGGAAAATATTTCTTTAACACTCTTTTCCGTCATATTATTCAAACATCGTTTTCCAGTTTACGGAAGTCATTTCCTGACATCTTTTTGTGTAACAGGATACGACAACTCACTTTCTGGATCATAGAGGTCGCTGTACTCCTCTAGGACCTGAAACTGCGACATGGCTTTCCTCCGCGTGTAGACATCGAAATCCACTCTGTAGAAGGAAAAATCAACACAAATTACCGATTTGCAGCCAAACCTGGTGTTCCCACCCCCCTTCTTTTCGAACACGTTTCAAGTAACGAACGAGTAGCGGGTACTTTTGCATGTGAGAGAAGACAGTTTTGTTTGATCGGGTAAGGAATTCAAGAGATGTAACAATACAAACAATATGGGGAAAAAATCACATTTCAGCTCCTTGATCTCTCTCTCTCTCTCTCTATATATATATATATGTGTGTGTGTGTGTGTGTGTGTGTGTGTGTGTGTTATGTTGTTTACATTACATTATGTTCACATACCCCTGCATAATAAGCCTTGGCCTATATATGAATAAACCATCTCTCTCTCTCTCTCTCTCTGTGAAAAGACCTTTCTTGGCAATAACAATAAATAATTCCAGTGTCCACTCTCTCTCTCTCTCTCCCCGTCGCCCCCCCCCCCCCCATCCCCCGCCGGCCCCCGAACCTCCACGCCCCCCCGCCTCTCTCTCTGTCTCTCCTCCAACGAACCAACCAAACCAACCAACCTGAAGAGGGACTTGAGAAGCTGAAGCATTTCCTGCCGGACCTCGTGCCACATGGTGGCACAGATGTAGACCGTGGGGCGCTCCACCCCTTCCTTGAACTTGCCGTCCGCTTTCTTGTGCTGTCGGTTCCGCTCGGCGTTCACCCGCTTGTCCTGCCTCCTGCTGCACTGCAGGCTGACGTCCAGGAACACGGGGTCCCGGTACGGGAAGGCGAACAACCTGTCAGGTGGGACAAAGACAAACCATATATACAGGTCAATAGACCATGGACTCTTTTGGTGAACAATGCGTAAGACGGAAAAACATACAAGTCAACGAAACTGGACTCTGGGTCATAAGTGTAAGATAGAACACACTTTGTCAGCAACACTGGTCTATTGGCGAACAACCTGTGAGGTACTAAAAAGAAACAGCAACAACAACAACAACAAAAAATCCACACACAAAAAACAACCTGTGAGTTAGAAAAACTACAACAGACAAACAAACATACAAGTTAAAAAAAAAACACAAAAAACGATGGACTCTTTGGTGAACAATGTGTGAGATGAAATTAAAAAAAGAACACATACAAATCAACAAAACTGGGCTCTGGGTCAAAGTGTGAGATAGAAAAACACATTGTCAGCAACACTGGGCTATTGGCGAACAACCTGTAGAGGTATAAAAAGACAAAAAACAAACATAAAAGTCAACAAACGATTAACTCTTTGGTGAACAATGTGTGAGATGGAAAAACATTCAAGTTAACAAACACTAGATATTGTTGAACAATGTATGAGATGGAAACACGTTGACAGTAACTCTGGACTTTTTCGGTGAACAATGTGTGAGATGAAAATAAAAGCAACAACATACAAGTCAACAAATACTGGATCCTTGGTGACAAAGTGTGAGATAGAAAACACATTGTCAGCAACACTGGACTCTGGTGAATAATGTGTGAGAAAGAAAACAAAGTTTTCAGCAACACTGGCCTCTTTGGTGAACAATGTGTGAGACGGGAAAAAACACATAATTATGTCACCAAATACTGGACCCTTGGTGAACAAAGTGTGAGACATGAAACACAACGTCAGCAACACTAGCTGTTGGTGAACAATGTATGAGATAGAAAACGCATTGTCAGCAGCACTGGACTCGGCGAACAATGTGTGAGGTAGCAAATACAGTCAGCAATACTGGACGTTTTGGTGAACAATAAGTGAGATGAAATACACATTGTCAGCAACTCTGGAATCTTAGTAAACAGTGTGTCATACAGAAAAAACACACCAGTCAGCAAACTGGACTACTGGTGAACAAAGTTTGAGACAAAAACCACATTGTCGGCAACACTGGACCCTTTGGTGAACAATGTGTGAAACAGAAAAAGATAGGTCAACAAAACTAAACTCTTGGTGAATAAAGTGTGAGAAAGAAAACACACTTTCAGAAACACTGGACTCTTGGCGAACAAAGTGTGAGAAAAAAACAACAAAAAAACAAAAAAAACAACAACCTCGCATTGTCAGCAACGCTGGACTATTGGTGATCAATGTGTGTGACAGAAAACACACTTGTCAACGAAACTGGTTCATGGTCAGTGGTTCCAAATCTTTCCTTACGACCATCGGGGCGGTGAATTCACACCTACCGTGTGTCTGGAGCCTCTCCGTCCGCCGTCAGTCACACCCGAGCGGAGTGAGGAAAATAATATGAGAAAGTGCCTTTCCCAAGGACACAACTCAATGCCGAATAGAACAGGTCTTTATTACTACGTGTACCGGGGTCACAAGGAATACTGGGAGGGACAGTACACAATAAGGTATAAACATAAATCGAAAATCATACACAAACACAGATACAGTAGAAATTAGGATACATACAAGTGCATATGAATATAAAAAAAAAATTGTGCATACTCAAACATGCACGCACTGCACACACACACACACACACACACACACACACACACACACACACACACACACACACACACACACACACACACACACACACACACACACGTTTGAACAGAAGCCGCATATTACATGTGGATGGGGCTGATGACTAGATCTTCAGGTAGATGGTTGTCGATTGTACAGTTCTATTGATCATACTGGATTTGTCCGAGAGACAGGGCACTGACTGCTTTGGAAAAAAACTATTGGCGAAGCGATTGGTTTTCGTCCTTATACTTCTGTACCGTCGACCAGAGGGAAGCATCTCGAAAATCCCCAAAACTGGATGTGATTCGTTCTGGCTGTTTGCTTTTGCTTTTTTTTTTTTTTTTTTTTTGAGTAGCCGCTTATAATATATGTCTTCTAGAAAAGGCAGATCAGCCACGGTAATCTTGGTGGCAGTTTTTACAATTCTGTTAAGGGCTGCAACTTCTGCCTTGGAAATGTTTCCGTACCAAACAGTAATAACGAAGGTTAGCACACTTTCAATGACTGCTCGGTAGAGTGGAGTGATGGTCTAGAGGTAAGGCGTCCACCTAGGAAGCGAGAGAATCTGAGCGCGCTGGTTCGAATCACGGCTCAGCCGCCGATATTTTCTTCCCCTCCACTAGACCTTGAGTGGTGGTCTGGACGCTAGTCATTCGGATGAGACGATAAACCG
>NC_134897.1:32959632-32967132 GCF_041734735.1 Babylonia areolata | reverse complement strand
CACCGTAACCTGGGTAGAACGATAGATAGACAGATAGATAGATAGATAATAGATAGACTGACTGATTGATTGATTGATTAATACATTTAACTTGGGCGAACGATAGATAGATAGATTGATCGAGTGGTTGATTGATTAATTGATACATCCATCCATCCATCCATCCATACATACACCAGTACGTATATCCATACACCCACCCACCCATCCTTCCATCTGTTTATTCATCCATCCATGCATACATGCATAAAATGCACATGTATGTATGTATGTATGACAGTCGACTATGACCATCAGAGCAGCAGAGGTGGAAACCTCTGTTCCGACTGTCTGGGCTAGAATTTGGTAAAAATGGAAAGTGTCTTGCCCAAGATACATCTCCACTCTCTCGGCACAAGAAGGATTTAGGACAGTCCGTGCTGGGATGGCTCCCAAAGGCCAACTAGCTCCCAAGGCTGCTGAACTAAGGGCCAGTGCAATTTTGCCTTCTAGTTTGAGAGTCACAGTCCTTCACGAAATACTAAGCTGTAAATGGTTTCCCACTGCAATGGAGAAACCATTAATAATACAGCTCTCACTTTGCTGTTGGCCCGTCTGAAAACCTAAATCAATAATCATGTGATATAAGCTGAGTGTTGGATCTAACATACAGACATACACCAGTACGTACATACATCTACACACACAGAGACGCATACACCAGTAAGTACATACATCCATACACCCACCCACCCATCCATTTATCAATCCATCCATCCATACATACATACATAAAATGCACAACGCTTGTGCAGTCACACTGCACCATCTTGTTGAGGCATTGTAAACCGACTGGCCGTTCAGTGGCTTCTCTTTGCAGTGCCCAGTGAGGCGTTTTGAAATGGATGTTGAGCTTTAATATACAGATCGATTTGAAGAGCCATGTCAGTTCTTTTGTTTGTTTGTCTGAAGAATCAAAGATAATCTCAATGACTCTCTCATGCCATGAAATTTTCAACCTGCCTGCTTTTCACGAGGTAGACGGAGAACGAAAGGAACAAACCAAACATGATTAAAAAAAAAAAAAAGAAAAGAAAAAGAAAAAAAAGCAGGATACGCATAATCATTCGCAATATTTCCTCTCTTTTTTCTCTGTAAGCACGCGCATTGATCTTCATGCAACGTTTCATGGAAATATCAGAGCTGAGCGACGTTTCAACATCAACATTAGCAACTACCCAACAACAACAGAAACAATAAAAAACAACAACAACAATCAACAATGTACACACAAAACACCACCTCGACCACACCGGCACAGATATGATGTATCCAGCATACAGAAGAAATTTCCTTCACTCAGAATCGAAAGTTTGGAACTTGTGTATTTAAATGGTTTCTCACCAACCTAAGGCTTTCACGTATCAGTTTTGCTGACAAAAATGATGCAAAACGACCGAAATGTACGTACAACTAACATCAAAATTCCGATATCCCCTGGAAGGAAACGAAACTTTGTTCAGTATGTATCCAGAATTACAGACACTTTGTATGTCCGACTATGACCACCAGAAAGAGCAGAGGAGGCAACTGCTGTCCAGACTATCTGGACAAGAATTTCATTCTAGTGGAGACTGTCTTGCCTAAGCTACATCCTCACTCTCTCGGCCGAGAGGGTTTTTAGGGCGGTCGATGTTGGAACCCTTTACCAACGAACCTTTCCCCCCAGCAAAAACTCACCAAAGCCATGGCCTTGAAACTGGGCCAGTCGTGTCTGCCGAAGATCACCTGGATCAGGCAGAGGAGCCAGCTGATCATCAGGGGTGCCAGGTGACACACTAGCAGCCGGGTGGGCCCCACGTCTCGCTGGAAATCGTCAAAGGACGGGGTGTCGCTCACCTTCCGTAGGATCACCCGTACATCTGCAGCCTGCTCGGCCTGTTTGCGAAGAGTTTGCACACAATAAGCCCGAAGCAGAAGATCAAACACGAACGTTAAAGATCCTGTAATCCATGTCAGCGTTCGGTGGGTTATGGAAACAAGAACATACCCAGCATGCGCACCCCGAAAACGGACTATGTCTGCCTACATGGCGGGGTAAAAACGGTCATACACGTAAAAGCCCACTCGTGTACATACGACTGAACGTGGGAGTTGCAGGCCACTAACGAAGAAGCCCGTGATAAGCACCCAGGAAGTGTCCGGGTTTTTTTCCCATGTACCTTTTATTATTTACCTGTGTTGCAAGCTGAACTGGTAGCATAAACAGCGTTGACTTCAAATTGTGTCCCTCGTCCATGGAGAGAAGTACCACTCTTTTCTGTTTACTGATGTTTTACTCTCCCAGCCTCATCATTATTTAATAAGCCCATCATATGTGGGCTGTCCGTTGGCATCAGATTAAAGAACAACGAGACTAAGACAGTAAAAGATCAAACGACAATAAAGGGTAGTAACTCTCTCCATTTACAAGGTACACAACTTCAAGTCAATGCAGCATGCGCTACCAATTCAGCGAGCACACAGCAGGCATCGGATGGCCAGACAGCACATTGTAAATCAGCTAAAGTGGTATCTCGGAGACGTAGCATTTACTGTCACTGTACGATCAGAAACACTTACACTGCAGCAAATTTCACGACCTGTTCTTCACACACACACACACACACACACACACACACACACACACACACCACACACACACATGAGAAATCAAACTCAACTGGACTATTTAAAAAAAAAATCAACTTCACTAATGATGGAAACATCTACTTCATTTGAAGAATGGCCTGTGTACCACTAGTGCTACCAAATATATGCACGGTATTAGAGCATAAGCATTCCTAAAATGTGAATCGATGCAATAAATCCCCCCCACACCCTCCCCCCAAAAAAACAAACCCAAACAAACATATGAACAAAAAACAGCGTATGTACTATGTGCATTTTACTCCTTTCACATTTGTATTTATTTTAATAACTGTGTCAAAATGCAATTTACTTACCCTGCATGCATGCTGTACGGATTATTTTCGTATACCCGTTCAAAACAAAATCTGGTTCTGGTTCTGAACTCTTCATCATCCATTTTCCCTCCTTTGTCTGCCATCTGACCGCCCCACTCTGTTTCCCCAGTCATCAAAGAAATATTCATGCTAAACAGTTAAACATACATTTTGTGTGTGTGTGTGTTTGTGTGTTTGTTTGTGTGTGTGTGTGTGTGTGTGTGTGTGTGTGTGTGTGTGTGTGTGTGTGGGTGCGCGCGCGCGCCTAGAGTTGACTTAATCAAGATTTTGCGCCTTTCAAATATTATTATTAGTAGTAGTACTTTTATGTATTTATCTATCATTTTATTTATTTATTTATTCTACTTTATTTTTTTTATTTTTAATTTTTGTTATTTTTTACTTTATTTATTTTATTCTTTTTTTTTTTTTTTTCTCTCAAGGCCTAAGCGCGCTGGGTTACGCTGCTGGTCAGGCATCTACTTGGCAGATGTAGTGTAACGTATATGGATTTGACCGAATGCAGTGACGCCTCCTTGAGCTACTGATACTGATACTGACGCGGTCTGTATCTGCCACCCATCCGATGTAACGAGCTGGCTGACCGGAACACATTCCAGCAACCATGTGGCCAGCCATGCAGTATCGCAACAACTCAAACAACATCAACAGATGACGGTCGCTTCTATCTTGACTCGCAACCAGATTCACAACCAACGGATAAACGGACGAGCCAATCCACGTACCTAGCTTGACAAGGCAAGGAAAGAAGTTTGTCCCTCTTGTATTCATGTAATCTGTTGATTAAATTAAATAAATAAATAAATAAATAAATAAGTGAATGAAGAAAGAAATAAGTGCGTTTCATGTGCTCGCTGGCGGCACTGAACTTACACGTATATGAAACATCACACACACACACACACACACACACACACACACCACCTATGCTCTATCCACCAAGCCAGCTAACCAACCAGCCAACTAGCCAACCAACTCACCAAGAGGTTGTCGGACCCGAGCCAGAGAAGAGCGGTACGGGAGACAACTCCTCCAGCCACGATGAGACAGAAGATGATGATGTACATGACCAGACGTATACCGCGACGAACCTTCATCTCTAGCTCTGTGGAGTTCTCGAAATCTCTCTCTGTCAGCCTGAAGATGTTATATGCCCTGAAAAATCAAATCGAATGATCCTCGTTATAAAGTTGGATCAATTCGAATCGCAGACAGGGAGTGTGCGTGGATTGGGGATTGGGGGCACAGGAAGGATGGGGGTAAACAGAGGGATGGTGTTTGTGATGGTTATGTGTCCATTTGTATATTCGTTTATGAATACGTGGGTGTGCGTGGGTGAGGTGGACGTATATGACTATTTGGTGATATTATCTCTCTCTGTGTATATCAATCAATCAATAAATAAATGAATATATATATTGTGTGTATGAGAGAGCGAGAGAGAGAGATGCGGACAGAGGCAAAAGGTTATATGGGTGCACGCGCGCGTGAGTGCCGGCGCGTGAGTGTATGTCTACCGTACATGTGTGTGTGTGTGTGTGTGTGTGTGTGTGTGTGTGTGTGTGTGTGTGTGTGTGTGAGTGAGTGCCGGCGCGTGAGTGTATGTCTGCCGTACATGTGTGTGTGTGTGTGTGCGCGTGCGTGCGTGCGTGCGTGCGTGTGCCATGCATGCATGCGTTCGTCAATAACCACTGTCCCC
Source organism: Babylonia areolata (assembly GCF_041734735.1). NCBI lineage: Eukaryota > Metazoa > Mollusca > Gastropoda > Neogastropoda > Buccinidae > Babylonia > Babylonia areolata. The sequence continues at coordinate 32,962,428 of NC_134897.1, read as the reverse complement.
CCCTCCATCCCTCCCCGCCCCCCTCCACTTACGGCTGATCCCCAAGTCCTTCTCTCTTCTTCTTAATCTTCTCCTTCTCTTTCTTCTTCTCCTCCTCCTCCTTTTTCTCCTTCTCCACCTCCGCTTCGTCCGGCTCCTCCTCGTTCTCCGACACCTCGTTCAGCCTGTCCATGGCCTCGATGTCCGCCTTGGACCGGAACGACCGCTCGTTGCGGTCCGACTGGAACCCGGACTCGCTGGTGGTAGTGTTGAGGGAGGAGGTGGTGGTGGAGGAGCTGTCCTCCTCGCCCCGCTGTTCCCTCTCTGCCCGCGCCGCCCGTTGTCTTTCCTCTCTTTGTCTTTCCTCTCTTTGTCTTTCCTCCCTCTCCCGTCGTTCCCTCTCCTCCCTGGCCTGCCGCTCTCTCTCCTTCAGCTGAGAGAAAGAAAGAATGGAGGTTCGGTTTAAGCTTCTGTAAGTCTGTAAGAGGTGTCAAAAAAGCGTGCTGACTGATCCATAAACGCTATACCATGATGTCTGCTGTATTGGGGGGGGGGGGGGGGGAGAAGAAAAGGAGTAGATTCCTTTTTGAATTTTTTAGATTCACCTTTCGAGATCACTCTTTTTTTTTGTTAGTATAGCGCGTGTCAAAGACGTTGATGTATAATGTTCCTGTGTCCCCAGGGGAGTACCTGAAATGAATGTCTTGCCTTGCCTTACCCAACTTACTTTCTCATAGACCCAATACACTGATCTGGCCTTGAGAGCCTACCCAAAAGTTTAGCGTAAAACATATCGAAGATCAGTGTGCCCGAAAGGTTGTGCATGTTTTGAGGAGGTGTGGAGGTTTCTTGCGTCGTTATGCTTGCACATGAACTGCTATAACTTTGTGTATTATTGCCTGGGATCATTTCGCACGATGAGTGAAAAAAAGAAACAAAAAACGTGAAAAAACATATGGATCATAAATGAATATGAAAAAAAAAATGTTTGGCTTTTATACCAGGAAATGACACTGGCGATAATTGTTATGGTGATGATAGTGATGATGATCGTAATGGCGGCGGTGGTGGTGACGGTATTGATTCTGTACTAATTTATTTTCCCTTCTGTTCTGTACAATTACTAATCTTAAAATACAAACATAAGGAATTAGGGGGCAATGGAAAGAAGAACATCGCTTGGATAACAAACAAATAATCAGCTAACTCTTCAGCTGCTTATTCAAGCACACATCAAACCGGCAAGTGATGTGGAGAGTTTCTGTGAGGGTTAGAAAATGCTGTCAACTGGACTTGCGCACCTGTCCTTAAAACGTGAGCAGATGTCGTTTTGTCTGAAACCTATGCCGTTGCTCTGCACCGGGCTGATTACTATTTGCAATTCAGAACAGGCTGTGTGTTACATGTCCTGTGACGGGTGTGTGTTTTATTTGTATGTGTGCACGCGGGAAAAAGGAATTTCAGCAATTAGCTTCTCTCTGTCTGTCTGTCTGTCTGTCTGTCTGTCTCTCTCTCTCTCGTGTGTGTGTGTGTGTGTGTGTGTGTGTGTGTGTGTGTGTGTGTGTGCGTGTGCGTGTATGTGTGTGTGTGTGTGAGATTGTTGACTGACTGTTTCTGGGTAATTTTTTTCTGGTCCATAATATTGTATACGTGCACATACATGCACATCTGCTTGTACAGGAAAACAACAACAACAGCTACAACAATGATACGTACACACACAGACACGTGTGTGTGTGTGTGTGTGTGTGTGTGTGTGTGTGTGTGTGTGTGTGTGTGTGTGTGTGTGTGTGAAAGTGTGCGCTACACAATGTATAAATGAAAATACACATGTTTGGAGGGGGAGAGGGCGTGGATAATTGCCAATGATGGAGGAAGAAGGGGATTCTTTTCATGACCCATTTATTTTCAGACTGACCTACTGATTTTGAGGCGAACAGGTCAAATGACCCATAAACTATTGACCAAATCCTAAGCTCTGGCATTGTATATTTATTGTATTGTATTGTATTGTACTGCATTGCATTGCATTGTGTCATATTGTATAGTTTAGTATTGTATTGTACATCTTTTTTTTTTCTTTTTTTACGACAAAAAATTCCGTGAATTCGGGCTGCTCTCCCCAGAAAGAGCGCGTCGCCACAACGCAGCGCCACCCATATACATTTAAGTCTTCCTGCCTGCAAGTCTATTTGTTCTTACCATCACAGTGAATTTTTCTACAGAAATTTGCAAGGAACAACCCTTTTGTTCTCGTGGGTTCTTTTACGTGCGCTAAGTGCTTGCTGCACACACGCGCGACATCATCAGTTTATGTCGTTCAACCGAAAGATTACAGAACCAGCAGAAAGATACATTACCTTAGCATCAACAGCGGCATCCAGCTGATCTCTGTGTCTCATCTTCAGAAACACCTGAAAAAAATATATTGCACCTAATGAGAGAAATCCCTGGAACTATTCCATAATGTGTGTACACACCTGAGTGTATTATTACCCAAAAAGCGAAGGAAAAAAACTACCTGAAATGGTAGCATATAAGCTAAAGAACACGACAAACATTGTAAAAACAGCTGAAATCATTTTGTAATGCGTGGTGGGGAAAACAATAACTTATCAATTATCGCATGAAGTGCTGGAAACAAAGAGATAAGACCTGCCGTCACAGAAGTGCAGACTAGCTCCATACACAGAAGCATCTCACACTGTAATTGCGCGCATCGTATTACATTGTAAAATGATTATGCAAAGCGTGTTTGAATGCCATAATGGTAACACACACACACACACACACACACACACACACACACACACACAC
>NC_134897.1:32937132-32954632 GCF_041734735.1 Babylonia areolata | reverse complement strand
GACTCTCAAACTAGGAGGCAAAATTACACTGGCTCCGTAATGCTGCAACCTCGGGAGCTAGTTGGCCTTTGGGGGAACCATCCCAGCGCCGACTGTCCTAAAACCTTGGCCGAGAGCGTGGGGATGTAACTTGGGCAAGACACTCTCCACTGCAATCCTTCCCAGACAGCAGTTGCCTCCTACGTTCTGATGGTCATAGTCGGACACGACTGACTGCCATATATATATATTCCAAGCGCTATTACAATGTCCAACATGCAAACAAAAAATACACACTTAAAACATAAAAATGTTCACAACTTGTTAGCACTACTCCCGCCCTACCGCCCTCCACCACCCCACAAAAAAAGCAAAAACAAACAAACAAACAACAAAAAACGATGAAGAAACCAAAGCTGTGCGAGTGTATCCTTACTGATGGAGATCGGCCGCCGCTTCGCTGCCCACCAGAAAGTAGTCCTGGACGAAGGTGTTGTCACTCCGCAGCACTACTTCCCGCAGGTTCTGGTGCACCGTGTCACTGTTCTTCGTCACAAATCCTTCCGCCGAGTACTTGACCTGATTTCAAAACGATCGTCATCCTCCTCCTCCTCGTCATCATCACCATCTTCAAAATTACCATTAAGATTAAAAAAGATTCATTACGATTGTGGAGTGTTGGCCTGGAGAAGGAAGCGAGAGAATCTGAGCGCACTGGTTCGAATCACACCGACAGTCGCCAGTATTTTTCCCCCTCCACTAGACCTTGAGTGGTGGTCTGGACGCTAGTCATTCAGATGAGTCGATAAACCGAGGTCCCGTGTGCAGCATGCATTTAGCACACGTAAAAGAACCCATGGCAACAAAAGGGTTGTCCCTGGCAAAATTTTGTAGAAAAATCCACTTTGATAGGAAAACAAATACAATTTTCAGGCAGGAAAAAAAATACCAAAAAATGGGTGACGCTGTCAGTGTAGCGACGCACTCTCCCTGAGGAGAGCAGCCCCAATTTCACGCAGAGAAATCTGTTGTGACAAAAAGAGAAATACAAATACAAAAATGGCTTTATGGAAATAGGTAAACGAATGAGTAGATAGCATTGGTTAATAAGAAAACAAAAATATATTAATTAAGCAACCAACCCTTGATCTGATCAATAAAATTCAATGCATCACTGTAAAGAAACAGATCAGCCATCCCTCGTCATACCCATAAGGTTTAAAAAAAAACGAAAAAAAAATTCTAGTCAGCATTCCGGGCAGAAAGTTCCATTCAGCCTCTCACGACAGAACATCCACCTTTCCATCCACAGCAGAAAGTTCCATTCAGCCTCTCACGACAGAACATCCACCTTTCCATCCACAGCAGAAAGTTCCATTCAGCCTCTCACGACAGAACATCCACCTTTCCATCCACAGCAGAAAGTTCCATCTAGCCCATCACAACCAGAAAAGGTTATTTTGTCTGGCATGGTAGAAAGTTTTTTTTAGCCTCCCGGGACAGAAAGTCTCCATTTAGCCTACCACGACAGAAAAGGTCCATTTAGCTTATCATGACAGAAAAAAGAAATTAGTCTCCAGGGACAGAAAGTCCCACCTTACACACCAGGGCAGAAAGTTCAATTTAGCCTATCACGACACAGAAAAAGTCCGTTTAGCCTATTATGGTAGAAAGATCTTTTTGGCTTCCCGGGACCGACAGTCTCCATTTAGCCTATCCCCGAACCTTGCCAGCGTAGTGAAGGACGAGGAAGGTGGTGGCGGCGGGCTGGGAGGTGAAATGGGCCGACTGTGAGGAGCGGTGGGCACACTTGTTCAGCCAGCCCTGGTCGTTGCCGTTGGTGGCTATCTCGTCCTCCAGCAGCGGAATCAGCCCTTCAGGTTTCTGTCGGCAGAACACAGTTTTAGTCAGTCAGTTTTTGTGTGTGTTTTTTTCCCCCATTATTTCTTTCATTTCTTTAGTGATTAACACAGTTTTAGTCAGTCATTTTCTTCTTTCTTTCATTCTTTTTTTTAATAGTAAATTACACTATACTTAGATTGAACACACTTAAAATGCACGCCTCAAGACACACCGGGGCAACTGCTGCGCCAGACGATAGGAAAATCAAATAAAAAGAAAGCGATTACTGAAGATGTATGCGGGCGAAAGTGGTGCATGGAAGGTAATATGAAACTGTAGTAGGAGAAAAGGAATGAAATGAAATGAAATTATGGTGCTTAGAGCCTCGCCGACCACTAAGGCCATCTCAAGGCTATCGCCGCGTTAATAAGTACTACAAGGATAAAATAAACAAAAAAACAATTAAAACGAGTCACCACTTCAAACTTTCCACTCCAAAGTTTAAAAAAAGGAAGGAGAGATATTGGAAAAAATATAACGAGGATGGAGGCCCCACAAAAGAAGAAGAAGAAGAAAAAGAAATATGAGGAAAAAAGACGAAAAAAAAGAAGAAACGTGGATGGAAAGAGGAGGTTGGAGGACCCCTAAAAACAAACAAACAAAAACCCAAGCCCCCACTATACTTAGAGACGTTCAAGCATCGCTGGACGAATGAGACAGTGAGATCGAGCGAGCGCTTCACTCCCTGCAGTTTTCTCTCCACTGTCTGCCGCCGGTGAGTAATATATGCAGGACAGTCAGTCGTGTCCGACTATGACCACCAGAACAGTGGAGGAGGAGGTAACTGCTGTCCTGACTATCTGGGCCAGAATCTGATTATAGTGGAGAGAGTCTTGCCCAAGTTTACATCTCCACTCTCTCGGCCACTGGATCAGAAGTCCAAAAGCCTAACAGTGACAGTGAACAGTGGAACTTTATTCACACCCCCCCCTCCCCCCACAAAAAAAGAAAAAAAGAGAGAAAACAGGTGCACATAGATCTAAAAGACACATACAATCAAACCATTACAGACAAAGAGAGAGCAGTGCATGCGCCAGAAAAGAAAAAAAAAGTAAGACAATGAACAAAACAATCGACCCATTTACACATACTCACTCAAGCAATCAGTTCTTTTCAAAACATATTCACATTAAGAAAATATTATGCCACGGCGTCGCCACGCCAAAATAATCATGATGAAAACAAGCAACCAAGCAACCAAACCGACCAAGCACCAACCAACCAACCAAGCCAACCAAACCAACCAACCAACCAAGCCAACCAACACACCAAGCAACCAACCAAACAAAATCCTCACAGCAAAAATAAGCTGCACGATCTCCGCGTTGTCCCGGAAGGTGACGTCAACGGGGGCGATGCCCTCTCTGACGTAGTCCTCCAGCTCGTGACGGAAGGTCCGCTGCAGGAAGAACTGGTGGAGCCGCTCGTTGGTGGCGTTGATGATGAACTGCTCGAAGCCGTTGCGGTGCTCCACGTTCTCGAAGCCAGAGATGTCCAGGAGACGGATGGAGGAGGTCCTAGTTGGGGGGTAGAGAGTAAAGAGAGAGCTGGTGTGGTTAGGGTGGGGTGGGGTGGGTTTGGGGTGGGAGTGAGAACTATAATGACATGTGAATATCAAGATTCAGCGCTGTACAAATATTATTATTATTATTATTACTTTTATTATCATTATTATTATTATTATTCCCTCAAGGCCCATGCGCCCTGTTTGAAAAGGTGATTACATGTTTTTTTGTGTGCATACGAGGAGAGAGACAGGGAGTGGGAAAGAGAGAGAGAGAGAGAGAGAGAGAGAGAGAGAGATAGACAGACAGACAGAGAGAAAGACACAGAGAGACAGAGATTGAGGAGGGATTGGGTTGGGTTGTTGGTGTGGGAGTGAAAACGATAATTATATAATTATTATCATTTCTACCACAGGCCCATGCGCCCCGCTTGAAAAGGTGATTATATGTTTTTTGTGTGGATACATTATGATGGGGAGGGTTTGTAGCAGGATAGAGAGAGAGGGAGTGGGAAAGACACACACACACACACACACACACACACACACACATTGAGGAGGGAGGAAGGGAGAGAGGGAGGAAGAGGAGGGAGAGATAGCGAGTGATTGTGATGGTGATGTTTGTGTCAATATTGATATGATGATGATGATGATGATGATGATGGTGATGATGATGATGATGATGATAACAACAACAACAGAACAAGAATAATAAGAACAACAACAAAAAGACGAAGACCTCGATGACAGAGTGCCAATCCTACTCAAACGTCTGACGTAAAGGATACAAAAATCTCCAGACCTTACCAACAGAACATGATTAAAAACGGGACACTGCCAACTCCTCCCCTTTAACTCCCACTCAGGTGGTTTACTTGACCGACACAGGCAAATGCGTCGCCCCATAAGTTGTTACACACACTCCTCACACACACACACACACACACACACACACACACAAACACACACACAAACTCACTCTCACGTACGCACCCCCAACGCAAACACACACATTTTTCTTGTCTCGAACTCGGACACACACACACGCACGCACGCACACACACACGCACGCACGCACGCACCCCCACCCCAAACACACACGTTTTTTTTCTTGTCTTGAACTCGGATTCTTCTCCACTCCTTCCATTTATCTCCCACTTCAAATGGCTTGTAAACTTTTGCCGATACAGGGCAAAGGCGTCACCCTGTCACTTGTTACACTATCAGCCACCCACCCACCCGACGATCCACCCGTCCACCCACATTCCACCCAACACAAACACACGCATACGCGCGCGAACTTGGACACACACAGAATCACAAACACACACACACACGTACGCACACCTGATTATGCATGCACACACACGCACGCGCGCACGCACACACACACACACTATATATATACTTCATCCCTGTCCCCCACACGCACACGCCACCCCCACACTCATATCAACCACCACCTAGACCCCTGCACGCACCAGCACCCCCACCACACACACACACACTCTCTCTCTCTCTCTCTCTCGCAACCCTTCCCCCCTCCCCTAATCCCACCCCTCCTACTTGAGGTGCCATACCTGGCTGACGTAGGCAAGGCTCCACCCCGCAGGTTGTGATTGATCTTGTCGATGACGCCGTAGAAGAGCACGGCATACAACTCACGCGCTAGTGCGTCACGCCCGTCGCGAGCCTGACGTAACGTCTTGTGACGTATTATCCTTTCACCTAAAAATTAAAAAAATTAAAAAATTAAAAAAAAACCCGCAAGGCAACTTTTCAGCGGTATCAACGTAGATTTCACGTATATGATATGTTTTTTACACGCAAGATTCAATATTAAAGATTCACCTACCTACCCACCCAACATACACAGGGAAAGAGAGAGACAGACAGAAAGACAGAGACACAGAGAGAAAGAGACACTGAGGACAGACAGAGAGACAAAGGGAGAGAGAAATAGAGAGAGGGAAGTAAAGAGAAGGAGAAAGAGAGAAGGAGAGAGAGAGAGAGAAGAGAGAGAGAGAGAGAGAGAGAGAGACAGAGATAGAGACAGAGAGAGAGAGAGAGAGTCTAAGACAGAGATGGATAAGAGAAAACACACACACACACACACACACACACACACACACACACACACACACACACAACCAAAAACACAAGAGCGGAGAGAGACATGCGTTATAGAAGCAAACCGAGAAACGAGAGAAAAACAAAACAAAACAAAAACGAAAAACAACGATACAAAACAAATTCTTGTTTCACCAGGGCAATGAGATAAGCAGCAAACACCCAAGCATATTTGTGCCCAGCCCTGGAATGTAAAATAAAAAGACAGATGAAAAAGGAAGCGTGTGCGGGAGGGGTGATGGAGGGGCATCGAAAGTAAACACATTAATCTGTATTTGTATTTCTTTTTATCACAACAGATTTCTCTGTGTGAAATTCGGGCTGCTCTCCCTAGGGAGAGCGCGTCGCTACTGCAGGTTTTTTTTTGTTTTTTTTTCCATATTGGATGGGATTTTTCTACAGAATTTCGCCAGGAACAACCCTTTTGTTGCTGCACACGGGACCTCGGTTTATCGTCTCATCCGAATGACTAGCGTCCATACCACCACTCAACGTCTAGTGGAGGGGGAGAAAAATATCGGCGGCTGAACCGTGATTCGAACCAGTGCGCTCAGATTCTCTCTCTCTTCACTAACTGCACGGTTGCCCTTCAATCAATCCAGGTATACAAATAATATCATTATTAAAAAAAAAAGAATCGATCTGTTTAAAACTAGTCTGGCATACTCAGGGTGGACACTTTGGAACTCCTTACCAGAATACATTAAGAATATAAGCAGTATCAGCTCATTTAAATCAGCTTATAAAACTTTCCTTTTTAAAAGCCTAAACTCAAAGGTAACACATCACAATATCTGATTTATTCTCTTCAAGCCAGTAACTGTGGGTTTTTTTGTTGTTGTTTGTTTTTCTGATAATGTTTGGTTGTCTCATTGGTTGTTTTTTTTTCTATCTTCCTTTGTAATATTTTTCCCTGAGTGTGCGAGTGTGTATGTAATTTTGTTTGTGGTCGATAGATTACCCCCCCCCCCCACCCCCCTTAGTTTCCTTCTTTTAATTTTTTTTTCTTTTTTTTTTAATAGTACTTAATTTATTTTCTTTTTCCTGTACTTGATAATTGCGATTTTTTGTTGCTGCTGTTGTTGTTTTTTGTTGTTGTTTTTTTGTTTTTTCTTTTTCTTTTGTCCCCTCTGTGTGTGTGTGTGTGTGTGTGTGTGTGTGTGTGTGTGTGTGTGTGTGTGTGTGTGTGTGTGTGTGTGTGTGTGTGTGTGTGTGTGTGTGTGTGTGTTTTCTGTTTTCTCTCTTTGTCCAGGGCTGGGTGGAAAAAGGCATGTGTACTTGCTTATCTCATTACCCTGGTGAAATAAAATTTCGTTTCGTTTCGTTTCGTTTCGCTTCCCAGGCGGACGCGTTACCTCTAGGCCATCACTTCACACAATAAAGAATTATCACCATGAAGGAAAACAAAACGGGAAACGAAACAGCGCAAACGATAGGAAGGGGGGGGGGAAAGGAAACAACACAAACCTAACAACGAACGGAAATCCAAACATCCACAGCCACACAACTCCAGCACACAGTGAGAAAGACAGACAGACAGACAGACAGACAGACACACACACACACACACAAAGACACACACAAACACACAGACAAACTCACACACACACACTCACAGACACAGACAGACACACACGGAGACACACACACACACACACACACACACACACACACACACACACACACACTAACACACACTCACAGACAAACAGACAGACTCACTCACTCACACACACACACACACACACACACACACACACACACTAATATTAACACACAATCACAGACACAGACACAGACACACACACACACACACTCACCTTGGATTTCCATGCTGACCCGCAGCAGACTGTTTTCGAAGTCCTCCACTACCTCCTCCCCGTCCAGCTCCAGCACTTCCACCGCTGTAACACACACACACACACACACACACACACGCAAACACACACACATACACGCGCGCGCAAACACACACACACACACACACACATATATAACACCTAAATATCACACGATATGTATTTTTAAAACAACACCAACAACAAAAACCCCTGGATATTTAATGATTCATGGAACAGACCTAACTGCTAACAGTATCCACTCCAAAGCGGTGTGTAACACGAAACAGCGTTTTGGGACGTCTGTCCCTCCAAGACGGAGGGGCATCATGAGACAAGAAAACGGCGGTAAAATAAGCCTGCTAACTACGAAACTCAGGAGCCATGGTTATTTACGGTAAACTACCGCGTAAACGCCGCAGTATCTAATAAACGCCAACTCATCCCATATTTTGGGGTTAAAAAAACAACAAACAAAAACCTACCAACTTTGCATATTGTAAAATACCTTGTAAGCGCCCCCCTTCCCCTCCCATTTTAGGTAAAAACCTTGCAATCAAGGGAGATGATGCAAAGATGACTCACCCCTCTCCAGACACATCCTGCCCATAGCGTCCAACTCAATGACGTCGTCCACATCAGGGTTCGGGTGTTCAAACTCCACGCTGGTCAGCAGCAGGATGGCCGACAGCATACTGAACAGCGAGGAGACCTCCTGGATAATGATGATAAACATGATTAACCCACTCATTACGGCCGGTCCTCTCTTCTCCTCTACACAGACCCCTCGGATGTCCAGTGGGTGTCTGAATGACCCAACCTTCAGCTTCCGTCATCAGAACTGTGGTATTCTTTGTCAACATTCACCTCTTCAGTATAAAAGCCTTCCACATGCCATATTTTGATGATGGTAATTGGGATGAAACGCTGTTAACGTAGTCTCTTTCGCCGTTCGTATGGAGAGAGTTAACAGTAGTCTGAATGAAACGGTAATCTAAATGATAGATCTCTTTCTCTCTCTGTTTTCCCCTCCGTCTCATTTACTATGTTGTTTTCAATTGTTGATGTTTTGTTGTCCTTTTTTTTTTTTCAAAATGTACTTTGTGTGTGTAATACTATCTTGTAATGTTTCTGGAGTGGACATTAAAAAAACACACAAAAGAACACACACACACACACACACACACACACCACACACACACACACACACACACACAAAAGAAAAAAAAAGAAAAGAAAAAAAGAGATAACAGTAATCATCATCATCATCATCAATAATGATCATACTACTACTACTACTACTGCTGCTGCTGCTACTGCTACTACTTACAATAATAATCACGGTAATACTAGTAACAATAATTACATTATTAGTAGTAGTAGTAGTAGTAATGATGATAAAGATAATGATAATGATAATGATGATAATAATAATAATAATAATAATAATAATAATAATGAAGATGATGATGATGATGACGATGATAAAAAGAAGAAGAAACAGTCGTTGAATGGTATCATTAAGACTACTTAAGATACTTAAGAACATCGAAAAGAAATGATAAAACGCCAAATTGATAAGACTGCGTTTCTTTTATTACATATATATATATATATATTTTTCATATCTGTCTGTCTTTATGCCCACCTATCTATGTAATTGTCTGTCTGTCTGTCTGTCAGTATGTATGTATGTATGTATATATGTATTATGTATGTATATGTGTATATTCGTATAACAGTGGTATTCTGTCTGGTGTCGAAAAAAATGCGCATGAATACTGAAAACCAGAGAAATACGAATACGAAGTGTTTTAATCAGCTTAAGGCCTATGCCCCTACCTGAAGGGGAAACCATAATTATATAAATCGTACAGTTTTCCAATAATACAGTGTCTAATAGGCACTCTTAATGTGATCATTGTGATGGAAAATTCATATTGATACTGTTATTTGTATTTGTATTTCTTTTTTATCACAACAGATTTCTCTGTGTGAAATTCCGGCGGCTCTCCCCAGGTAGAACGCGTCGCTACACTACAGCGCCACCCATTTTTTTGTATTTTTTTCCTGCGTGCAGTTTTATTTGTTTTTTCTATCGAGGTGGATTTTTCTACATAATTTTGTCAGGAACAACCTTTTTGTTGCCGTGGATTGTTTTAAGTGCGCTACGTGCATGCTGCACACGGGACCTCGGTTTATCGTCTCACCGACTGACTAGCGTCCAGACCACCCCTCAAGGTCTAGTGGAGGGGAAGAAAATATCGGCGGCTGAGCCGTGATTCGAACCAACGCGCTCAGATTCTCTCGCTTCCTATGCGGGCGCGTTTCCTCTAGGCCAACACTTCACGAGCCGATCGCATTCGTTTTAAGGCACTGGGAATGTAGGACGCTAGGTTCCACAAAATACAATCTCGTTCCAGGGTGACAAAAGCAAATTCGATGTACAGCGGTATGGGCTATTGTAAAACTTTAGGCTGAATTTATTTCATCCTTAAATCGTGAAGAAGAGGACAGCAAAACATAAAATGGATTCCATCTTCTGAATCATGGCATAAACGACACGGTGATTTATCTACTTTTCTTTCACTGAATCTAAACCAATGTCTGATACGCCAAATCTTATTTAGTCAAAGCACGCTTTAATCTACTATTCAATGCAATTTCAATAAATGGTTCCACATTATTTGTCACTTTAAACATCCTGTATTCAGTAAATCTGTTGCTGTTCTGAACGTGGTCATGACAGTTCTGTCACCAACAGTCAACAATTCTTCTTTTGATTAAACGTGTTATAAATCCTGTAGCATTTCCAACGACTTGGTTATCCCAGACACAGGCAAATCCAAAAGCACAAACATTAATTTCGAAAACCTGTAACCCAAGCCTTCTTTCCATTATTGTCTAAATTATACAGCGTCCTGAAAGCCTTTGTGTAGAAACCTGTAATTATCCATTCTAGCTGATTCTAGCCAGTAACTAATACACTTCACAGAAGAATTTAGGTATATCAGGTGTCTGCCAAGTTCACCATAAATAAAATCGTTAGCTGTTTGCCTGTCAACATTCAAGAAGCGTTTCAAGGTAAACAAGTGTAGTCTTTCAACGTCAATATCATTTTCAAATGCCCAGCTGCACCTCCATAGTGTAACATAGACAGTGACAGAAAGAGAGGGAAAATAAGAGGGGTGAGCGAGTTACGGGAAGAGAAAGTGAGGAGGCAGAAATAGGAGAGACAGACAGACAGACAGACAGCCTCACAAATTGAGGGAGAGAGAGAGTTAGAGGGAGAGAGAGAACCAGATAGAAATTGAGAGAGAAAGAGCAATACAGAGAGAGAGAGGGAGGGAGAGGGGGGGCGGGGGGGGGGGGGGGGGTAGAGGGAGAAAGAGGAGGGGGAGAGAGAGATTTATTTGAAACGGACATGCGAGCGATTAGCAAACTGGAACAGTAGCCAGTGCAGCACGAGGTTGTGAACACACACCACCACAGTCGTCCTCATCCTGCTCCCCTTTAACCTCAACTCCCCCCCCTCCACGCACGCACATATACACACACGTGCGCGCGCGCACACACACACACACACACACACACACACACACACACATAAACACACGCGCAATAGCACACACACACACATACACATGAACACACGCGCAACAGCATACACACACACACACACACACACACACACACACACACACGTACACGCATACAAAACAGCACACGCACACACACACACGCGCTCGTGCACACACAACAGGGCAGGAATGAAGAGAAGAAAGGAAAGGGGAAGGAAAAAGAGAGAGAGTGAGAGAGAAAGGGGGAGGGATCGAGCGTGGTGAAACTGGAACGCGGGTGGATTCAGAGACACAGAAACAAGAACCAACGAACAGGATACATGTAAGACCTGACCACTCCCATCCCCATCCCCCACCTCCCACACAACCCCACCACCACCCTACAACCAAACCCCACCCCACACCCACACCCACCCACACAAACTAAAGAGATATATCTATGCCAGCAGTGTATGCCGTTCAATCAACAAGAACAAAACGCAAGCATTAAACATGATAATGATCGTAACAACGTGGACTCTTGCTTAGCAGCGGTACTCCGTTCTATGTTTCGGCTCACCACGGTTTTACAGTAAAAAAAATTAATGTACGAAACTGGACGGGGGAAGATAACCTATTCAAGAAGAGCTGAAATAGTACACTTCCTACAAAAGATACAGCATTAGCACGGAATAATACATCCAATAACTACATGGATCAGACAGAGAGAAAATGAGTGAGAGGGACAGGTGTGGTGGGGCTTGGAGGGCAGGAAGAGAGAGAGAGAGAGAGAGAGAGAGAGTGAGACAGAGAGTGAGACAGAGAGAGAGACAGAGAGAGAGAGAGGGAGAGAGAGAGAGAGAGAGAGAGGGGGAGAGAGAGAGGGGGAGAGGGAGAGAGAGAGAGAGAGAGGGAGAGAAAGAGAGAGTGAGAGAGAGAGGAAGAGAGAAAAAGAGAGAGGGAGAGAGAAAAAGAGAGAGGGGAGAGAGATAGGGAGAGAGAGAGAGCGAGAGAGAGAGGGAGGGAGAGACGGAGAGAAAGAGAGAGAGAGGGAGCGGGAGAGAGGGAGAGAGCGAGGGGGGGCACCTCTTCCACCACCACCCTCACCACCACCACCACCACCACCACCACCATCATCACCACCACCACCATCATCATCATCAACAACAACCCCCCCCTCCACACACACACACCACTACCAACAATAACACCACCACCATCACCTCTGCCGCCGCCACCACCCCTACCCCCACCAACCCACCCCCCCACCACCACCTCCGCCACCACCTCCGCCACCACCCCCACCACCATACTACCACCACCAAGAACAGCAACACCACCACCACCACCAACATCACCACCACCTCCGCCACCACCCCGACCCACATACTACCACCACCAACAACAACACCGCACCCCTCCCCCACCACCACCACCAACATCATCACCACCTCTGCCACCAGTGGAGTGATGGCCTAGAGGTAACGCGTCCGCCTAGGAAGCCAGAAAATCTGAGCGCGCTGGTTCGAATCACGGCCAAGCCGCCGGTATTTTTTCCCCTTCCACTGGACCTTGAGTGATGGTCTGGACGCTACTCGTTCGGATGAGACGATAAACCGAGGTCCCGTGTGCAGCAAGCACTTAGCGCACTTAAAAGAACCCACGGAAAGAAAAGGGTTGTTCCTGGCAAAATTCTGAAAAAAATATACTTCGATAGGAAAAACAAATAAACCTGCGCACAGGAAAAAAGAAAAAGAAAAAAAGGGTGGAACTGTAGCGTAGCGACGCGCCCTCCCTGGGGAGAGCAGCCCAAATTTGACACAGAGAAATCTGTTGTGATAAAAAGAAATACAAATACAAATACCACAACCAACCACACTCACACCCACCGCCACCACAAGCAACAACAACAGCAACACCATCACCTCCGCCACCACAACCCACCACATCCCACTTACGTTCGAGTTGAAGCCGACCTCGGGCAGGATGGAGATGAGGAGAGCACATTGAGAGCTGTGCTTCTGGAACTCTTCCTCCGTGCGGAAGACTCCGTCCGTCAGGTCCCATGGCTTGAGGATTCTGACAACACACAGCCACAGGCAACATAAACAGTTTCAGTTTCAGTTGCTCAAGGAGGCGTCACTGCGCTCGGACAAACCATATACGCTACACCACATCTGCCAAGCAGATGCCTGACCAGCAGCGTAACCCAACGCGCTTAGTCAGGCCTTGAAAAAAAAAAAAAAAAAAAAAAAAAAAGGGGGGGGGAATAAATAAGAGATAAGCTTACATAAATAAATAAATAAATAAATAATAATTATAATATAGAAAAAGATAGTAGTAATAATAATAGTAATACTAATAAAATGATAATAATAAAAAATAAATAAATAAATAAATAAGACAACAATGGTGATAATTAAGCGAATGAATGTAAAATATGACGACACACATTCACACATACACCCACACATGCATAACAGAAATGCACCAAACATGCAGTTTCACAGAACATAAACAATGACCAAAAAAAGAAGAAAAAAAAAGAGAAAAAAAAATTGATGTGTATTATATTGTAACTTAAGACCATCCACATTAACGAAGATTCACCTTGTCCAATTCGGGAAAATAATGTGTGTGTGTGTGTGTGTGTGTGTGTGTGTAGATGTGGACACATAAGATATACATGTTATGTAACAATATGGCAAGTTATGTGAAAGTGTTCCATGTGTGTATTCTTCTGAATTTTTATGTTTATTTCTTTTTTTTCTTTCTTCTTTTTTTTCTTTCTTGTATGCCCTTTTGTTGCCATTATATTGGTAAAATATTGAAAGAAGAGTTTTTAAAAAAGGGAAACAAGAGGAAACACCTTCGTGACTCACGTGCGATTCCTGTGCTGAACAAACCAAACCAAAAAATGTCGTGGGTGTTTGGGAGAGAGAGAGGGTGAGGTTTCCAGCCAACTAGAGGCAACGCCTTCTTGGGCTCATGTGCGAGTCATGTGCTGAAGAAACCGAGCCTAAACTGCCCGTGTGGTGGGGAGAGAGAAGGTGGGATTTCCAGTCAACAAGAGGGAAAGGGTCATCGGTTCACGTGTGACTCCTGTGCTGAACAAACCGAGCCGAAAATGCCGTGGGTGGGGGAGAGAGGGGGTGAGGTGGGGTGGGGTTTCCAGTCAACAAGAGGCAAAGCCTTCGTGGCTCATGCGCGATTCCTGTGCTGAACAAACCAAACCAAAAAATGTCGTGGGTGTTTGGCGGAGAGAGAGGGTGAGGTTTCCAGCCAACTAAAGGCAACGCCTTCTTGGGCTCATGTGCGAGTCATGTGCTGAAGAAACCGAGCCTAAACTGCCCGTGTGGTGGGGAGAGAGAAGGTGGGATTTCCAGTCAACAAGAGGGAAAGGGTCATCGGTTCACGTGTGACTCCTGTGCTGAACAAACCGAGCCGAAAATGCCGTGGGTGGGGGAGAGAGGGGGTGAGGTGGGGTGGGGTTTCCAGTCAACAAGAGGCAAAGCCTTCGTGGCTCATGCGCGATTCCTGTGCTGAACAAACCAAACCAAAAAATGTCGTGGGTGTTTGGGGGAGAGAGAGGGTGAGGTTTCCAGCCAACTAAAGGCAACGCCTTCTTGGGCTCATGTTTGATTCCTGTGTTGAAGATTCGAGCCGAAATTACTCGGTATGCAGGGAGAGAGAGGGTGGGGTTTCAAGTCAACAAGAGGCAAAGCTTTCATGGGTTCACGTGTACTTCCTGTGCTGAACAACCAAACTTAAATTTCCGATGATGGGGTACAGAGAGAGTGGGGTTTCCAGCCGACAAAAGGCAAAGCCTTCTTGGGCTCATGTGTGCGTATGCACAAACGTGCTCGAGCGCACGCGTGCATGAACACGCGTATGGGCGTGTGTGTGCGCTCGCGCTCGGCACGCGTGTATCGGCGGTTGGAGTGTGTTGCAGCACACTGCTTTTCATTTACACGATTGACAATCACTCAGCCTCGACCTACACGGATTCAAGAAAATGTTCCGAGTTACTTTTTTCTTTTTTCTTTTTATCGGAGTTGTTTACAAAAGTTGCCCTTGAAACAGGAAACGGCGTCTCCCGTTCTCGTGTTATCCCAGGCGAGATGCAGTGAAAGGACTGTCAGCATGGTTGAGTGCTTGCGCGATCCCCACCACCTCACCCTCCACCCAACACACACACACACATACACACACTCGCGTGCACAGAAATGGGTTTGCCTTTTTTTTTCTTTAAGAAAATTCATATATGTTACTAAGTTTACAAGTTGTTGGCCAAACACCCAGTCAACCATGGAATACGCTAATGCTATGTTGTGCCTGTCCTGAAAGGCTTTTTTCTCTTTTAATAGCAAGCGCATTTATCGTCATACAACTCTTACGGTAGTAATTGGTAGAGAGGGCGTGTATAGGTTTCACAACGTCTGTCTGCCCGATAGCCACCGTTTCTCGGTCAGGAGGCAAGACCAACCAGTTCACTGTTTTGTAAGACGGAAAAGGTTTCAGGCATGCCTTACCGATCATCTGTTGCTTCATCTTTAACAAATTTAGTAGGTTGAAACTTTCTGAAGCCGGCGGCTAAAATTCAACACAAGCGTAATTTCTAAACGCTGGTCGAGTGGCTAAAGTCTCCAAGTTGGTATCTCAGCACTCCAGATACCTATCCCTGACTGGGACTCGGATGTGTGTGTGTGTGTGTGTGTGTGTGTGTGTGTGTGTGTGTGTGTGTGTGTGTGTGTTAGTATGTGTGTGTGTGTGTGTGTGTGTGTGTGTGTGTAGTTGTGTGTGTGTGTGTGTGTGTGTGTGTGTGTGTGTGTGTGTGTGTGTGTGTGTGTGTGTGTGTGTGTTTGCGTGTTTGTATATATGTATATGTGTGTACTGTAGTGTGTGTTTAAGTGCATGCGTGCATGCGTATGTACGTGCGTGCGTATGTGTGTATGTGTGTGTGTGTGTGTGTGTGTGTGTGTGTGTATGTGTGTGTGCATCTGTGCGCGTGCGTGGTACATCACGTGAGTTACCTGTACGATTCGGCAGCGAGGTCGAGGCCCAGCTGTGACAGGCGCTGGGAGGACAGGCCGGCGAACAGCGAGTAGAACACGTGGAAGTTCTTCTCCACAGGGCTGCGGCTGGTCACCCGAAACTTCTCCAGGATGAAACACTCCAGGCGGGCTGAAACATACAATAATAATAATAATAATAATAATAATAATGTACATTTATATAGCGCCCTTACTTTCTAAGAGCTCACGGCGCTTTACATGAAAGAAAAATATTACAAGTTACATAAAACATTCATGACCACTCTTTCTCAAAAAAACCTTCCCCCCCTCACCCCTCCCTCCCCCACTTCCTATTTCTACTCTACATACAACCAAAGTGTGCTGACATGGGTGGTGTTGGAGAACAAGGAACATGAGAGTACTTATAGATAGGTTTTAAAAAGACGAGTTTTTAGTGATACGTACATCGAGGGAAAAAAATAAGCACAATATGATTGTTGCGAGCACACGAGCACGCTCTCTCTCTCTCTCTCTCTCACACACACACACACACACACAAACGCACGAGCGCGCTCACGCATTCATAGCTCTCACGCTGATGTGATGTATGGAAACGCAAAACATGCAATCACTTGCAATCGTTTTATTGAAAACATTGTAGATGCTTCTCTCTACCTACTTAACGATGGCAGAATAACACGTGTCCCAGACAGAGCAACTGCCATAGACCTCACTTTAATCTCACCAGATCTAGCACCAGTATGTGACCGCGTCTGGGGTACAGTCAGTGCTGTGCTATGTGGCTGGTCCCAAATTGCCTTTCTCCTTTCTTTTGATTGCGAACAAGTAATGCAATATTATGCTGCCTTAAAACCGCAACTGAACGAAACGCGGTATTCTCTATAATTCACCAGCCAATCCGATGCGACGGCAATAAAAAAAAAAAATTGTTGGTCGGGAGACAAGCAAAAAACAACAACCCCCCCCCCCAAAAAAAAAAAAAACACACACACCAAAAAAACAACAACAAACAACCCCCCCCCCCCCAAAAAAAACAAAAAACAACAACAACAAAAAACAAACAAAACCCACCAACCCCGAAAACAAACAACACAACAACAACAAAAAACAAAAAACAAACAAACAAAAAATCCCACTAAGAACTAAGTGGAGCATATAAATAAACAGAAAGAGCGGAAGGGGGAGGGAGGTAAGGAGTGGGAAGGATGGTAGGGAAAGAGAAAGCAACGTGGCTGAGGGAGGAGGGAGGAAGAGAGAAGGATGGAGAGGTGGGCGGGGGGGGGGGGGAGGAGGGTTGAAAAAGTGTAGAGGAGCGAGGCAGAGAGAGAGAGAGAGAAATGAACAGAGGAACACACACACACACACACACACACACACTGACACTTTTGACACTTTGAAGCTTTTATCTAAATGGCCTTGAGGTCCTCGGGACATGGGCCAATGCGTCAACATATATTCCTTTCATTTCATGACAAAACATTGGCATCAACGAATGAACATGGCGAAAGCCAATACTGACACGAAACAATGTTCTTTCCTCGAAGAAAAACC
>NC_134897.1:32914632-32934632 GCF_041734735.1 Babylonia areolata | reverse complement strand
TCTCTCTCTCTCTCTTGTTAATGAAGAGGTGGAGGTTCTGTGATGGACACATAAATCTGTGTACGATTAACTTACTTGATTTATGAATTTTTTTTTAATAACAATTGCTTTATTAAACGTTAAGCTTGTTTTCTTCCGTTTAGTATACCTACCTATACCTACCTTTGATGCTTCAACTGAGAACTGCACTCCCTTGACACAAGGGCTGTATATAGACCAATGTCCATGAAATCAATGAAAAGAATCTGAAGCGTCTCTCTCTCTCTCTGTGATCTGTCTCTGTCTCTCTCTCTACACCCCTCACCACACCCCTATCCTGTGCATTTCGGTCGAGCCTTTTTGTTTTCATCATCCAACAATGAACCAAAATTGAATTATTACTATATTCATGTGCAGTTACTAATATACTGTTTGGCGAGATATTTTCTCTTTGTACATGATTACAATCGTAACATACTTGTTCAGGCCCCTTCAGATATTGGGGCCTATGGTCTTCTGAATAAATATTTCATTTCATTTCTCTACCCTACCCCCCACCCACCTTCACCCCCCACCCCCCTCCAACCCAGTCTGTCATCCAATCTTCTTCTGTCCCCACTCCTCTTCCTGACACCCCTCACCCTCCGCCCCCCAACACCCCCTCCCCCCGTCCCCTTTTTTTAATCTTTCGGTGACAACGTTTCGCTTCGTTTCGTAACAGGACCTCCCCCCCAACACCCTTTAAAAAAAAAAAAAAAAAAAAAAAAAAAAAAGGACGTATTACTTCCACCCCTGAGAACACCAGCACTCGAGGACTTAACATCACCATGTCCCGTAGGGATCTGGGAATGTAAAAGATCTAATCTAAACAGAATGGAGCGAAATGCGCTGAAATGTTGAATGCTTCTTCACACCCACTTTTACTCCTCTACAATATACAGTCAACGGGGGGGAACAGCAATAGTTGAAAAGTTGAAACTTTTAACGTTCTCGCTGAAGCGATGTACATTCTGAAATTCTTCGCACTTACACTGAGAACGAAAGAAAATCAAACGTGCGCACGCACGTACGCACACACACAACACACACACACACGCGCGCGAGCGCACACACACACACACAGAGTATGTGTAAGCACTGTGCACACGTAAACATCAATACTGACCTGGTGGCACACTTGTAAGGTTTCCTTTATGTGTTCGGCGATTTGAAAATTGCAATGCGTCGTGTGTGTGTGTGTGTGTGTGTGTGTGTGTGTGTGTGTGTGTGTGTGTGTGTGTGTGTCCTTTTGCCACCATCTCCCCTCCCCGCCTCCACCCCAACTTGTATCACTCCTACAAGTCCTTCTGTACTCCATTCCAATTGATGTACTTCTTTTATACTTGCGGCCAGACTACTGACAAATGTCCATTTATTTTTTTAGCACGGTCGTAATTTTAGTCTGTTGGGCTTGGATTATTATGTTGTCTAGCTGCGTTGGTGATTCTTTGAATAAAGTTTATTCTCGATTATTCTCGATATTGAAAAAAAATCATAACAGTTTATTCCTACAGCGCTTTTCATTAAACATTTCAAAAAGGCTGACAGTAGTGAAGCATAACCTGACGATCAGAATCAAACTAAACACCCACCTTCACCCACACCCACGTACAACTACGCGCAGAAACAAGCAAAAATAGATGAATAACGAATAGATCAATAAATACAAATAAATAGATAGATAAATAAATAAATAAATAGATAATCAAGCAAATTAATGTACCACACATGCACGCGCGCACGTACACACTCGCACAGAAGAAGTGGGTATATAGAATCAAAGATTCACAGAGTGCGGAATGGAGTACCAGGGGATACTTGAAAAACTAATGTTTTTAGACTTGTTTGAAAAGACTGACTCTGGCAGGTTGGCGATGCTGGAAAATAAAAAATAAAATCTCTTCCACCATGTTTTATATCCGATGACTTTGGGAATGGGAAACATTCTGTCATCAAGAGAAACGCGAAGAGGCCTTGAGGCATACTTGTCTAAATTAATGGTCAGAGACACTCTGAGGGTCAGTACCAGAAACCACATGAGAGGAGAGCGGGGTTCTTGTGTTTGATTCTCTCTTCAATCAGAAAGCCATTGCAGTTCTTTCGAAGAGAGGTTTTCAATGCTGACTTGCCATAAAGATTTTGTTTGGCGGCGGAATTTTATCTTCTTCGAGGAGCTTCTGTGGAAAACCCGCAAATATTTTTTCCCCCTTGATACCATATTCGGAAAGAAAGGTACTGCTTCAAAATTTCCGACAGCTGCAGTTCTTCTCAATTATTTAATCAGCTAATTAATCAACGACTGATCCACTTATTGTCGACAATCAGAAAGCACCCGTTCTAGACGCAGTGATCAAAACTGGATCTGACTGGTGGGCAAAAATGAGACAGATGAACGGAGAGACAAGACTAAACCGATCGCATTCAGTTACCGTTTTCAAAAGGTGTGCGGAAAAAAAAGAGGACATATTGCCTGCTGTTCATATACCCTAGTTTCTTGAGTCCTTGAACTTGACTCTCTCTTTCCCCCTCCCCCACCCTTGATCTTGAATATTTCTATGCTCCTCCCCCCCGTACCCTCCCCCCCCCCACACACACATACAACCTCCCTCCCCCACTCTCTATCTCTCTCACCATCTCTCTCCCTGTATGCGATCTCCTTTTTTCTCTGTTACGTGCGCTTTAAATAGGCCTATTTTGACACCAACCTATCAGTCACGGGTCAAGACAGGTGCACAAAGGAACTTCCAAAAACTGTGCCAGGTTTTCGTGCTACATAGATCAGACATACCCTCACACCCGACTCCCCTCCCCCCCACCCACCCCCTACCTTCTATCCCCCAGAAAGACAGACAGAGACAGAGACAGATACACACACACACACACACACACACACACACACACACACACAGAGAGAGAGAGAGAGAGAGAGAGAGAGAGAGAGGAGAGAAGTCAGTAACATTTACAGAGAGGTGTATACATACATACGCGCGCGTCTGTTCACTTGCGTCAGGGTGAAGTCTCAAAACCAGCGTTCCAGTCACGCTGGGTAAAGATTCAAAAGGGATGTTGCACGCTTCGCCGAAAGTGTACAGTCATCTCTGATGAATACATCCGCCTATCTTTTACTCTCGTGTTTCATTGCAGATGAATACGTCATCTTCTCTGTGTGCGAGTCTCTCTCAGCGGGTGGTAGAAAGAAACGTTGAGAGAGAGAGAGAGAGAGAGAGAGAGAGAAAGAGATGAGGGGAGGTAAAAGGTAGAGGGAACGGGAAAAAGAGTAGATGGGGTGGAATAGGAGAGAGAGGGGTGGAATAGGAGAGAGAGGGGTGGAATAGGAGAGAGAGAGACAGAGAAAGAGACAGAGAAAGAAAGAAAGAGCAAAAACAGAGACAGAGACGGAGATACAGAGTTTTGTGTTCGTGTGCGTGTGCAGGCACGGTTATTCAAGTGTGCCCAAGTATGTGTGTGTGTTTGTGTGCGTGCGTGCGTCGTGCATGCGTGCATGCGGGCGTAAGCGCGCACGCGCATGCACGCGTTCGTGTGATAAACGTTCTCACCCACCCACCGTAGCCACTGTGCCCTCTCTCCACCCTTGCTGCTTGCCTTCACAGGAACCAGACCACGACACGGCAGCACAGTACAGACTGTCAACAACAATAAACGTTCAGAGAGGCGCCTACACCCACCGTCACTTCTAAGGTGTCGTTTTATCATCTGAATTTGGCTGAGATGGGAGCTTTTTGTCATCCTCAGTCTTTCGTGTTCTTTTAATGAACACCAACCACTGAGTTGCAGAAACCAGCACATTCGGAAACCAAGTGTCAATTGTTTTGCTTTAAAAAAATAAAATAAACTGCTGGCTTCGACAGCATCTGGTTTCCCAGTGTCCAATTCAGCTTTTTCTTTTTCTTTTTTTGTAAAGCCAGTGGGTATAAAAATACAGAACAAGATCAAGAACGAAAAATAAAAGACAAAGACTAAAGAAAGAAAGAATAAACAGAGAAATAATAAAGAAAAAAAAGGGGGGGGGGAGGTGAACGAAAGTACGATAAAACGTAAAAAAAAGAAAGAAAGCAAGAAAGAAAAAGAAAGTAAGAAAGACACGATAGAAAAGGAAAGTAAGACAGAAAAGAAAAGAAAGAGAGAAACTGTTTGTCGTGATCCTTTTCAGACTGTCACCGAGCGCGTGAACTGTTGAACAGCAATGTGAATGAAGAACGAATGATGTGTGTGCAGTGATGTGAAAGAAACTTGTCAACAAAATGTAACTTATTGTGGAGACCTGTTGACACATTACCATTACGCAGCTTAAGTTGTCCATCATCAGCTTGTCACCAGTAAATGTTGTAGTGTTTTTTTTGTTGTTGTTTTTTTTGGGTGTGTGTGTGTGATTTTTTTCCCCTAACAAACAATCATTTTCGCCTCGCTCTTCTCCTCTCTTCATAAAATCCACCTCTTCAGGCATGGAGGAATTCAAGCCTGTTCCTTTGGAGGATGTACGCCCCCCAAGAAATATGAAAGCCGAGACTCACAAAAGGCAGATATCGCTCAACGGCTGTCATTTGATACCAAACATAACACTGAAGTCACGGGTAGTTGTTAGGAAGAATTAAGTTCTGACAATATATCAAAATGTCACACAGATTCTAACATCAAACACACAGTCTTGAATTATTGGATAAACGAGTCTTTGGTATTCATACTGTGGATGAACTAAGTGGTCAAGATATTGAATAGACAGACAGAAGATGCACCCCACTGTGAGTCCACGATTCTCTTACATCCCCCGAAAAGAATGGAAGCCGAGACTCACAAACGGACGATATCGCTCAACGGCTGTCACCTGATGTCAGTGATAACACTGAAGTCAGATTGTTGTTAGGAGTGTCATGTTCCCAGCAGCGGGCAGGATTAAGGTCTGACAATGCATCAAAACAGACTATGTTAATCCCACGTAAATTCTAACGCCAGACGCAGAGCCATGAATTCTTGGATAATCACGTAACTGGTATGACTCAGAGTCTTTGGTGTGCATACAATGAGGTAATCGGTGGATGAACGAAGTGTTCAAGATACTGAATAGACAGAAGATTAGTACGTACAGACAGACAGAAGAGCAGTATCGCAGATTGGACAAAACTCCTTGAAGAGTAAATTTCGGTAAAGGAGGGATAGAGACCCAATGTTGTACTCGAAGTAGGGATATGGAGTGTTGGCCTAGAGGTAATGCGTCCGCCTAGGAAGCGAGAGAATCTGAGCGCGCTGGTTCGAATCACGGCTCAGCCGCCGATATTTTCTCCCCCTCCACTAGACCTTGAGTGGTGGTCCGGACGCTAGTCATTCGGATGAGACGATAAACCGAGGTCCCGTGTGCAACATGCACTTAGCGCACGTAAAAGAATCCACGGCAACAAAAGGGTTGTTCCTGGCAAAATTCTGTAGACAAATCCGCTGCGATAGGAAAAACAAATAAAACTGCACGCTTGAAAAAAAAAAAGAAAAAAAAAAAGAAAAAAAAAGGGGGGGGGGGGGGGAGGGGGGGGCTGTGGTATAGCGACGCGCTCTCCCTGGGGAGAGCAGCCCGAATTTCACACAGAGAAATCTGTTGTAATAAAAAGAAATGCAAATACAATTACAAAAATAAGACATGGCCTCGCATTTTTGCTTTGGGGATAGATATGTAAGCCCGCAGTCAGGTCTGCATCCTTTGCAGCTCATGTAACCACGTGTGGGGGCACCGACAAGCAGACCACTGCCATGACAGAACAAAGGACACGAACAAGGGTTTTCTGTTGCTGCGGTCGTAAGGCCGCTAGTGAAGGGCGGAGCTTATCTGACAGACATCTGCATCGACAGATCTGCAGATATGAGCAACGTGATTGTCAAGGGCTGTGTCGTCACAGGTAAAGAATCAAGACTGCCCAGAAGAGAATGAAACCTATCGATTTCCTACACGGATATTGGACGGCTCAGGACAAACGGAAATGTCTTTGGATGAATGGAAGAGGCCCCAGTTTTATCTTAAGTTCATCTTTAATTCATGCCCCGTCATCCAAGACCAACACAGCTTTACTTCGTTTGTATGATTTGACCTGTTTCCAGTGGACAGCAAAATCTGCAGAGCTGAGACTGGTCTGCCAATGACTGGCAACGGAATGGTTGTCGATGAGTGAATGCAGGAACTTGGCGTTCATCAGGAACTGAACAGAGGCCAACCCTGAACCCTGAGGTACACCAGTGGCAACAGGTTTAAGTCAGATGAAAAATCACCGACAGTGATAGCACGGCATGACTGTAAAATAGCTGTGAAACAAAAGACAGGCTGTTCCAGAACTGCCATAATGACGGTGAAGTGTGCGAAGGAGGACAAAGTGATCGATCATGTCAAATGCCGCACTTCACAAAGTCAAGCTAAGTCAGTAGCCATACTTCACTGCGATCAAGGGTGAGCAGAGTGTCATGTGTGATTTCAAGTGGTGCTGGTTCAGCGCTGCGTGAGGGTCGGAAAGCAGGTTGGTAAGGATACAGCAAAGAGTCTTCTGAGGAATTCTTAACACTGGTCGAGAACGAATCTCTCCGTCATTCTAAACACGAAGGACAGGCTGGATACTGGGCGTGAGTCACATGCGAGTCCCAACGTCGACACACATCTCAGATATGACCGACGGGGAATAAACCATCCCGGGAAAATTGGGGAAGGGTAAGTAAGCCCACGATTTCTCACAGTCCCGCGATTTATCTCAAAATGAGAGAAATTGTGGTCGTTCCCCTCCCACGTTTTCTACCAAAGTAAGAGAAATCGTGGGATTACGAGAAGTCGTGGACTTACCTAACACTACACTGACATCACCAGAACAATCACGCGCTGAAGTGGGCAGACACCAAAAAATGCCAATGTTTATTTTTGGTGTCATCCATTCGGACTCACAACATCACGACTTCGAGTTTGGAGCTCAACCGATCGATCCAGCCTGGCACTCAAAAGACGCTGGGTGCTAGTTCTTCAATACGTCTTGGTCTGGGGAATCCTTCAAACAGGGCTCTGACCACAGTGGTCAGAGCCAGATAGTACACTTCCATTGGCATTGTGCATGAGGGGAGGAAGCAGCATGAAGGCAGTTACACAGCCTTGGGGTGGGAATGGGGTCATTTATCTTTGTTGCTTAATAACCAAGCCGACCAAACAAGGCCTTATCATGACTGAAAATTGTAAATATCGATCCCGCAAGAACTGAAAGAAAAACAAAATAACTCATGATATTTACCGTATGGTATCATCTGCTTTGACCAACAACCAATACAGAAACGCTGTTCATAAACTCTATTAAAAAATTCAACAATCCTCTGGCAATATAACGCCCAATTAAACTACACACCTTCGAACCCTTTATCTCCCCCGATCATGACATGCCATTTGAACAGTTATGGCCATTCGATAGCTTCAAAGGGGAAATCATCCGTTTCATTGTGAACCCTCCTGCGAGCGATCGAAGAAAACTGCCTGAACGCTCGGGGGTTCGGTACAACGGCTAAAAATACATGACCGTTGATATGTTTAATGACTCTCAAACCTATTGACACACTCCTGGCAAGTCTGAAGCCTGTGATTGTGCAACCAGTCGGAAAAATAATTGATATCTATATCAGTATATCTATATATTAATATCACACACACACACATATATATAATAAGGCGAAAAAAACAACATTGAAACTGGCTGTAATCATGAAGGAGATATGTGGAAAAAAAAAAAAAAAGAGCGGGGTGAGTGAGAGGAGGGACAGACTGGGAAGAGAAGAGAGAGAGATATGTGGGGAGATAGCGGGGGGGTGAAACAGAGGAAGATAGGGAGGGAGAGAGAGATAAATCCACATCCATAAAAGAGAGATGGGGAAGGAAGAGAGAGAGAGAGAGAGAGAGAGAGAGAGAGAGAGAGAGAGAGGTGATACAGAGGAAGATGGTAAGAGGGAGAGAGAGAGAGACCAATCCACATCCATAAATGATAGAGAGGGAGAGATGAAGAGAGAGAGAGAGGGGGAGGGGTGAAAAGAGAAAGAGAGACAGAAAGAGAGAGAGAGAGATGGGGCGACACGGAAAGAGAGGGACGCACATAGACACAGACAGACAGACAGACATACTGACGGAGAGCGACAGAGACAGACATCCGGAGGACAGGAGAGTTCAAGTGGGCGGTGAGAGTTACCCGAGGATTTGGCACTTGGGATTTATCGGTGTTTGCTTTGAACTTCATGCAACTGCTCTCTTTGCCCTAAGTGCTCTGACACTCGATACTAATGACGTGCTGGGGTTTAGCGTTTTTTGTTTCCCCCTGCTTACAGAGTGTACAAGTATTGTGCCGTGTGCACTGTGTGTGTGTGTGTGTGTGTGTGTGTGTGTGTGTGTGTGTGTGTGTGTGTGTGCGTGTGTGTGAGCGCGCGCAGTTTAACGTCTATTTACAAAGTGTGTTTTTGGTCGAAAATTAAAATGTGTGAAGGGGCGGGAACTTAATACCATGTAAGTTGCAAAAATCGAGGAAAACAAACAAACAAACCCACAAACGTTCAGTTGGATTGTGAAGCAAATCCGCACAATTTATTTTAACAACAAAAAAAGAGAAGAAGTAATAATCAAGAAGAAATAAGAATAAAAAGATCTTTCCAGAAAGCAAAGTGTAAAACGTTTCAAATCCACTCATTCAAAAAGTACATGCATATTTGAAGGTTTTCCCTTGCAGAAGCATGTAACGTGTTTACTTTATTGATTTTAGTTTTAAATGCATTTAATTTTGAGTATGTAAACTGGTGAGGTAAATTACCATAATGTTAAAAGACGTATGCTGCAGTAGATTTGAAGTATAAAAAAAGAAGCCCAAAACATCCTACACACCGTGTGCACTTCGTAGACACTTTGTTGTAACCAGACTCCTGCTCTAACTTAGAGGTTCTCGCGTGATGCAGTCAAGGCGACCCATAGTCCATGGTCCTCAGCCAATTTGCTGGTGTCGCCCCATCGTCTGTTGACAATTCTCCCCTCTCTCTCTCGCCCCATTCTCTCTCTCTCTCTCTCTCTCTCTCATTTCCTCACAACGCGAGTGTGTGTGCATATGGGAGATAAGATTTGCATATATTTATATATTTTGCGATTTCTTTTTGTTGCAAAATACGGTGTACTGATTACAGTTCACAACCCCTTCAAATGGGGCTTTGGCCTTACTGAATAAAATTCTGATTCTGATTCTGATTCTGATTCTCTCTTTCTCTGTGTGTCCGGCATACTGATGACAGAAAATGAAGATATCCATCATCGGTCAAAATATTCATTAATCAATTAAAAATTAGTATGGGTTCCATGAGGAAAAAAGCATAGATAAAAAGTAGAAGGGATTTGGATGGTCAATCTCGACACTGTAATTATTTGATGTGTTCGCATTGATATGATGAGTTTTGATGTTACATGTGTAAATATTTATTATATGATTTATACGTAATTTAGTATGTGTTTGTATTAATATGATGCATGTCGATGTTACATGCGTAAATATTTATTATATGATTTATCTGTACTTTGTTTTCTGTGTAGTCCAAACCTTGGAGACGAACGACTGAACAAAAGGCAAATTACCCCCGTGTCACATGTAATTTTAATCTAATGACAAAGTGCCAAAGTGTCGCAAATCTCTTATTAGATTATGTTGTTTCAATTCTGTTTTGTTTTTCATTTCTGTTCCATTTCATCTATTTTGCACCATTTTGTTCTGATTTGTACCTACTATGTCACCAGAGCTTTTCAGATAATGACATTAAACATTTCAGTGCTCAGCGTGTTATGTGAGTGTCCGCAGTTTGCCACCATGTCATCTTAGAGGCCAGTCTCTCCTTCACCGACCTGCATGTGTCCAGTTCATGGTTTGGCGTGCAGTTCTTTGTTGCAGGGAGCCTCTGCATATGTCCAGCGGAGACGCCGTTTGCAGAGGATGGTCGTTGACACGACGGGCTGATCAAAACCCACTGATCTCACTCAATGATTCAGTGTTTGATTCTTCTCTATTCTCGGCCACCACTGCGTCACTCATCGCGATTGTAACCTGCCATAAGCTATGTATTGTACGTATATATTTGTGTCCGATTTGGAAAACTCATTATGTGTCGAAAATAACTGCGACAATAAACACACGTTGAATTATATAACCGAACTGACAACAATCTCGATCACTATCCATTTGTCAAGGTTTCACACTGCATTAACGTCTGTTATTCAAAATTGATCGAAAGCCTGAAACTGTCATTAGTTTTGATAACCTGTATAACAATAATAACATGGGCAACCGTTTTCTATCAAGCTAAGGCGATATACACATTAAAGAGATGAAGGACGAATGGAAAACTCATACAGACACAGACAGCATTCAAGTACAGAATACACTCTTGTTTGATATCAACTCGTCTTGTTTGATATCAACTCGTAAACAAATGTTTTCAACATCACGGTCCATATAAACTGCAAACAGAGTTAAGCAGGAGATCAGAAGTGGTCTGCAAAGTCTTAGAGCGAGCGAGAGAGAGAGAGAGAGAGGGAACGGGGGAGTTGGAAGGGGGAGGGTGCAAGGACAAATTTTTATGTCAGGCCAATGGCCTTTATCACGGGAAGTCCACGTGCACGAAAAATAAAAACAGTGAGAGAGAGATGAGAGAGAGACAGTAAGAGAGTGAGTGAGCGAGAGAGAGAGACACGGAGAGAGAGAGAGTGAGAGGGACAGAGACAGTGAGAGAGGCAGTGAGAGAGAGAAAGAGAGAGCAGATGAGAGAGAGAGATAGACAGTGAGAGAGACAGTAAGAGACAGCGAAAAAGAGAGAGTAAAAGAGTGAGAGACAGAGAGAGAGAGTGAGACAGAGACAGACAGTGAGGGAGACAATGAGAGAGAGAAGGGGGGGCGGGGCTGAGATAGCGACAGAGACGATGTGAGGACAGGGCAACTCGTCGCACGGGGGTGAAAGACAGGCTTGAGAAATGCCCTCGCTTGACTTGGGGATTCTAATCCGCTGTTGGCACTGTAAACTGAACCGATGAATAGAACTTCAGTTCCTGAACTTTTGACCCCCTCTCCCCCCGCCATCCCCCCGTCCCGAGTTTACTTTGAACAGCCGAGAGAGAGGGAAGGAGACAGAGTAAGAGAAAAAAAGGCAGACAGATAGAGACACGGAGAGACAGAGAGGTGACGGGGTCATGGTTGAAGAGGAAAAAAGAGGAACGAGAGAAGGTGTCATGATTTGGTTTCTTCTGTGCGCTTGACATTTCAGAACAACTCTTTGTTTAAAGTTGAAAATCCACACCAGTTTTGTAGCATATTTCCCCATGGTATGATTTCCCATTTGTGGAACAACCCTTCGCCAAGAGCCTCGGCAGCCATAATACAAAAATGTTCTCCATCTTTTTTGTTTGATTGTTTTATCTGATTTCATGTTAACGTTTTACACAAACCAAAGGTAAAGCTCTCTAGGCCAGACCAGCGCGTTGGGTTCAGGCAACAGCAGATAGGGCGTAGAGTATATGGATCATTCCGCTCGCTTTGCCTCCTCCTTGAAACTGAAACTGAAACTTTCTCCGGCCTTCACAGCTGTCTCTTTGTTATGAACAAAGGACTGTCGTGACGAGACTCTTAGAACACTCGAAAGTAGAGCCAAACACAACGCAACAAAATAAAGCTGTCTTCATAAGAAATAATTCCAATATTTTTTTTTTTTTGTCATTTACTGGATGCAGTATTTTCACTCTGCCTTCCTGATTGCCTCCTTTTTAAATGTGTTGGTTGCCAAAGAAAAAACAGACAAACCGTATCTGTTTGCCTAGTTTATGTGTCTCTCAATCCCTCCTTCACTCCCTCCTCTCTCTCTCTCTCCCTCTCATCTGCATTCGCGTCATGTTTATTCCGATTTACAGCTGCTCCCTCTCTTTCTCTCCCCCCCCCCCCCTTCTCTTCCGCTATCTTTCTCTCTGGAGCTCTCACAGCTCGCGTGTAAGCATTTTCACACCACCACCGTGTTTAAGCTTTATGTTTTCACCTAATAAATTTCCTTATACACTACGAGGTCTGAATGTGAGCGCATGTGTTGTGTGTGTGTGTGTGTGTGTGTGTGTGAGCTGAACATCATAATAGCTTCACCGCACTGTCAACATTAAGTTTCAATCGCAAGGTGGCACAGGTCGGGGATAGGTGGAAAGGAAATGCGGGATCCGTTCTTCTGTGCCCTATTATTCTTTTGTCATTTCTTACCGAAAAAACCCCCAACCTTGTTGAAAGGTAAAGATCAGCAGTGAACTGTGTTTTATTATGTAAGGCTGTCTTTGTGCTCAAGTATGTTTTCTTTCAGTTCAGAACCTGGGTATTTTCTCTGCCTGTTATTTTTCCTTTTCCGGAAAAAAAAGCTAGATGGAAAATAAAAATCAGCAGTGAATTTTGTTTACATGGTATCAGCTGTCTATCTGTGCCTCTCATGAAGTTTCAGTTTGGGACCTGGGATGTTTCGCTATTACTTTCTTCCTGTCCGAGAAAAAAAAGCTTGTTGAAAAGTTAAATTCAGCAGTGACTTGCGTTTTATCACATCAGCTGTCTGTTTGTGCCTCTCAAGTAGGCGGTCTTTCAGTTTCAGACCTGAGTATTTTCCCTGCCTTTTAATTTTCCCTTTTCCAACCCCACCCCCCACCCCCAACAAAAACAAACAACCCCCCCCCCCAAAAAAAAAAAAAAAAACAACAACAAAAAACAAAAAAAAACCCAAAACAACACAACAAAACACCACATCGAAAGGTAAAAGCCAGCAGTGACTTGTGTTTGTATCATCAACTCCCTGTTTGTGCCTCTCAAGCATGTACCCTTTGTTCAGTTTAGGACCAGAGAACACGTTAGGGACGTCGTCGCACACTCCACTTAAAGATAATCCTTCATAAAGGTATTGAGAGAGCTCTCGATACACACTGAGTATCCAGGAAGAGAGGAGACGATGTGGGGCAGGGCAGGGGAGGGGAGGGGAGGGGATGGGGGTGGGGGTGGGGGGTCGTTTAATGGTTCCGGGTCGTCCCAGGTTGGTACCTGTGGTAAGTGTGCTGTGTAAGACGAGAAACTGTTTATGCAACGGCTTACGTTGTATGAGAGTGTGTGCAGAACGTAAGACGACGTCGACTGCAAAATCAGTGCTGTGTTGTTTTCTGCACGTTTTTGTTGTTGTTCCATATGCTGTAGTAGTAGTAGTAGCAGCAGCAGCAGTAGTAGCAGTAGCAGTAGTACCAGTTGCAGTTGCAGTAGTAGTAGTAGCAACAGCAGCAGTAGTACCAGTTGCAGTAGTAGCAGTACGAGTAGTAGTACCAGTAGTAGTAGTACCAGTTGCAGTAGTAGTAGTAGTAGTAGTAGTACCAGTTGCAGTAGTAGTAGTAGTACCAGTTGCAGTTGGAGATGCAGCAGCAGCAGCAGCAGCAGTAGTAGTAGTAGTAGTAGCAGCAGCAGCAGTAGGAGTAGTGGTAGTAGTAGTCGTGCTGCAGCCACTGCTGCTACTGTTGCTACTACTCAACTGTTAAGCTACTGCTGCTGATGCCATCATCACTGCTACAACGGCTGCTGCTTGACTACTGTTGCTGTTGCTGATGATGCCGTTGTTGCCCGTGTTCATGTATTTCCTGCTGGCTGTAGTAGACATAAAGCGCTAAACGAAAGGAGGAAAAGATATAACCAAAAAAAAAAAAGAAAAAAAAAAGAGAAGATATAAAAAGGATTTCTTGAACCAAAAAAAAAAGCAAAAAGGGTTGGGAGAACAACGCGGTGATGAAAAGCAAAGTAAAGAATATAAAGATAGAAACAAAAAAATGGCAAAGAAAGAGAAGGAAAGAAAGGAAGAAATGGAGGGAAAGAAAGACAGGCGGACAGGCAGACAGACATGCAGGCAGCAGACAGACAGGCAGGCAGACAGACAGACAGACAGGCAGGCAGACAGACGAACAGATCTTTTGTTGCTTGCCGGCAAGGAGACAGACAGGCAGGCAGGCAGGCAGACAGGCAGGCAGACAGACGAACACATCTTTTGTTGCTTTCAGCCCACCCGACCACATAAGGCTATATCAGGGCAAGACAAACATAGCGACGGATGGAAAACATGATACGCGACATGCAGACGAGAGTGAAGAATAAAGACTACATGAAAAATATTTTCTTATTCTCCCGTTCAGGAACGAAAACAATGGACACACACACACAAAGACCTTCCGATGCATTCCAGCAACGGACATAGACAAAGTTTAGCAAAAAAAAATTAAAAAAACAACAACAACTACAACAAACAAACGTTTACTGTGAATGTGGTAAACAGATTGCACTAAATAATATTTTATTTCAATGTCAAATGATTGTCAGTTCACTTCCAAAATCATGTAAAGTTAGTTTATTTGTTTAGTTGGGTTGTTTTTTTTTTCAGAACATAAAAAAAAATAATATCCAACCATTTAATTCTATTCAAAATCGCCGAATCCCCGTTACATAGTGCAATAGGAGTGTTTCTGTGATGCGACCTACAGATATTTAAAAAAAAATATTTTGTTGTTCTTATTGTTCATGGCTGTTTTACTTTGATATTTACGGTTTGTTGATTCCGCTGCTGTAGTTTGTCATTTCTCTATAAATTATGTCCCCATTCAACCTACATCCACTCCCCAACCCCACCCCTCACACACGAACATAAACACACATGACACGTCTAATATCACTCAAAGTGAAAAGACGTTAAAATAAAGACAAAAAAGACAGACAGACATACAACAAAGAAAGACGTTCTGGTGCATGTATAGGACACGGAAACACAGAGGAATGTACAGACTGGTGTCACTTTACTTACCCGTGATCAGAGTTCCCTGTTCGTCAAATTCCAATTCCACCAGCTTCCCGAAACGGCTCGAGTTCGTATTCAGCACAGTTGACGCATTCCCAAACAGTTCAAGCAAAGGATTCACCTGGCGGAAAGGAACAATTATTGTGTACTGCACTGCACCAACCTGCTTTGGTTGAGTTGGCATGGCATGGGTTGGTATGGCATGGCATGGCATGGTATGGTATGGTATGGTATGGTATGGTATAATAATGGTATCTATTGTATGGTATTGTATTGTATTGTTACCCTGCATGGTACTGTACTGTACTGTACTGTACTGTACTGTACTGTACTATATCGTCCTGCAGTATATTGCATTGTATGCAATCGCACTCACCTGTTCCGAATAGTACCGACCTGAAGACCAATTTTCTTTTAAATGGTATTCACCCTAACAGTTCGTCAATAAAACGACTCTTGACATAGAATTCCCTTTTTTTCTTTTTATTTCCCAAAACCGCCAAAGAAATGGACCAGAAACGCTGAGGTCTAGATTAAAAAAGAAAGCGACAAGCTAGCAATACAAAAGGTATCACAATCAGGTATACATATACATACGAAAGAGCAAGTGTACCGAGTGCGTGTCAATGGCAAGAATTTTTAATCAAAGCTACTGTTCAAAAGGAGGCGGGGATCGAGGTTAAAGGGCAATGGGTCAAGAGAAATACGAAGAGAGAGAGAGAGAGAGAGAGAGAGAGAGAGAGTGAGAAACAGACATAGAGACAGAGAGACAGATAGAGACAGACAGACACAGGTGAGACAGAGGCAGACAGACAGAGAGAGAGAGAGACAGAGAGAGAGACAGATAAAGAAGCAGAGACACAGAGAGAGAGAGAGATGTGAAAGGAGGGAAGAAAGAAAGCAATCAAAAAGGAAACCACACACACACACACACACACACACACACAAGCCATAGCGTTTTTGCCCTTTCCGAAAAAATAGCAGAAACTTTGTTGACCTCAGTAAATTAACTTAAAACACCGCTCCTCTTCACTTAACAAATCCTTGAACTATGAGATCTTGCTGTGTTGCTGTCCCTTATTCTCTGTTGTAATTGTTGTACTAGTAGCAGCTGTTGTTATTCTTTGTTTCTTTTCGTTCCTGTTGTGTTTAGCGCGTCTGGAGTCTTATTTCTTTATACGTGCGTGTAAATGACTGCTGTGAAAGCGCTTTGATGTGCCTATGGCCAAGATTAAGCTCTACATAAATACCTGTATTAATAGTAATAATAATTATTATATTTATATAACGCAAAATCTTGTGCAGAGACAAATCAAAGCGCTTTCGTACCATTCATTCACACGCATGCTTAACTCTAAAACTGGAAAAACTGAAGAGGAAGAGGCAGGGAAGGGAGGCTATTTTGGGAAGAGGTGGTTTTAAGACCAGACTTGAAAGAGCTCACTGCGGAGACCTGATGAAGAGAAAGAGGAAGTCCATTCCAATTGCAAGGTCCAAAGACAGAGAAAGAACGGCAGCCAACAGTCGAGTGTTTGAATCTGGGTATGCGTAAATAGAGTGGATCCAAAGCCGATCGTAGAGAGCGAGATGGACTGTAGAGGTGAAGGCAGCCACAGAGATAGGCAGGGGCAGATTTGTGAGTACATTTATAACATAGAGTGTTGATCTTGTTCTTTATTCTGTGTGAGACAGGCAGCCAGTGGAGATGCTGCGAAAGAGGAGTGATGTGCTCAGATATTTTCTTTCTGAGAACGAGTCGGGCAGCAGAGTTTTGAACAGTAATCTTCTTCTTCTGCTTATCATTATTATCATTATTATAATATTATTATCATCATTATTTCTCCCTTTCTTTATCATGTATTCCCTTTTTGCCTTCGCCTTCTTTCTGCAAGTCCATGTCTCTCACCTTCGCTCTGCGAGTAGAAAGTTTCTATCCTGTATGGGCAAGTACATTGTTTACATGGCTTCGATTTTTTTCTTCTTCTTTTTATTTTCTATTCTCGTCGTTTGGAATTTTTTCTTGCCAGTCATGTCTCAGGACATTGTCATACTTGTCTGCGAGACGCGTGGCCTATACTGGTTACATTCAATTCCGACCATTTCAACATTCCCCCTCCACCCCCCCAACACTCCACGCCTTTTTTCAGGTCTTTGACAATGTCTGACTGTGCATACCACTCCTTTCCAACAACAGGCGGTACTGAGTATTTGTCCACTCCACACACCCATTTTTTTCTAACAGCGCAACCCCACCCCTTATCCTGCCCGCAAACCCCCTCCTTCCTCTTTCGCTTCGTCAAGTCTCCACACTCAGCTCTTTCAAGTCTGGCCTTAAAACCCACCTCTTCCCAAAATAGCCTCCCTTCCCTGCCTCTTCCTTGTCTTTAGTTTCTCCAGTTTTAGAGTTATGCGTGCGTGAGAATGACTGGTGCGAAAGCGCTTAGATTTGTCTATGCAAAAGATTCAGCGTTATATAAGTATCATTATTATTATTATTATTCATCGTCATTATCACTACCACCATCACCATCCTCACCATGATCGTTCTCAAGTACCAGCCACATCCATCAATTTAATTCTCACCTTTTCCAGCTTCCCGACGATGTCCTGAGAGAGCGGTTCCCGGTCTCTGCCGCCCTGTGCCCGGTCTTCCGTGGCGCTTTGCACCAGGTGGTGCAGGATGTACTTGGTGCTCTCGGTCTTGCCCGCTCCGGAGTCCCCCCCGACCACCACACACTGGCTGCGGCCCGTGGTCAGCAGGTTCCGACGGACCTGAGAGGCTACCCAGAAGATGTGTGCTGGCGCCTTGGAGCGAACCCGAAGGTTTCGGTACTTTTCGTGGAACTGCACACAGTGCACCACTGGAATGCCCTTTTTTGTTGGTACAGGTTGTCTGAGTTTGTGGATACGTGTAGAATAATGTTTCCTTTGCTTTGAAAAAATTAATGAGTTTTAACTTGTTTGGATATTTTTGTTGGTTTCGTAATCACCTTCCCCCGATAAATGATTCTGGGAAGATTTGGCGTTTTCCTTTGGTGAAAGTGTGTGTGTGTGTGTGTGTGTGTGTGTGTGTGTGTGTGTGTGTGTGTGTGTGTGCGTGCGTGCGTGCGTGTATATGTGTGTGTGTGTAGCTGCAGACCTAACATGTAAATAACTACCCAAAATACTATTTCCATGGAGCTAAGGCATTTTTCAATGCACATCTTTGCGTGGTATCGTTCTGGAAGCATTAGCGTCGTGTTAAGACAGGTTCCCCCCTCACCTCCCCCCCCCCTGCATCCTCTCCATGCAACCCCCCATCCCCCCGCCCCCCTCCCCTCCCACCCCCCCACAAGCCACCCCACCACTTTCTTGGATGTCTATCCCCGTCGGCCATATCATGTGGTGATGACGACGTTAAATCCGGATATAACTAACCAGCCAACCTCTCCCTGACACGCAGATCTTTAAGAGCACTCGCTGTTAGGTCGTTAATCCCGAATTAGGGACAGAAGCGGCGGGACTTTCTTTGTGCTACGGGAGTCCACAGGAGGTACGGTTGGAATGCTTAAAAGAATATTTTTAGGTCTGGAAAAAAAAAGGTGCGTGGATTACTCCGGAAACCAATGCGCATGTATGAGAGAGTCCTTGCGGTGTGCGCGCATGTACACACACACACACACACACACATATATATATATATATATATATGTGTGTGTGTGTGTGTGTGTGTGTGTGTGTGTGTGAGAGAGAGAGTTCGGAGAGGCGTGTTTTATTGATACGAGTGCTGCTACATCGTCTGAAAAGAATATTTCTGGCGAGTTTCTTTCTTTCTTCTCTTCTTCGTCATCATCATACTACTGTATCTTATTCATATCACGTGCACTGCTAAACGCACTCAGAGCAGCACTATGTAAAGCGTAGATTATCATCATTGTCATTATTATTGGACGTACTACGCCAAGAACATTTAAATCCAGGTCGAGCAAAGTGGGGGATAGGCCCTAATGTTACTGAAACAGAGTTGAGAAAGAAATGGCAAAAAATGATAAGAAAAAAAAAAGAAAAGAAAAAATATATAAAGTGTCCAATCCGCTTTCACCAATTTGTCGTTCAAACATCCGCCTTCCCCCTCCCTCCCTCTCTATTCCACACCCCCACCGTCCTTCTCCCTACAGTTTTCTTTTTATCTCCCTGAGCTGGGCTGCAAGAGCAATCCAAGCAACGCTGGGTTTGCTTAACGTATAGAAGTTAAAAATCACAGCTAATGAAAACACACACACACACACACACACACACACACACAACCCCAAAAAACTTGGGAACATTTTCCAAACGCTAAGCAAACCTACCACCGCGAAAGATCGCCCCATGTGCAGCAACCCGCTGAAGTAATCTGTCTCGCTAAATCCCCAGCCCCGTTTAGTTTTAAGATCCCAGCTGCTTTATTCTTTTGTCAAAAGAATGGGAGGAAGAAAAACTCCACGGGTAACCCTGCGGAGGGGCTGGGTGGGGATGGTGGGTGATGTACGGGTGTACGCGAATGATTACTTAACTGCGGCAGAAGACGGGAGACCGTTTTTTTTTTTCTCTGACAGGATGTATACCGAAAATGTTTTATGTGTGTGGATCTTAAGTTTGCGGCACTGTGGTTGCTTTTGATCAATACCCCAGGTGGTATGTATGAATTAATCATTACGGAACTGAATTAAATTGACCCCCCCCCCCCCCAACCCCTCCTCCATTTTTTTTCTTTCCTCTATGTCTTCATTTTACATGTCATAAAGATGACTTGGCGCTCCGCCGTTCTGTTCTATGTCAAAGATAAATGATAAATGATGGCACGATATACTTCACGCCAGATTTTATTGTAGGCGTTGTAAAACTAAAGCTTGCGAGCACGGCAAAGCATCAGACATGGGAAAGAACGTTAAAGTGTGGACGGGGTGGATGGGGGAGGGGGGAAGGTGGTGGATTTTTTTTTTGTGTGTGTTGTTATTTATTTTTCTAATTCACATTTGGAGAATCTGAAATATATTCGAGCGCACCGTCTAAACAAAATGAGCAGAAATAAAAACGAATCAAAGAGAATACTTTTCATTTAAAGAAAAAGAAAACTCGAACATTTGTCA
>NC_134897.1:32879632-32909632 GCF_041734735.1 Babylonia areolata | reverse complement strand
TCAAGAAAACAATTGTGCATGCATGGATCGAACGTGCGGCCCGATTCAACTTTTGACCAAACGTGTTTTTTTTTGGGGGGTGGGAGGGGGTTTAAACGTGAAATCTGTGTTAGTATTTTACCCACCCCCTCCTCCCCAACCTCAGTCCATGAGTTGTTTTTATTTTAACCTTTGACAATACAGTACATTACAATACAATTACTGGTGGTGTTTGGGCTAGCGCTACTGTTAAAAAAACCAAACTGTCATTGAATGGTCAACTTTGTCGCAAAGGCAGGCATGGATTAAACAATAGTGAGCTGAACTGAACCGAACACAGTACACTACAACCACAACATAACACCATAAAACAAGAAACCATACGATAAGTATACACGACACCACACGATACGACACTACACGGAAACAAAGCGACACGACACAACACGATGCAACGCAATACAACACGACACGACACGACACGATACAACACTACACGTGTACAAGGAAAGAGACCGACACAACACAACACGATGAAACACAACACAATACGATACGACACGACACGACACGACAACATGGCTCCAAAGTATACACAGACCCTGCGCGTGCAAGAAAATCAACGGAGGAAATCCCCGCACCTTCCGATTTGACGCGTCAGTTACCTTGTGTTTCATCAACCCGAAAAAAAAAAAAAAATCGACGGTTGACAACAATGTCTAAAATGTTCCGAAGGTGGAGCAAAAATTCTGAATATATATATATATATATATATATATATATATATATATATATATATGCGTGTGTGTGTGTGTGTGTGAAAAACAAATGCATTGGTAGGAGGAAAAAAGAAGAAGAAAAAAAAAAACCCATATAGGTGGCGCTGCACTGTATCAATGCGCTCTTCCTGGGGAAAGCAGCCCGAACTTCACACACTGGAATTTACGGTGACATAAAGTAATACAATACAATACAATATGAAAAAATGGGGTAAAATGTATAACATATGGCTTTCACCCATTGTTAGAAAAAAAAATCTAATCTCTATACAAGTGAGGGGTTTGAAGGCTATCTGAGCTGCTTTGTTGTAACAAAGGTTTTTCTTCTTTCATGCCCACCTGTTACCTGCGAGCTGTGTCAGTGCGTCTGTGTCAGTGTGGAGGAAGAACTAAGTGGGACATTTCAAAAACTTATCCTGTCCGTAGCTTTTTTTTCTTTCTTTCTGTTTTCTTCTTTTTCGTTTTAGATTTCCATCGTTTCTTTCTTTCTCTCTGTTTCTACGTTATTTGTGGAATGTCGAAAAAAAAAAAATGATGGGTAATGTACTACTTATTACTAAACTTCACACAGAGAAATCTGTTGTGACAAAAAGAGTAATACACAACAATCAGGTTAAGTGCAATAATGCGGTACACTTTTTCAACACATAATTTTTAATGTAGGCTATCTACTTGCCGCTTTCATCCTAACTCTTCTCTCTCTCTCTCTCTCTCTCTCTCTCTCTCTCTCTCTCTCTCTTGTCACATACAAATATGAAGAAATGGAGTTGTGGAATTGATATTCACGAGGATATTATAAAATTCAACCGTAAACTGAGTATGAATAGAAAAGCAGTATTTGGGGGTGAACAGAAGAAACAAAATGTGGACAAAATAAAACAAAACAAAAACTAAAATCAACAAAAAGTGGGGAAAAAAATAGCAGTTTGGAAACCCCACTTTAAAACAGAAAGAGGGAAAATAAAGCTATCTATAGCTGGCCTGCCATCAGATGAAGCAGGCTAAGAATCAGGATACGTTTGAATGATTTGATGACATTATCATGATCAGCAGAAAGGCACTCTACCACTAACCCCACGCTAGCACCTAGACCACTACCCAAAGCCGGATGGAAAAGAAATGAAAGAAAATCCATCGAAATAGGGCGATAGCAAAATTAATAGATTATACGAAGCAACCTCCTACGTAGGGCCTCTTGCAGGTCCGGTGAACTGCTTGGCTTGGTGATAATTACGGGTCTCACACCTGCAATACTGAACTCCGAAACTAATGTCCGTGAAAGGTGACAACCAACTAGTAACATACATAACGAAACGGAACCGGAGTTAGCGGATTGGCCTTTTTGAAGGAACACAAAGCAAGCACTCCTATTGAAAGGAACGCAGGCAAACCCAGTGGCAGTGATGTGTGATAATTGTAGCACTGCATGCAGAACAATCCTTGTTCACAGAAGACGAGAGAGAGAGAGAGAGAGAGAGAGAGGTATGTGTGTGTGTGTGTGTGGGGGGGGGGGGGGATCCGGAACTTTTTGTTCCAAAGGTCTGAGGTGAGTTTTATGACCTGCGGGCTTTCACACCATAAAGAGCTATGTAGGCTTGGCCGTCTGAATTCGGCAAAAGACACCCCACTCCTATGATATATTTCGAACACGTACGACCCAATCGTAGGTTGGGTTCCCCCCCCCCCCCCCCCCGACTCCCTCCCCCTCCACACACACACACACACACACACACACACACACACCCCTCTTTTCTTTCTTATTATTTTTCTGCGACCGAAAGGACATTGCATTTCTCGGAAAGGGGGAAAAAAAAAAAAAAAAAAAAGCACACACAATTAAGCCCATGGTATCACGCTTTCGGTATCTTCGTCTTCGTCTTCCCCTTCAAGGTGAGACGCGATGAACTGAACTAATGTATCAGCCCCCACAAAAAAGAAGGAACTTGCCCTTCCGATTCGTCGCGAACGTGGGCATGACACGGCCACTAAAGTAATGGGACTGCGAGGGTTGTAGCGGTGCGCAAGTGACACCCGCAAATCTAAAGCAGCAGCAACAACCTGAAAAGCGGTAAATCTACAAGGGGCCTTTGTTTTTGAAAAAGCAGTTGTCACAATGCCCTTGACTGTTAGAGTCACGCGTTAAGGTCAAGAACTTCTTTTTCTTTATTGTATAAATACACTTCTTCTCACCAGTCACTCACTTACAGAGACTTCACAAACACACAAAAAACAACAACTTAAGGGCCACTTCACAAAAGCAAGTAGGTTTTCGGAAAATGTTAAAAAAAAGAAAAAAAAAGAATCGAGAGATGATTCAAATTATGAATACTGTTCAAGGTCTACCACAGCTTCTCACTGAACACACAAAACGTCCGTTTCAGGCACACGTGTATAACACATAGCTTGAAAATTGCGTATGAAAAAAAAAAACAACCCCAAAACAAAACAAAATCAGCCAAAACTGTGCAGTTATTCAGTAGTATATCAATGAAAGCTGTGCATTTTCACTAAAAAAAAAAAAAAAAAAAAAAAAAAAAAAAAAAAAAAAAGAAATACAAGGAAGCACCACTGCAACGCTGCTTACCAGTGCTAATAATTAGGCTGCAGGCACCCACCGTTTGCCGAAAGTTCAGCATCACTTCACCTTCCACCCCCCCCCCCCCCCGCCCCCCCTCAATCCCCCCACCACCACCAAGGAGAAAACTGTCCAAGTTTTATAATATATATATATATATATATATTTTTTTTTTAACACTGAAATGTTTAATGTCATTCACTGAAAAGCTCTAGTGACATAGTAGGTACTAATCAGAACAAAATAGTGCAAAACAGATTAACTGTCCAAGTTACTAAGTGGTGAACCCTGTAAATATGCAGCGAGGTTGGGTTTCTTTTGTTTGTTTGTTTATGTTTTGTTGTTGTTTTTTGTTATAATCTGGACCGGTGTGCGGCTGTCAAGATGCATGCAGTTGCTGCTGTAAAAAAAAAAAGCTGGGTGTTCCTTGTAAGATAAACAGCGTTCTTTGTTGGGGTATCTTCATGTGTCAAGAAATAAACGCCGTGTTTGAATCCCGAATGAACACAGTGTATACATCTCTCTGAGTCTCAGTCTGTCTGTCTGTATCTCTGTCTCTCTGTCTGTCTGTCTGTCTTTCTCTCTCTCTCTCTCTCTCTCTCTCTCTCCCTCTCTCCCTCTCTCTCTCTCTCTCTCTCCCTCTCTTTCTCCTTTCCTCCTCTCTCTCTCTCTCCCACTCTCTCTCTCCCTCCCTCCCCTCTCTCTCCCATCCTCCTCCCTCCATCCCCCTCTCTCTCTCCTCCCTCTCTCTCCTCCCTCTCTCTCCCCCCTCTCTCTCCCCTTCTCCTCCCTCTCTCTCCCCCTCCCCCTCTCTCTCTCCCCTTCTCCTGCCTCTCCCTCTCTCTCTCCCTACCCTCCTCCTCCCCCCCTCTCTCTTCCTTCGTCTCTTATTTCCCTTTTTTCATTTTGTTATCAGCATTCTTTGTATTAGCCTCTGCTCCCACCCCCTGGCACCCCATGTATTCAATATTTTCCTTCGTATCAATTATTATACCTTGAAGCACCAGTGTTTTCCAGCTTGGCTGTAAATCAACGTGAGTGAAAAAAGCTTTGTGATCTATGTTTCTATCTATGTATCTGTTTGCATATCTAGGTATCTATCTATCTATCTATCTACATAATTATTGCAAATTCCATTCTATTTATGTTCTTCTTTTCTTTCTTTATTTCAGAGTGTGCTTATACACGTCGTAATAAAATCCAAAAGGTTTGTTTCCTGCATGGAGAAACGTCTCTTCTTTTTTTTCCCTTTTTCTTTTCAATCGTGAATAAAGCGACATTCATGTGACACAATGACACCACACAAAACAAAACGAC
Source organism: Babylonia areolata (assembly GCF_041734735.1). Classification (NCBI taxonomy): domain Eukaryota; kingdom Metazoa; phylum Mollusca; class Gastropoda; order Neogastropoda; family Buccinidae; genus Babylonia; species Babylonia areolata. The sequence goes on along the minus strand of NC_134897.1, from coordinate 32,904,982 downwards.
AGAAAAAGAACAACCAAACCAACAAACAAAAAAAAAAAAAAAAAAAAACCCTTATAATCCCGACGCGTCTACCGCTCTACCGTCTTGTCCCTGTCCGTAATACGAAACCTCGATGTCCCCAACAACTTTCTCTCAGTCCCCAAATACCAAGCCGTGGCTTTCTCTGAAACCAAGGGGGTGGGCTGCAATGAAAGTATTCAGCAAAGCGCTAACATTTTTTTGGGTTTTTTTTGTGCTTATCGTTATAAGGATGCTCCCAACTGCACGCTAAATTCCAGACGCTGGGGGATATTCTTGATTCAACTCTGTAAGCGAACTTTATAGCGCTGCAAAAGAACTGGAACTTGCCACTTTTGTGTTTGTCTAGTTCGAACGCGTCGTTGTACAGATTACGCCTGTAGTGAAGACAAGAAAGCGTAAAATCAACAAACATGCTTGCATCACTTAGTGGACACCGACCATACCACGCAACTAAAGAGATAGATGGAGAGAAAGAGAGAGAGAGAGAGAGAGAGAGAGAGAGAGAGAGAGAGAGAGAGACAGAGAGAGAGACAGAGAGAGACAGAGACACAGACACAGAGAGAGAGAGAGAGAGAGAGAGAGTGTGTGTGTGTGTGTGTGTTTCCTGCTGTTGGTATCAACGAAGGTTGATAATGATGATGTTTCTACCGTTCTGACATTGTGGTCCGAGTTTCATTCTGTCTTTCTTTTTTCTCTCTAAATGTTGAGAATGAATATGCCGAAATTGATGAGACAATACTCTCTCTCTCTCTGTCTCTCTCTGCCTCTCTGTCTCTCTATCTCCACCCCCTCTTTCACACCGCTTCTCTCCCTTCCCCCCCCACCCCCCTTGCCCTCCATCCCCGCCCCGTCTCCCCCCCCTCTCTCTCTCTCTCTCTAAGACGGACAGGAAACACACACACACATACGCACAGACCCCCCACCCGCCCCCCCCCTCCAACACACACACACACTGCTACCACCACCACCACCACCACCACTACCACCACCACCACGAACTACAACATCGTCAATAACATCATCATCATCAACAACAACCAACAACAGCAACAAACGATGACCCAACCAAGATCACACACACACACACACACACACACACACACACACACACACGCACACACACACACACGCACGTACACACACACACACACACACACACACACACACACACACACACAAAACAAACAACAAAACAAAAAACCCATCACACCAGAACACCAAACCACATCACACAGCATCACTCACATAAGGCTGCTGCTGATCAAACCGGGTCCTCAGATGCTCCAACAGAATGTCGTTGTCGAGGTACTCGAGCCCAGCCAGGTCCTCATCCTCCTCATTCACTTCAAACACATCATCGTCGTCGCCATCACCAGCGTCGTTCGACGAATCCGGGTAGGACCTGGTACCCAGCGGCGCGGCAGTGGTGGTGGTGGTGGCACTACCCTCTGGCAGAACAGCTGGAGGGAGGACGCGTATTCTTCCCATCGTGTCTTCATCACCACGAGGAGGAAAAGACTCTGCAGCAGCGGCTGTGGGAGGGGCGCGTTGTCTTCCACCCCTCCCTTCTTCTTCTTCGCGAGAGCGGCGAGGAGGAGACACAGTAGCAGGCGTCGGTGATGGTTGTGGCGCGGCGCCGGTGTTGGGCAGGTAGCTGAACCGTTCCAAACCAGACCCCGGCCTGTCCGAAGACGTCATGTTCACATCCCAGGATACGCCTCTCCTTCCCGCCAAGGGATCGTTATCCCCGTGCGGCGGCCGTGCAAAAGTTCTGGGACCTTCTTCGCCCCGGTTATTGACGGCTTCCGCGGGATGCCTCGCAGCGTTTAACCTTCTCTCCGTGGGCGGCGGGAAGTTGTGGTTGTGGTTGTGGTTGTGGTTGTCCCCCCTCTGTTGTTGTTGTAAGCTGGCCTGTCTTTTAGGCGGGACAGGCGGCGGTGCCTTTTTCTTGACCTTGTGGTGGTGACCTTGTCTGGTAGGTGTGGAAGAAGGGGGGAATGGCGATGGCCGGGATCCGTTTCTCGCAGAACGACCCTCCCTGGGGTTGGAGGAGGAGGTGGTGGTGGTGGGTGGGATGTCTTCCCCGCTGGAGTAGTCGGCAGGGAGGTCATCTGCCCCCTCCTCCTCCTCCTCCTGCACATCCTCCACCAACGGCCTGTAACGTTCAGCCATGGCTGAGTGAGTAGTCTGGTGATGGGGGGAACGGCTCGGTGATGTGTGTTGAGGGGGTGAGGGTAGGGGTGGGGGAGGGGGTGCCCCAGTAGCCAACGTTGTCAAGTAGAGGGGTGCCTGAGACGGCGCGGATCTGAGATGCGGACGACAACCTGGTGCATGAGTAGCGACTTAGACAGAGCTACACACACACACACACACACACACACACACACACACACACACACACACAGTGTCAGTTCATCCTTTTCTCTCACGTACTAGATCCCGTGATGCAGACTATGAGACTTGGGGGGAAAAACAACAACCCAAAAACAACAACAAAGAACAAAATGTCAATCGTGCGTTCCAATACAATGGACACCCACCCACATTGACGAAAGGATCTTTTTTTGAGTCTGAGGTGGGGGTGGCGTGGTGGTTGGGGGTTGGGGTGGGGGGGTTCCTTCAGTTGATGCTCCGGTGTCTGGGTGAAACCGCTGTGTGTGAGGGTGTTAAAAAAAAACCCCAAAAACACACACACACACACGAAAGGACAGAGATGTGCACGTGCAGCCAAGGGGGATGTGTCAGTGGTTTCCTGTGTCTTGGCGGGGCTGCCTGCTGACGGCGGCTTGTCCTGCACACCGAAAAACGAGCGATTAAAATGAAGATGAAACTGATGATGATGATGATGATGATGATGATGATGATGATGATGATGAAGCATAAGGAGGAGAGAAAATAGTACTTATGATGATGATGATGATGATGATGGTGGTGGTGGTGGTGGTGGTGGTGGTGGTGATGTTGATGATGACGACGATGAAGCATAAGGAGGAGAGAAAATAGTACTCATGATGATGATGATGATGGTGGTGGTGGTGGTAGTGGTGGTAGTGTTGGTGGTAGTGATGATGATGATGATGATAATGGCGATGGCTAACAAAAATGAGAAGGGGATAATACTGATGATGATGACGACGACGACGATTGGTGATGATAATGATGGTCATAACGATGATGACGAGGTTTCATCAGCAATGTCGGTAATGGTAGTGGTGATATAATGGTGACAATCCCGACTGATGATGATGATGATGATGATGATGGTGTCAGGGGAAACAGATAGACAGACAAAGAGAGAGACAGAGAGAGAGAGAGAGAGAGTGCGCGCGAGAGAGCGAAGCAGACAGACAGACAGGCAGAGGGACACAGAGGGAGGAGGGGCGAGGTTCAGAATAATAAAGACGAAGAGACATAATCATAACACAACAAATCAGAAAAAAAGAAAGGAAAAGAAAGGAAATAAAAGAATGGCATTGAGGAAAAAGGAAAATATCACCAACAACATACTGGAAAAAACCTTCCCTCCCCCCCCTCCTCCCCCCTAGTCCCCCAAAGAGGAATATGTTGTGATAAAACGTAATACGATACCAAAGGGTACAACAGAATACAATACAATAATTATATGCGCCCGAGTATCATTGACAGCAACAAGATGAATTATCCAATAAATGTTTGTTGTTGTTCTTTTTTAAGATACCTACCACCACCGACACACAATGCGCACACGTACCCTACCATAAAAATTAATGTTCCAATAAAGAATAAAACCATCAACACCTTTTTGTTGACGACTCAAGCCTTTAAACACACACACACACACGCACGCACGCGCACGCACGCACAAAGAGAGAGAGAGAGAGAGAGAGAGAGAGAGAGAGAGAGAGAGAGAGAGAGAAGAGGAGTAGGAAGAAAACTGAACATATTGAATTAATCTGATACTAAAGAAAGAGAGACAGAGAGAGGGGGGTGTAGAGAAACAGACAGAGGATGTGTGTGTCGGGGGTGGGGGAGAGAAGGAGAGAGAGAGAGAGCGAGAAATGAGAGAGAGGGAGAGAGGAAGAGAAAGAGAGAAAGAGAGAGGGAGAGAGACAGAAAGAGAGAGAGGGAGAGAAAGAGATAGAGAAAGAGAGAGAGAAAGAGAGACAGACAGACAGACAGAGACATGACAGAAACTTTGCGTTTCTGTGTGTGCGAGCGCGCGCATATGTATATGTGGTTGTGGAGGGAGAATGGTGAAAGGCGGAGGGAGGGAGGGGTTGGGGGGTGGGGACGCGAATGAAAATTCCAAAATTATGAAATGAATCGAAAACAACTCACAAAGACAACAGCTTAAAAAGAAAAGAAAGATAGAAAAGCCCCCTCCCACCAAAAAAGAAAAAAAAAACACACCCAGAAAATAGAGTAAAACAACATTGAACAAGAGAGGCAAGGCCTTCAAGACTCACTTGTGATACACTTTAAAAAAAATCCAAGCTTTTTATGTATTGAGTATAATTTCAAAACGTAATATTTAAGATGAGATAGATCAGGTTAAAGCAAATTAACTCCGCTAGCATTACAGAGTAATTTCCCTTCTTTACTATCTGCACCAAAACGTTTGCAAAATAAATAAAACTTCCATGCTTAGCAAAAGAAGTTCCTGTTTGAACAAAAAATGATAATAATGACTGCTCTTGTTGTTGGGTCAGAATATCAGATCAAAGTGCCACGTTTAGAGAATACAAAAAACATAAATATAACAGTAAATGCAGTTTGCATATAATTAGGCTTCATTTTTTTTTTTTTGTGCCCATCCCAGAGGCGCAATATTGTATTAAACAATATGACTGGAAAGAACTGAATTTTTCCTATTTCTATGCCTAATTTGGTGTCACTTGACAAAGTATTTGCAGAAAAATGACAATGTTAAAGTTTACCACAGACACACAGACAAACGAACACCGGGTTAAAACATACTCACTTTGTTTACACAAGTGAGTCAAAAATACAATCTGACCCAAGTCAGCACTGTGGGTGCTCGCATTTCTTTTTTTTTTATTTTTAGAAGCATCACTCCCCTCCATCCCACTACCCCGCAACCTTGTTTACCATGCAACGTTGACTCTCAACTCCCTCCACGTGGTAAAGTAACCCAGGCTTTCACCAATGTAGTTGTAATCCGATCTTCCTCCTCCACCCTCCCTCCTTTCAACCTCTTCCCCCCCCCCACTCACTCTCTACCCTTGCACACACACACACACACACACACTCATCCCTTTATTCATTCCCCCCCTCCCTTCCTCATGCCTCCATCCCACACGCACCCGCCCACCCCCACTCACCTTCAACCCCGTGCCCCCTCAACGCTCCCCCCTCACCCCCCCTCCCTCCTCACCCCCACCCCACCACTCATCTCAACCTCGACATGTGCACTCCTGGGTCTTCTTTGAAGTACACGAATACCACCAGCTCGCCTCACTCTGTGCACACACACAAGCCCGGCCACAAAACACGCGTGTGCATGCATAGACAGAACGGATAGAGAAAGGCGCGTGTAGGCGCGCGCGCGCGCACACACACACACACACGTGCGCACGAGCGAGCGCGAAGACACATACAGATACAGGCACAGACATCCAGACAGAGACAGACAGACAGAGAGAGAGAGGAGAGAGAGAGACAGACAGACAGAGAGAGAAACTCCATGCACGCACACAGGCACTCACGGACTGAATCAACTTTTCGGAAACCTGAAAGTTATGCACAGGTGATATGGACAAAATTATGTAATTTTGAATTGTTAGATAATGTGACAAATGTGATATATAACTTTTGACACATCATTGACGACAGCATTGATCACATGTTTTTGGTATAGCCCAGCAATACTGAAATTCTGGCACAATTTTGTTGCGGCGGTGAATGAAAGATGTACGAATGCTTGTAAAATGCACTTGACGAAAAGATTTCTTTGGATTTGATCGACATTTTATATATTTCGCTTTTATCTTACTGTTGGCAAAACAGTACCTATATCAGGGTAAAAATGAACGAAACTGACCCTCTTTTGAAGTATTTCTTATTAAACTCAAGCATAGGCACAAAACAGAAGTATATATATATATATATATATATATTACACATATTCTAATTGTCAGACACAATGGATACCATGTAAGCCTATGTTCTTGGAGTACTTCTTTTCTTCCACGCTGTTTCCGAATGGTTACAGTTTCAGTTTAAATTTCTGAAGGAGGCGTCTCAATGCGTTCGGACAAATCCATATGCGCTACGCCACATCTGTTTGGCAGATGCCCGACAGGCAGCATAACCCAAAGCAATTAGTCAGGCCTTGAGTGCATGCATATATATTTTGCTTACCCATCCGAGAGGATTTCTGCCACAGAATTTGTGCCAGAGGACAACACTCTCGTTGCCATGGGTTCTTTTTTCCGTTGCGCCAAGTGCTTGCTGGACATGGCGACCTCGGTTTATCGTCTCATCCGAATGACTAGACGCTCAGTTTCATTTTCCAGTCAAACTTGGGAGAAAGGGCGAGAGCGGGATTCGAACCCAGACTCTCACGGACTCTTTGTACTGGCAGATGAGTGTCTTAACCATTCTGCCACCTCTCCCCCGTCTTTCCTAAAAATCGCAACGAAAGTGTTTTGTTTTCTTTCCTATTCAAATGAATATATTGAATGGTCGACTGACTCGTGTTTGCCTCACAGCCCATTACATTTCGTTTGTACGCAGGAAAACCCCCCCAAAAAAACCAAAACAACAGAAGTGAAAATAAAATGTTTATCCTAACCATGTAACGTGATACAAATTATCCTTGAGGGGCGACATTGTATGTAACACTTCACTGGAAACGCCGAGTTGCAACTGCAGTCTGTGTTCCAGCCCATTACATCGCTAAGTATGGTTCACTCGTATATGGTTAATCTGATCGTGCAATACATATTTTCTCCCCCCCCCCCACCCCCACCCTTCCATCCCCCACCCCCCGAAATTTATGTATCAGCAACCCCCCATACACCCCCATAGTTATATATATTTGTTTAAATTCCAAGGAAGGCAAACGAATGGCTCCTTGTCTTGTAAAACCTTTGTAGAGAATGAAACCAGTTAAAAAAAACACACATTTTTTTCGGGATCCTGGATATCAGGGTTATTTGTGAAACGTCAACATTGATGCTGTTTTTTTTTCTCTCACTCAAACGGCAGGTATCGTGGCTTGTAATCAAATATGCATATCTCTCTCTCTCTCTCTCCAGATGACAAGATTTTTTTTTAAATATAAAAAACCCTATAAAAAAAACAAAACAAAAAAACAAACAAACATTGTGCTTATTCATTTATCCTCTCAGAAGAAAATTACGTTCGGTTCCGTTCGTTTAGTTTCGTCTCTTTCTCTGTCTGTCTGTATGTATGTATGTCTCTCTGTCTCTGTCTCTCTATGACGTCATCACAATGGTGACGACGACACATGAAGACAAAAGTGGTCCAGACCAGAAGGCATTTTAAAAATATTTTAAACTAGTTGAACACAAAAACAACAAAATGAAATATAAGAAGAAACACATAACTGAGAAAGAATATATATATATAAAATAAATGAACAGACAAGGGACATTATCTGTCTCCACAGTCAAGAACTGTTCCGTATGGGGCTCTGGCAAGCGGAGACAATTCTCAGTTAGTCCATTGAAATGCGACTGTCTGTCTACACATATAATATATATTCATACATAATAACCAAGTTATGCAGATAAATTTGATTAAACATATAATAATAATAATGATATTTATAGCGCTGAATCTTGTGCAGAGACAAATCAAAGCGCTTTCGCACCAGCAATCACACGCATGAATAACTCTAAAACTGAAGAAACTGAAGACAAGGAAGAGGCAGAGAAGGGAGGCTATTTTAGGAAGAGGTGGGTTTTAAGGCCAGACTTGAAAGAGCTGAGTGCGGAGACCTGACGAAGCGAAAGAGGAAGTTCATTCCAATTGCAAGGTCCAAAGAAAGAACGGCCTGGAAAAGAGGAGTGATGTGCCCAGATCTTTTCTTTCTGAGGACGAGTCGGGCAGCATGCGCTGAAGGGACTGAACAGATGAAGCAGGCTAACCAGAGCTACAGTAGTCAAAGCGAGAGAGAAGAAGAGAAACGACAAGTCTAGATGTTGCGTCAGTGGACAGATATTTCCGGACGGAACTGATACGCCGCAATTGACAGTAGCAGGACTGACATGTCTGACTGTTAAAATTTTGCATGGATAGTGTGTTGTCAAGGACAACGCCGAGGTTCCTGACTGAACTGGAAAGAGGGATGGATGTACTGCCAAGTTTGTGTCAGTTGTGATGGAAGAGAGTTGTTGTTTAGATCCCATGATCATTGCTTCAGTTTTGTCCGCGTTCAGTTGTAACTTATTTAGAGTCATCCAGTTTTGTATGTCCAGGAAGCAGTTGGATGTTTTTTGCAAGAGCGACCACAGTTTTTCAGGGGTATTGCTCTTCTGGAGTTGAGTGTCATCAGCATAAGAATGATGAGTGACATTATGGCGGTTGATAATTTCAGCGAGAGGAGCAGTGTACAGTGTGAAGAGCACTTGGCCCGAAACAGATCCCTGTGGGACTCCATGTTCGATTTTAAAGGGTTCAGACTGGAAATTATGAACAGTGACAGACTGGAATCGATCAGTGAGATAAGATTTGAACCAGTTTAGAACAGTGCCGTTGATGCCAAATGTAAAATGAAGACAGGAAAGAAGGATTAAATGGTCTACCGTGTCAAAGGCGGTTGACAAGTCAACAAATCTTTTTTTTAATTTTTAGATACGACATTTATCATGCATATAAATTTACAAGTGCATATTATCAATCAATTAAACATTTAAGCACTTTATTGCCCACAAAGTACACATACTCACACCAAATATATATATATATATATATATATATATATATATATATATATACTGAATAAATTTGGAAATTTTCTTCCGTAGCATCCGAATGACATGAGAAATAACAACAATGACAGCAAATATGAATCTTTTTAAAAATCGTGACATGTACATACGAATTGGAAAAGACGCATAGAAAATCACGATCATAGATCTGGTGTTTCCCACTCAATTTTCCGTGCATATATATACCTAAAATCATGATATACACTGACGGTCATTAGTACTTCCAGGGAAAGTATTGAAATTAGTGCACACACACACACACACACACACACACACACACACACATAGAGGAAACAAACAGTCAATAAAAGCGATGTTGGAATTGTTCAGATTGCATAACTGATGCTAGAATGAAGGAATGTCTATTTCTATATTTAAAAACAAACAAACAAAAAACCCAAAACAAACAAACAAAAGGAAAAAAAAGAAAAAAAAGAAAAAAGAAAAGAGAAATTAAAATAAGCAAAATACGCAAACGAATAAATAAATGAATACATAAATAGATAAAACGAGAAAGTCTGCTTATCCACCAATTTGACCATCAACCTGTGGTAGGCCCTCAAGGCCAAACCAGCGCGTTGCGCTTATGCTTAAGTCAGGCATCTGCAGTTTTTTTTTTTTTTTTTTCTTTTTTTCTTTCCTTTCCTTCTTTCTTTCTTTCTGTTTTTCTACACACATGCGGTGTAGCATATAGTGGACAAGTCCGCACGCTTTTGACGCCGATCCTTGGAATTAAAAACGGATCAACCATCTGAACAATTTCCTTCTTTTAAAAAAAACACACACAAAAAAACATTGGTGCATCTCTTTCGATACACACACACACACAAACAGACACAGACACACACACACACACACACACACACACACACACACACGCCTCGTCCGCCTAGGAAGCGAGAGAATCTGAGCGCGCTGGTTCGAATCACGGCTCAGCCGCCGATATTTTCTCCCCCTCCACTAGATCTTCAGTGGTGGTCTGGACGCTAGTCACTCGGATGAGACAATAAACCGAGGTCCCGTGTGAAGCAAGCACTTAGCGCACGTAAAAGAACCCGCGGGAACAAAAGGGTTGTTCCTGGCCAAAGTCTGTAGAAAAAATCCACTTCGATAGGAAAAACAAATAAAACATACAAAAAAAGGAAAAAAAGAAGAAAAAAAAAGGGGGGTGGCGCTGTAGTGTAGCGACGCGCTCTCCCTGGGGAGAGCAGCCCGAATTTCACACATAGAAATCTGATGTGACAAAAAAGAGAAATACATATACAAATATATATATATATATATATATATATATATATATATATATATATATCACCCACTCTTAATATTAATTCCTTTTCTTTCTTCCCTCCCTTGTAGCAGTAGTAGCAGTAGTTGTAGTAGTGGTGGTGACAGAAGTAGCAGTTACTTCAGCCAGCAAATCCACTCAGCAGCAGCAGCAGCAACAGCAACAAGCAAGCAAGCAATCGACATAACACACGCTCAACCAGACACGAAAAAGACACCAACCAGACCAAATTAAGAACGAACACCACCGTAGTCTCATCCAGTCGACCACCCGTGTCCACCACCTCTTCTTTAGTCCAACCCCGACTGAGCAGCCTGCCTGATAATTTCTACCCTGTCCCAAACGCCCGCCGTCTCTCATTCGCTCGCTACGTCCGTCGATCGCTTTAGACCCCCCCCCCCCTCCTCCCCTCCTCTCCCACCCGCCCTCTCAACCCCTTAATTCCTCCCTGCGTGCAGTGCAGCATGAGCGAAGTTGAAGGAGGGGGGAACGGCACAGGATTTGGTGGCCCCGAACTCTTCTCCTCACCCCCCCTCCCCCACCACCACGGAACAAGGAGAGAGGGAAGAAGCGCGCGGATGTGATGTATGTATGTATGTTAGTAATATATTTGGTTATTCGATCAAGCTTCGCAACAAGTCTTTCTTTCCTACCCTGCCACGCGCGCGTTCTATATATATATATGTTCCCCCCCCGACGGAGAGGCTGTTATCTTGCTGCTTCTCTTTTACCTGGTTGTTCACACACACACACACACACACATGATAATAAAATTTAAAAAAAAAAGAACAAACAACAACAACAACAAAATAAATAGATAAAAAACAACAATAACAACCAGTCGTTGGTATGTAAGAAAGAGGGAGTGTGGAGGTGGTAGGAGGGGCGTATGGTGGAAGGCGGTTGTGGAGGTGTGGATGTGGGAGAGGGGATGTGTGGTGAGGGTGGGAGGGGGGGGGGGGGCTCGCGCACCCTTATGACTTACCTGTGCGGCCATCCTAGTCATATCTGTGTGTGTGTGTGTGTGTGTGTGTGTGTGTGTGTGCTCGTGGAGCGACCCCCACCCTCAACCCCCACCCCCACCCCCCACCCTTTTTTTCTTGCTGGGTTGGTCCACTGATCTAAAAAAAAAACACAAAAAAAACAAACAAAAAAACCCCTCTATTTTTATATTAGTGGGGTTGGTCCCGGAAGCTCTTTAAGATGGGACCCGAAGAAGTTTAGAAAAAAGGAGCAGTACCCTTTCTTACTTCTCTTCTGCACCTCCTCACTCCATCTGCCGACACCTCCACCCCCTCACAACCACCACCCCCTATAAAAAAATTTAAAAAAAAGAAAAAAAGAGAGTTTGATTCCGTTCGGAGGAACCATTGTGGATGGAAAAAAAATGAGGGGTGGAGGGGTGAGAGGGGAGAAGGAAGGGGACGTAGTGGGTGGGTGGGTTTGGAAGGGAGAGAGAGAGAGAGAGAGAGAGAGAGAGAGAGAGAGAGAGAGAGAGAGAGAGAGAGAGAGAGAGAGAAGACAAAGTGAAGGAGAGAATCTGGTGATACAGAAACAAAAAAGCATACAGAAAGAGAAGAAGAACAAGAAGATGAAGAGCAAGAAGAAAACAAAACAAAACAAAACAAAAAGCCGCCTTCTGCGTCGTATCGAGAATAAATTTCATTTGCTCCTTCTTCTCTCCCTCCTCCTTCTCTCCCTCCTTCTCTCCCTCCTTCTTCTCTCCCTCCTTCTTCTCTCCCTCCTCCTTCTCCTCCTGTTTCACCATCTCCTCCTCTTTCTCTTCCTCCTTCTCCTCCTCCTCCTCCCCCTGTTACACCATCTCCTTACCCCCTCCTCCTCCTCCTCCTCCTGAACCACCATCTCCTCCCCCCCTCCTCCTCCTGTTTCACCATCTCCTCCTCCTTCTCCTCTTCCTCCTCCTTCTTCTCCTCCTCTTGTTTCACCATCTCCTCCTCCTCCTTCTCCTCCTGTTCCACCATCTCCCTCCCCCCCCCTCCGTTCCCCCGCCCACACACACACACCCTATACCAACCGTTCTCAACACCTTAAAATGAAACGACTAGATTTAAATCTGAAATTCTGCTTGAAAATAAATAAATAAATAAATAAATAAATAAAATCAAGAAAGAAACGCTGACCCAAAAAGGTTCATTTACAAGCGCAAAGAAGGCAGGGGTTAAACATAAGGAGGGGTGGGGGGGGTGGGGGGGGGGTGGGGGTGGCGGGGGAGGGGGGGACGGAGAGAGAAAGGGGGGAGGGGGGCACACACACACACACACACACACACACACACAAAAGAAAAGAAATAAAGGGGCAGCTCTAACTTAACCACTCCCCAAAGTACTGTTCACCTGCACAGAACGACGTCAGATGCAGAACGAACCATTCAGAGCACAGCTTCGCGGCGTAGCAGCACTTCTTTCTTCGGTAACACTGACACAGCCTGAGAATAGAAGACCAGTTCATGCGTGACTGGGAATAATGCTTTTCGGAATCTGGTGACAAGGATGGGGGTATGCGGATAGAGGTGGTGTAGGTGGGTGTGGGGGAGAGGGGTGGGGGATGTGGGGGGCGGTTTGGGGGGGGGGGCTGGGGGGTAGGCGAGAGGGGGTTGGTGTGGGATGAGAGGAGGTTTAAAATGTTAAAATGTTAACAGTTTTCGTCTTTCGATTTTTTTGTTTTTTTTTTTGATTTTTTTTTTTTTGGGGGGGGGGGGGCGGGGGGGGGGGGGGGTTCAGAGCTTACACAGTCTATTTATAGCAGAAACGCTGGAAATAATAATTATGGCCCCTGATACCGACATGACATCAAGTTGAGCGAGCAGGCAGCCTGACCCCCACTTTTTAAAATTTGACATCGTTGCTTCAAGCCCTGCCCTGGGGCCGCACAGCACCATAATTATCAGCACTGCTCAATTGAATTAAAAAAAAAAAAGTTTGAAAATTACACCGCGTTAAATACAAAACTCTTGTTACATCTGAAAAAAAAATGTAGATATTAAAAAATAAAAACCTGCAAAATAACGTTTATGACATAGTATGCACCATAGAGCAAATAAGACTAGGAAGTGCTGAGGAATTCAGCTCTTCAACTTAATTTGTCATTCCCAGATAACTTTATAAAAAAAAGGTAAAACAATCATATATATAAATTCTTCAAAGCCGCAATTATGATACAAGGAGCAAATAAGACTAGGAAGTGCTGAGGAACTCAGCCCTTCAACTTAGTTCATCATCCCCAGATGACAAGAAAACTAGCTAAAAAAAATTCTAAGCCGAAATCCTGATAATCTATGAACAAAGTAAACGAAATGTTACGATGCTACCACGCCTTGTTTTGTGTCGTACTTGTCGTACCCGGCTTTTGGTTTAAGTAATCTTTAATTGTTCAACAATACACATGATTAAAATGCAATCAATGACAAAAGAGCGTCGACAAGCTTAAAGCTTAGAGTGTTGCTCACAACGTTGCACTTCAATTTTAACATGACGGCTGATGAACCATATTATCAATTGTATCAAATAACATTCATAAACAGTAAGTAGTGACATAATGAAATAAACAAACAATACTACTATCAATATTAACATGAGATTAGATTCATTATCACCAGAGTAATCGGCCTGATAGAAGAGAAACACGAAGGGAAAAAAAAGAAGAAATTTAGGAAAATGGTGGGTAAGGTGGTGGGGGAACAGGGGGAGGAGAAATTCTGACAGATCATTGGCCAATCCATTCAATTTTGAATATTTGGTCAGTCAAATAAATCCAACAAATATTTTACGAATAGAATATTGTTGTACCCGTTCTTCAAAACACCTTCTACGCTTAAAATCTATTTGAATCGGATTTTCGGGGGAGGGAGTGCAGAACAGTCAGGTGTGGCGTGTGGAGCGCGTTGTGTCAGTTTCAGTTTCTCAATGAGGCGTCACTGCCTTCGGACAAATCCATATACGCTACACCACATCTGCTAGGCAGATGCCTGAACCAGCAGCATAACCCAACGCGTTTAGTCAGGCCTTGAGTGCATGCTTATATTTTTGTTTACTGATCAGAGTGGACTTCTACTTCCACAGACTTTTGCCGGAGGGCAACACTCTCGTTGCCATGGGTTCTTTTTCAGTGCGCCTGTAAGTGCGTGCTGCTAACACACGGGACCTCGGTTTATCGTCTCACCCGAACGAATGACGACTAGATGCTCAGTCTGACTTTCCAGTCAAACTTGGGAGGAAAGGCGAGAGCGGGATTCAAACCCACACCCTCACGGACTATACTGGCAGCTGAGCGTCTTAACCATTCTGCCACCTTCCTTCCCCCTAAGGAGGAGCATGCAGAAGTATAGGCTGACTCGCAACACTGACCCCAGAGCAGCTGAAGCCACCGACGGTGCGTGTGACGATTGACTCACTGACATGGCTCTGCTCACAGTTCAACCTTGGCATCAGGTTAAATGTATTTCGCGACAGGTTGAACACGCCAGTTCTAGCCCCGTCGATCCACCTTGGCGTAATGAGTTGGTTGATGAAGAGTACATTAAGCACAACCGGAAACCGATTCTTACGGCCCTCATTTATTCATTCATTCATTTATTCATTCATTAGTTAATCAATCTGGTTATTCATTTTTCCCTCGAGGCCCGACTGAGGGCGTTGGGTCACGCTGCTGGTCAGGTACCTCTCCTCAGCAGATGTGGCGCAGCGTACACGGATTATTGGTTCGAACGCAGTGACGCCTCCAAGAAAGACTGAACTGACGAAGCAAGCGAACTAAACTTCCCTATGAAGACATCCCTTGACCCATTTGGCTAAAGTTTACATATAAGATTCACCAAAGCATTATTCCAAATGATGAACATGATTATCAACTAATAACGGCACACTTATAATAATAATAATGATAATGACAGTATTTACATTTGTGCAGAGACAAATGTAAGCGTTTCACACCAGTTATTCACACGCATGCGTAACTCTAAAACTGAAGAAACTGAAGACAAGGAAGGGGCAGGGAAGGGAGGCTATTTTGGGAAGAGGTGGGTTTTAAGGCCAGACTTGAAAGAGCTGAGTGCGGAGACCTGACGAAGCGAAAGAGGAAGTTCATGCCAAATGCAAGGTCAAGAGACAGAGAAAGAACGGTGTCCAACAGTGTAGTGTTTGAATCTGGGTATGCGTAAACAGAGTGGATCCGAAGCCGATCGTACAGAGCGAGATGGAGGTGAAGGCAGCCATGAAGATAGGAAGGGGCAGATCTGTGAATACATTTATAACATAGAGTGCTGATCTTATACTTTATTCTGTGTGAGACAGGGAGCCAATGGAGATGTTGCAAAAGAGGAGTGATGTGCCCAGATCTTTTCTTTCTGAGGACGAGTCGGGCAGCAGAGTTTTGTATGCGCTGAAGGGACTGAATAGATGAAGCAGGCAAACCAGACAATAGAGAGTTGCAGTAGTCAAGGCGAGAGAAGAAGGAGAGAAACGACAAGTCTAGATGTTGCGTCGGTGGACAGATATTTCCGAATGGAACAGATGCGTCGCAATTGACAGTAGCAGGATTGACATGTTTGACTGATAAATTTTTGCACAGACAGTATGTTGTTAAGGACAAGAGGGATGGATGTATTGCAAAGTCTGGTTTTGTCAGCTGCGATGGAAGAGTGTTTTTGTTTACTTCCTATGATCATTGCTTCGGTTTTGTCTGCGTTCAATTGTAACTTATCTAGAGTCATCCAGTTTTGAATGTCCAGGAAGAATTTAGATGTTTCCTGCAAGAGCGAGGACAATTTTTCAGGGGTATCTTCTGAAGTTGAGTGTCATCAACATAGGAATAATGACTATAATTGTGGTGGTTGATAATTTCAGCGAGAGGAGCAGTGTACAGTGTAAACAGAACTGGGCCTAAAACAGATCCCTGTGGGACTCATTGTTTGATTTTAACAAATTCAGACTGGAAATTATCGACGATGACAGACTGGAATCGATCACTGAGATACGATTTGAACCAGCTGATGCCAAATGTAAAATGAAGACGGGAAAGAAGGACTGAATGGTCTATCGTGTCAAAGGCGGCTGACAAGTCGAGAAGAGTGAGAAGGGAAATTTTTTTCCCGAGTCGGACGCTAGATTGTTCAGGATGTGAAGGAGAGTGGTTTCGGTGCTGTGGTCAGCACGATAGGCAGACTGAAAAGGGTGGATGAGATTGTTGAAGCAAAGGTGGTTTTTGAGCTGCTTTAGGACAGATTTTTCAGAGTTTGGACAGGAAATGAAGGTTAGAAACTGGTCGATATTTTTTTCAAAATGTTTGCATCAAGGTTCGGTTTAGAAGAGGCCGGACGACTGCAGTTTTGAAATTGGATGGAAATGTTCCAGTGAGAAGGGATGAGTTGACAATAGTGGTGATTGTGGGGAGAAGCTGTGAGACACACTGGGAAAAGACAGAGGCTGGTATAGGATCGAGTTCACAGGATTTCATTGTCATTTCTTTCAGGATTTCATTCACTTCTTTTTCAGTCAATGGGATAAAGGAATGGAGAGGAGTGCCGCTGAATTGAGGATCAGGATGAGCGGGTAGGAAAAGGCATCTGGTCCAAGCTCGTACGACTATTTTGGACTTTGTCGAAAAAGAAAGAGGAGAAGACATTGAGGAGTTCAGATAAAATGTAGGCAGAAGCAAGAGAAGGTTTGTTTTTTGGGTTTTTTTGTTTTGTTTTGTTTTTCTTGGAGAAAATTTGACATGATAGAATAAAGAGATTTGATGGATGTGGCTTCGAGAACGTGAGAAGAAAAGAAGTTTGTCTTCGCTGATGAGATCATATGTTTGATAAACTTATATTGCGCTTTCATTTATATAGTATATGTACGATAAGTTTTACAGTAACACGTTAGTGAGACACAAAGCACACAAGAACACACTACACACGCACACACACACACGCGAGCGCACACACATACACACACACGCGCACACACATGTACACGCATACAGACAGACACAGATACATACAAGCACGCGCGTGTGCGTACGACCCCCTCCCCCACACCACCCCCTCACACACACACATTCTTACAAAAACAATCACTCTCCACTCTCTCCACCCCACCTTACCCCCACCACCACAGAGTCACTCAAACACAACCTTCTTATCCCCCCCCCACCACCGCCCCGGAACA
The DNA here is from genome assembly GCF_041734735.1 of Babylonia areolata. NCBI lineage: Eukaryota > Metazoa > Mollusca > Gastropoda > Neogastropoda > Buccinidae > Babylonia > Babylonia areolata. The sequence goes on along the minus strand of NC_134897.1, from coordinate 32,887,547 downwards.
GGACACACACACACACACACACACACACACAGTCACACACCTGAACTCACACCCTCACCTATAACCACAACCACCCCTGCCCCACCCACCCACTAATCCCACACACAGTTAGTACAACGCGACAGAGAACTTCCTGGTTCGCAAACCTACCTGGTGTTTCTGACGGAACGCATTTGTATTGTTTTCACTGCAGACTTGCTAAGAATCCGGAATCATTACCCAGAAATTACAGCGGCTTGTGACATACCTGTTGGTAGACTTTCAAGGATAGCATGGCATACAAGAAAAGAACCACACACACACACACACACACACACACACACACACACACACACGAAGCTCGGAATGAATGGTCTAGGGTTTCCAAATGTTCTCCCCCTTCCATACAATGTTACTCCCCCGACTACTGACAGCCCACCGCTTTATTCAAATAACCTCGTCCTCTCCTCGAGACTTGGCCTATCCTGGTGACCTGGGCAAGGTTTCTGTAACATGTCTCCGTCTCCATGTCACTCTGCCTGGAAACAAACAAAACAAACAAACAAGCAAATAGATAAACAGATAAATGAACAAATAAATACATAAATAAATAAACGAATGAATAAATGAATAAACAAACAAACAAAAACCGAATAAATAAATGAATGAATAAATAAGTAAATGAATAAACAAACAAATAAATGAATAAAAGAACGGATGACTGTGTAAAGGAATAATCGAATCGAGTAAATAAACGCACAATAGTTAAATGAATAAACGATATTCAATAAACAAATTGATAAATGAATAGATTAATGAATGGCTGAATGAGCTGATAAACGAAGTAATGAGTAAGTAAATGGCTTGAATAAATAAAGACATTCGATTGATGAATAAATAAATGAACTGATAAAGAAACAAAACAAAACAAAAAACAATGGAAAGAGAGGAAAACATAACTGATACAGAAACAAATGAAAAAATGGGCCAAAAATAAATGCACAAACCAATAAACAAATAAAAACACAACCTCATAAAAAAAAGGTTAACAGATAATTCAATTCAATACCTGTTCGGTTTAAAATGAAGAAACAGTAATTTTTCCAGTTCCGCCTTGGTATGATCTGTTTATAAATTTATGCATGCTTTATTGCAAAATAGTCAATAACCGAATAAGAGAGAGAGAGAGAGAGAATAAATGAATTAATGAAGAAGTGAACATACACACACACGCACGCACGCACACACACACACACACACACACACACACACACACACACACACACTCATATATATAGAGAGATAGATAGATAGATAGATAGATAGATAGATAGATAGATAACACAAACAGGCAATAACGAGACGATGAGGGGACTTACAACTTTCTGTCACCTATCTGCTTTCAGTAAATGAACGTAAAACAAATTATAATTTAAAAAAAGACGAAGAAAGAAGGCTCTCGTGTGATTCCTGTTGAGCAATATCAACAACAACAACAACAACAACAACAGCAGCAACAACACATCAGACAACGATTTCCGAATTCTTATGTATACTTTTTGGCGAACTGCCCCACGAAAAGTTCTTACTAAATCGATTTCTTACGGCTCAAGTTAAACTGCAGGTTTTCCAAAGGGCGTCGTCTGTGTATCAGAACGACGAAAGAACGCCTAAATTAGGACAGCGCATTCATTTTTGTATTTGTATTTGTATTTCTTTTTATCACAACAGATTTCTCTGTGTGAAATTCGGGCTGCTCTCTCCGAGGAGAGCGCGTCGCTACACTCCAGCGCCACCCATTTTTTAAATATTTTTTTTCCTGCGTGCAGTTTTATTTGTTTTTCCTATCGAAGTTGATTTTTCTACTGATTTTTTCCAGGAACAACTCCTTTGTTGCCATGGTTCTTTTACGTGCGCTGAGTGCATGCTGCACACGGGACCTCGGTTTATCGTCTCATCCAAATGACTAGCGTCCAGACCACCACTCAAGGTCTGGTGGAGGGGAGAAAAAATATCGGCGGCTGAGCCGTGATTCGAACAACGCGCTCAGATTCTCTCGCTTCCTATGCGGACGCGTTATCTCTAGGCCATCACTCCACATTTAGCTTACCTGTCACGTGTGTCACTCGCCTAACTCTCCACGCAAGAAATTTAACACTGTGACTGCGTTCATTGTGAATACTTTTGATCTTCAGATCCTCGATTTCCTACAGTGTTGATCTGTGATCCGAGATGGGGTTTTTTTATGCACTGTCTGAACTGTGCATGTAGGTGACACCAAAAGTTTGTTTCAGTTTCCCAAGGAGGTGTGTTGTGTCTCTGCGTTCGGACAATTCCATATGCACCACACCACATCCGTTAGGCCCATGCCTGACCAGTAGCATAACCCAACGCGCTTAGTCAGGCCTTGAGTGCGTGCGTATTATGATTTGTGTACCTATCAAAATGGAATTCTTCAACAGAACTATGACAGAATTTTGCCAAAAGACAACAACAACAACACATAATTATGTTGCCATGGTTTCTATTTCAGTGCTGCCAAGTTCGTGCTGCACACGGGACCTGTGTTTATCGTCTCATCAGAATGACGAGACACACAGTTGATTTTCCGGTGCAGCATCCCAGATTGTCCCCCACCTGGAAACGTCCCCAGGGGGACAAATTGACCGCTGGAAATGTCCCCCGGGGACTTTCTCACCGTTCATAATGTCCCCTGCGGACATTGTTAGCGGCCAAAATGTCCGCTTCCTTGGGTTTTAGCCTCGTTCTGAAATGTCCCCCTCACCCTGAAAATGTTCTCCCCAAGTATCCCGTAACGTCCCCTTTGCCAAAAATGCCCCCACGCGCTCGCAGATGGAACAAACGTTCTGTTGGAGAAAAGCTGGGGGCGTGAGAAGGGGAGGAGGGGGGGGGATGGGTCATTTTCGACGGAGGGGAAGTTACGGGATACAAGAGGTTGAAGAGGTTGACATTTTCAGGGCAAGGGGGACATTTCAAAACGAGGCTAAAACGCAAAAAAAAGGGGGACATTTTGTCCGCTGAAAATGTCCGCATGGGACATTATGAACGGTGAGAAAGTACCCGGGGGACAACTCCTGCGGTCAAATTGTCCCCCGGGGACGTTTCCAGGTGGGAGACAATCTGGGATACTACACCGGAAAATCAAACTGTGTGTCTCGTCATTCTGACGAGACGATAAACAGAGGTCCTGTGTGAAGCACGAACTTTGCAGCACTGACGTTTCCGGGGTGGGGGGGTCAGTCTGGGATGCTACACCGGTCAAACTTAGTAGAGACAGGGCGAGAACGGGATGGAATCCTTGGCTCGAAGCATTGGACACTGTAGTGACAGATAAAGGTGCAAGTACTTCGTGTTGTTCGGTCTTGTAGTTTAGGGGTGAAGAGTGGGCGAGGGGTATGGCGGGTGGAGGTGGGTGGGGTTGAGGGTGAGGTGGGGGGGGGAGGAAATGAGGGTAAAGGTAGGGGAGTGAGGGGAGTGTGGGGGTGGGGGGTAAGGGGGGGGGGGGGGGGTTCGGAGGGGGAAGAAAAATAAAAAAGATTGGAAGCAGGTAGGGAGGGGAGGGGGAAAGGGAGTCTTGAGCGGTGGGGGTCGGGGGGGGGGGGGGAGAGAAAAGGGGTGTAAGCATCTATGAAAGTGAGAGGGTAAAAAACAAGTTATCGGTGTGTACATCGTTTTCTTTCTTTCTTTCTTCTTCTTCTTCTTCTCTTCTTCTTCTGGCAAGTCACCCGAAGTGCACTGATTGAAGGCTCCTTTTTATCAAACAAGTGACAAAGGGGGGAAAACGGTTCGAGGGAGGGAGGGGGGGGGGTTCAGAGGGGTGGGGGTGGGGGAAGGGGGGGAGGGGCGGCGGGGTGGACCCAGCCTGCATTACAAGAAGAGCGCTGTCCCCTCATAGCCATGCACTTGCTGTCCACACAGATCAGATTTCCCAACAACAGAAAATCCACCCCTTCCTTCCTCCTCCTCCTCCTCCTCCTCCTCCTTCCACTTTACCTTCCCTTCCCTTCTTCCCACCACTCCCCACCCACCCCAGTCAAACATAACACACTCCCCCCCCAACACACACACACACACACGAACCAGAGTGGTCATACTATTCTCTCCCTCTACAACTGCCATCCCCACCCTTACACACACACAAAAAAAAAAGACAATAAAACAAAACACACACACACACACACACACACACTCACACACAACAAAAAACAACAACAATACGAACGCGTGCGCGCGCGCACACACACACACAACCACTCACACGCACAGAATCACACACACAAACACCCACACACGCACACATAGTCACTCACACGCACGCACACACACACACACACACACAAAAGAAAAAAACCCAAAAACACTACAGACACACACACACACACACACTACCACACACACACACACGCACACAACACACACACACACACACACACACACACACACACACGCTACAACACACACACAGCACACACGCACGCCCGCACACGCACATATAGTCACTCACACACACACACACACACACACACACACACACACACACACACACACACACACACACAACACACACACATATTCCTCCAAGACCCCTCCAGTAGTGGCAAGTCCCTTTATCCCTTCTTGAGAAGAAGAAGAAGAAGAAGTAGAAGAAGGAGGAGAAGGAGAAGAACAAGGAGGAGAAGAAAACATCAACAGACTCCAGGACCGACGGTCACTGCAGGAGTGTCTAGGAAAGGTGGTGCCACTCTCCCTGGGTGACCGGAGCAAACACCTGTCAATCAGTGAAGGGACCTGTTCGATATACATTTCTTCTTCTTCTTCTTCTCCTTCTCCCCCTGTGCCCCCCGTGCCCCCCGTGTTTGGGGGCTTGGAGTGGGGGGTGGGTGGGTAGAGGGAAGGGAGAGGAGAAGCCGGTGAGCGAGAGAAGAGGTGGGGGTGGGGAGGGAGGGGAGGGAGGGAGTGGCGTCTTTTAAAAAAAAAAAATTTTTAGTTTTTCGTCTTCTCCCAAGAGGGAAAAGCATTCACCTAAAACCTCCACAAGCCCCTGTCCAACCAACCCTTCTGCACCCTCTTCAAATCGCCCACTGGTCAATGAGGTGGTGCTTTGGGGGACATGGACGGGGGCGGGGGGGGGGGGGGTGGGGGATAGGGGGCAGGAAGGAGGGGTGGGGGTGCGGGGGATGGAAGGGAGGGGACGTTAGGTGGAAGGGGGTGGGGGGGGGCGTGTTATTTTATCCTACCCCTCCGAAACCAAGATCCTGAACAAACTGTCAAAGCGTGATGGAGCACCGAGCATTTCCTCCTGTCCAAAAAAAAAAAAAGAAAAAAAAAAGAAAAGAAAAAAGAAAAACAGCTCCACTCGCCAACTTGTGTGTGTGTGTGTGTGTGTGTGTGTGTGTGTGTGTGTGTGTGTGTGTGTGAGATTGTGTGTGTGTGTGTGCGTGTGTGTGCATGCATGCGCGTGACGAATTGGTTCAAAAACAATTTCTTCCAAACTTACGCTTTTTGCTTTCTCACATGAGAAAATTCATTCAAACTGTAATCGTTAAAGTTTCTAGTTTTCAAAATTGTAAGGTAATTCAATTACAGACTACGAGAAATCAACCCGTCACGAAAAAAAAAATAGTATAAGAAAAGAAATTATGAAGATATCAGAAAGTGTCTCATCATACCGTTAGAGAAAAACAAACAAACAAACAAACAAACAAACAATCTTTTCACCCACTTCATAACGAACGCAGTGAGGCAAGAAATGAAATCCACTTGGCATGATAAATCAAGGTACCCAGTCATGGACGCGGCCGCACACAAAACAGAAGGGAAAGAAAAAAAAGCAGAACGAAAAAAAATAACAACAACAAAAAAAAACCCATCACCACCACAAACACAATCACAGCAATGCCAGGGGAGGGGGTTGGGAGGCTCGAACACCCACCCCTCCGAACAAAACAATCCCAAACAAGGACGGGACCACTGTCACTGACGATGAACAGTCCCATAAAAAAAACAACAACAAAACTGAGTACCAGCAACAAACGAACGCAGTTCTACCGAGAAGAACGCCTCCTCAAAAGCAGCACCTTGAAACAAAACACGGAACACCGTCGAGGCGAATACATCCTCCAAGGAAATTAAAAAATTATATAATCAAAATCAATTACAAATCGAATTAAATTACACAGGCGTATAGGACTGCCGAGATGAACGCTTCTTCAAGAGCAAATAATCATTCCACACACAAAGTGCAGCACCTCTGGGGGTTGCCACAAATGGAATACATATGACCTACATATCCACAGAAGGCTTTTCTCCGATGGAACGTACCATTCCACAAAAGACGCACCGACGCTGGGGGTTGACTCACTTAACTCAGTCACGTTTAAATCCACCACGGAATCACCTTTCTCCAAAGCAATGTACTACCCCCTAAAGGCGCACATCAAAGACAGAAAAAAATCACCATTGTATACTCCTTTCTCTTCGTCGCTTAAAGCAACGATCCCCCCCTATACGTGACATTACTCAGATATACACCATCAACAACAAAGCAAAATGAAGCAATACTTGGATCGCCACAGTAATGGGCCGACCAATCAACAGTTGCTTACCCCACCCCCCAACTACGCAGTTTCTTCGCCAGTGTAGACGCTGCACTGCATTTCAAAATGTTCTTTATTAAAGTTAGCTAGTTACGTGTTAAATAGTCCAGTTGGTTGTTTATTGTAGGTCCCCACATCATCCTCGTTTTAAATAATAATCTATGAAGTATAGCATGCAATTATCTGATTACTGATTGATTTTCTGTCCTTATCCCGTTTCCCACATCCCCCATCTCACACACACTCTTCCAGTATTATGTTTTTCTTTCTCCAGTCACTGACATCCACCCTCTCCATTTTACATTTTGTACTCTTTCTTTTCCACATTCTGTTCTCTCTCTCTTTTCCTTCCTCAATCCCCTCCCCCCCCCCCCACACACACACCTCAACCGCCCCCTTTTCAGTTGAATATTCCTTCCCCTGCCATTGACTTTCACAAATGATTTCTAATTAATGATAATAATAATCACCATTATGATTGAAAAAATAATAATACAAATAATGATAATAATAAAATATCATTTATTTCCAGTCTAATATCATCATCTTAGATGAACAGACTATAAATGAATTACGACGAATAAACGACGTGTAGACGCCACCTTTCCCTTGAAGACACGTCAGTTCCAACTTGCCATTATCATTCAAACAGAAAAGAGCAAATAATCGACTGTCGGCTGAGACTGTAACCGATCTGAACTACGATCTTTCATCATCGACACATGTTGAATGATCGTCTACAAGTTTCACTCTCAGTATGACTGTCCAGTGGCAACATACACGAAACCTTGTGCATGTTTGTAATATTCTGACGACGTACCCACTTTCAATGCTAAACCACAGATCTCTCAATCAAAAGAAGAAGAAAAAAAATTATCAATGAGTATGAAAGCACTTCTCAACACATACGCGTGATTTCTATTGTACTTTGATAAGAAAGCAAACACACTTGCAGTCAGGAAATAAAGGGTGGGGTGTGTGTGTGTGTGTGTGTGTGTGTGTGTGTGTGTGCGTGTGTGTGCGTGTGCTCTCATATCATCGTAGCGACGCACTCTTCCTTGGGAGAGCAGCCCGAATTTCACACAATGAAGTGTGTTGTGACAAGAAGAGTAATACAATACAATACAGTACAATGTTGTCTTAAGCACGCCAACTAATACAATACAATGCAATGTTCTATCTTAAGCACGCCAACTAATACAATACAATAAAATAATTTTGTCTTAAGCACGCCAGCCAATGCAATACAATACAGTATTCTATCTTAAGCACGCCAACCAATACGATAACCAATGCAATACGATACAGTATTCTATCTT
>NC_134897.1:32864632-32874632 GCF_041734735.1 Babylonia areolata | reverse complement strand
TATTATTAATCCACTGAAAACAGCAATAAAAAAAAAAACCACACACCCAAAGTTTGGCTTCGGTATATCATCTATTCATTTATTCTTTATTCTCGTTGCTTATAGTCCAGCCGATCGCATAGGGCCATATCAGGACTGTCAAACCATGCAAATGCTCAACCGCGTCAACACAAAACTGTCACATTTACAACAACAACAACAACACAAAGACAAACCCACAAAACACAGTTCATGGCACAGTATCCCAACCATTTAGCTCCTTATGGCAAAGAAGACTGGGCCATGCTGAGCACGCCAGCCATTCCGCTTAACTTATCATCCCCAGATTACAAAAAAAAAATCGTAAAAAAGGAAAAAAAACAACAACAACAATACTTCAAAGCCAAACACAAAATACATAAAAAGGCCAGAGAGGCAAATAACACTGCAGAATGGGAAGCTAGTGCCCATTCCAGTGTTTACATCTCACTACCTAATCGCCATGAGCAAAACAGCACAAATAGTACATCACAGACTGCGGAAAAAAGGGGAAAAAAGTGTCAAGGCTTGCTTGAAAAAAGAAAAGGGAATGGACTGGGAAGGCAAAAAAAAAGGAGACAACAGTGAAGATAGAAAAAAAGGCAGAAACAGAGTGACAGAAAAGAGGAAATTTCTGGCACATAATTTCCAGAAGGTATATCATCTGATGTTACCGTGCACAGTACAAGTTAAAATACCTGGGGGAGGGGGCGGGTGGGGGGAGGGGGGTTTGGGGGGGTTCATGAGCGAATTTGGCAGTTTCCTTGTCGTTGAGAAAGTCCCCAGGTCAGGGGCATAGCCCTTGCTACTGGTACCATGTAACCCAGTAATCCAGTACTACCTGCCGCGTGTGAAGTCTCCCAACGACGGACCAGGCGGAGGAGGAAACCCAACGGCTGTGAAGGCGGAAGAGGATGACCAAAGGGCAGGGGGAGCTCTTATCCTTGACTCGAAGTCCTCCTAGGAGACGGAGCTCCGAAGAAAAAACCTGCACCTGCCGAGGCCGTCCTGCGCGTGGCAGTATCTGCACCTGTGGGACTGTGGGCGTCGGTAGGCGAGAGAGTGGGGAAGGGACTGCACAACTCCTCCTCACTAAAAACAAAAGTCACCTGTGCTGGTCAGGCAACCAGGCTGATGTCGGAACGACGAGCTAGCCCTTCATTTTCCCTTGCAACACCTGTGGGAAGTGCTACGCATCCAGAATCGGCCTCTTCTCCCATATGAGGACACACACCGACAGATAAGCCTGCCTGCCTACTCATCCGTCGGTCCGAGAATGTCCCTCCAACTCCACAGTAAACTCCATGCACTTAGGAACATTCTTAACTCTAAGCAAATTTTGCGCTGCAGATACCGTCTCTTGTAACCCGGCCCTGTTCCGGGAAAAAAATAAATAAATAAAACGAAAAAAAACACCCCTTGTGTAGATGAAGTTCACTTTGTATCATACGGTTGTGTTTGATGATCTGAGACAAAGATGTGTTCCGTTGAGTTATTATAGAAGACCAAGTAATTTTAGCTTCGTGTTTCTGTTGTGTTTGACAAATGGACCGCGTTAGTTCGAATCTTGCTACAAATGTAACTAATAAACCATAAAAAAAAAAAAAAACACGTATTGTCATGATTGGTTAACCAGAATACAGTTTTACTGAAGTACGCATGTAGTATAAAATCACATGCTTTAATCATATTCACACGAAGAAACAAAAAAACAAACAAACAAACAAACAAAAAACTAACAAACAAACAAACACACAAAAAACAGAAAGAAGTAATCACCCCTTCAACTGGTTCTACGAGTCTTGTTAACAAAGCTATCGTCATCGTTATCGTCATCTGTCTCTATCTCCCCCCATATCTCTCTGTGCGTGGGTCTTCCCTTGTGACTTCCGTTCTCTCCCTCTTTTCTTGAGAATGATCGCTCTTTCGTCTTTTCACTTCCCATCCTTTTTACCCACTACCGAAAAGCTAAACATGGAACAAAACACACACACACACACACACACACACACACACACACACACACACACAACGAAAGAAGGACAGACAGAAAGAAAAATAAACGAGAGAAAGAGAGGGGGAGAAAAGCAAAAGTCTGTTTTTTTTTTCTGGATGAAAAGCTCTTTCAGCTGCGACAATGTATAGGCTTACATTGCTTCTCCCAATGCATCGCTTTCACGTTTTCCAAAATCTTCTTTTTTGAATTCCATTCAATCGACAATTTTGAAGAAGACGCGACGCGCTATTCCCCCCCCCCCCGCCCCCCCCCCCCCCATTTAGACAGTACCCCTCCCCCCCACACACCCCCACCGCTGAAAAAAAACGCTTCACACACACACACACACACACACACACACAGGAAAGAAAAACAACCCGTGGTTATTCAGAAACACCCATCCCCCGAACACACACACAGTCACTCACCTCTACCCATCCCATGCCACAAACAACATTAAACCCACCCACCCATTCACCCATACCCCCCCTTCCTCTCCATTCCAACCCCCACCCCAACCTCCACCCCCGCCGCCCAGATACCCGCCACCCCCACCCCCCCACCCCCCGTCCCGTTGTGGGCAAATGTGCAAGCTAATCCTTGCTGCACACACACACACATACACACACTCTCTCTCTCTCTTTCTTGACGCATGCCTCAGATTCACCACACCACAAACCTACTCCCTTTGCTCCCCCCTCCCCCTGCCCCCCCCCCCCCCCCCCCCCCCCGACCCCCCGTACAGGACATTGCGCTAACATTGGGTCAACACAAAGACGGATTTCGGGGAAAGGGCGGTGCTCGGGATGGGGGTTTTCTGTTCTCATTACACACGCCAGAAGAGACGTGTACGAGCGGACCAGCAGCGGTCCGTGAAGGTCAGTAGCAAGTGACTGATGACCATGATGGTCAGGGGGCCAGGAGGGGGAAGAGGTGATGGTGGGGAGGATGTGAAGGTTGCGTGGGTGGGGTGGGAGGGCTATGGGGTGGCCGGGTGGCCGGGTGGTCGGGTGGGATGGGTGCTGTTCGTGTGTTCCTTTTTTGTGCCTGCTGCTGTCTTTGGTTTTGTAGTTCTTTGTTTTTGTTGTGCAGTTCTTCATTGGTAGGTCTTTGCCATTGCCCGGTACTACTGTACGAATGACGTCTGTCTGTCTGTCTGTCTGTCTCACTCTGTGTCTGTCTCTCTCGCCACGGAAACATATATATATTTACATGCATCGGGAGTTGTGGGAAGGGTTTATAAGCAATCAGTGAAAGGTAATAAATACAAAAGACAGAATTCACACACACACACACACACACACACACACACACACACACACACACACACACACACACATATATATATATATATATATATATATAGAGAGAGAGAGAGAGAGAGAGAGAGAGAGAGAGAGAGGACATCGAGACACAGACAGACAAGAGGAGTGGCAGACCAAAACCTAAACGAAATAAAGTTACGAACCGTTCATGACAAAGACGCCGGCAACTGTCAAACACAGGAGACAGACATTAACAAAGAGAGAGAGAGAAAAAAAAAAAGATGGAATGAGTACAGCTGAAAACTCAACAACAAAAGGGATTAAACAACAAAAGCTCGACACGAAAGGGACTGTGACAAGACCAACTGGAGTGAGGGCTGTGAGGATGGAGTGGGGGTCGCGGGGGGATTAGAGAGGGGGGGGGGGGGCGGGTATCGGGATGAGCCGCGTGGGGGTGGTGTTGCCACACAAATAGTGGCTAAAAAAACAAACCCAGTGAATGTTTCTGATATATCGGATCTTTTCTTTAAAGAGCTATCAACAATCGTAAAAGTCATGCACACATAGGGATTCCGGATTCGAACGCATATCAGGGAGATTGTTTCTATGTTATAAACATATTCACAAATCTGTCCCTCCCTGTCTCTGTGGCTGCCTTCACCTCTACACTCCATCTCGCTCACTGCGATCGGCTTCGGATCCACTCTGTTTACGCATACCCAGATTCAAACACTCGCCTGTTGGCCGCCGTTCGTTCTTTCTCTGGACCTTGCAATTGGAATGAACTTCCTCTTTCGCTTCGTCAAGTCTCCACACTCAGCTCTTTCAAGTCTGGCCTTAAACCCCACCTCTTTCCAAAATAGCCTTCATTCCCTGCCTCTTCCTTGTCTTCAGTTTCTCCAGTTTTAGAGTTATGCATGCGTGTGAATGGCTGGTGCGAAAGCGCTTTGATTTGTCTCTGCACAAGATTCAGCGCTACATAAATACCATTATTATTATCATCATCATCATCATTATTATTATTATTATTAGATCGTGCACACGCTTTCGTTGGGACCATTTCGTCGGGACTCCCCGGTCATTTTTAACGAGAACCGCGTGCGCATGCGTGTCTCCATTGCCCCGGTATTTCTTGGTCACCGAAATGCTAAGATTCCGAAGTGGAAATCGCCTGTTCTGACGAAGGGATTTTGAACTATTTCGGTGAATATTTTTGCAAGTTTGAAAGTCATATTTCGTTTTATGCTTATACCAGTTACTTGCTTTAATCTTCTGCGTTTACTTTGAGCGTGTTTCTTGTCAAATCTCAGCCACTCAAGTATTCGAACCGATGTATTTAAAATTCAACACAGAGCCTCATCCGGTTTCGACTTTGAAGAGACTTGACAAACCGAATATCAGTTTGAAGCATCATTTCATCCTCAGCACGCATACTTTTTTTCATGTCTTAGTGTAATTGAGGGAAGGTGAAACTGTTGTTTTGGACAACTGTCGACGGGATCTGTTATATGCATTCCGTTTCAAGGCAAAAAAAGTTCCAAGCCGATTTCGTGATGTGCTTTCTGTCATTTGTTAACGCCAGATCTCGATCGGAGGAATCTAAAAAAAAAAAGAAAAAAAAAAGATAAATAAAAAAATGTTTAAAAAAGATTTTAAGTAATAAACTTACCGCGTTGCTTTCTTTTAAAATGCTATATATATATATATATGTGTGTGTGTGTGTGTGTGTGTGTGTGTGTGTGTGTGTGTGTGTGTGTGTGTGTGTGTGTGTGTGTCTTGAGTTCTAAAGACCTTTTTGACGGCATAGTTTTTTGTTTTTTGTTGTTGTTTAGTTCAGTCTGTGCAAATAAAACGATGTGATCGAACTCTGCCGAAAAGTTGTCCGAAGAAAGGCAGCTAGTGCACACCCAGAAAAGTTAGTTATGGTGGCCGGCTGCCTGCGACGTCATGTGGCCATCGCTGTGCAAGCGACGAAACGTTCCCAACGAAACCGTGTGCACAATCTCCCTAATATCTAAACATTTAACCACGACGTGTCTCGGTATATATATATTTGGAAGATAATCATCAGAATTCTTCTATATTTTTTTCTTTACTTAAATCGACCAGGATGTGGTGTTGCTTTAGCTTTTCTAAGGTAACGAAAAACATTTTCTGTAATCAGGAATTTTTTTTTTCTTTAAAAAGAGATGGATCCTCCCTCTGATATGTTATAGTTTCTGTGACTGTTTTTGGTAAGAAGTGTTGATGCATTTTTCTGTGATCTGGTTTTGAATTTTCTAAATGCTGGCTTCGTTTCATCCCGAGCGCTCGAGCAGAACGTGATTTTGAGACTCTCCTGAGCACCAGGACAGGATAAGGACAGAACACTCTCCCCACTGGTAGGACACGCTTAGGACAGAACACTCTCCCCACTGGTAGGACACGCTTAGGACAGAACACTCTCCCTACTGGTAGGACAGGATTAGGACAGAACACTCTCCCCACTGGTAGGACACGCTTAGGACAGAACACTCTCCCTACTGGTAGGACAGGCTTAGGACAGAACACTCTCCCTACTGGTAGGACAGGCTTAGGACAGAACACTCTCCCTACTGGAAGGACAGGATTAGGACAGACCCCGTTTGGACTCTCCGTATTGGAAGGACAGGCTTAAGACAGAACACTCTCCCTATTGGAAGGACAGGATTAGGACAGAACACGTTTGGACTCTCCCTGTTGGAAGGACAGGATTAGGACAGATCACGTTCTGACTCTCCCTACAGGAGGGACAGGGTTAGGACAACACGTTCTGGCTCTCCCGATTGGAAGGACAGGGTTAGGACAGAACACTCTCCCTACTGGGAGGACAAGATTAGGACAGAACACGTTTAGGGGTCTTGGGGGTCGTGGAATAGACGGCAATATCCACATTTCTTTCTCTGTGTTCTTTCCATTCATTTTCGTTTCCTAGACGGGGGAAAAATGTAAATTTGTGTAGATAACATTGTAACATGTACTCTGCATTTCTTCCCCTGTCAAGAGACGTAAAGAAGGCCAGTCAAAGAGTGGAGGGGAAGAAATGAGCATACAATTTACAAGTTCTTCCGTCGTATAAACGGTACAGTACAGGAGAAGAGATGTGGATATTGCCGAATAGACATGATGCACGCATCGCTATAAACACACCACTCAGACAATAAGTATCTCACCTCCTCGTTGAAGTTTCAGGGTAGCTTTTTCAAACCACGTTTCCAGCTAGCCACAGGTCTTAAAGTATCCTTCCATCGACAACGCCCCGCGTACAGCGAAGAATGTCCGTGTTTTCCACCCCCCACAAAGTTCGCTTCACTGGTGACTTATCGTTCTCCTTCTTCTTCCATTAATGTTCAGCGGTCATAACTTTGACCATTACAAACATTTTCCGTTACACGACCAACATCGACTTGCCGATGACTCTGTCGTGGTTTATGTATGCTGGGTATTTTCGTGTCTCCATAACCCACCGAACACTGACATGGGTTACAGGATCTTTAACGTGCGTATTTGATCTTCTGCGTGCGTATACACACGAAGGGGGTTCAGGCACTAGCAGGTCTGCACATATGTTGATCTGGGAGATCGGAAAAATCTCCACCATTTACCCACCAGGCAGGCGGGACCAACAGATTGAAAAGTCCAACGCTTAAACCACTCGGCTATTGCGCCCCTTATCGTTATCGCAGTACATGTCCATCAACAGCAAAACGGATATTCACATCATCGTAGAAGTTTACGTCAGTTCCTTCCTTCACCTGCTAGACGCCAGAATGATCAACAGATTGATCGTTGGCCCGAAACAGAAGATTATGTAAAAGTAGACAGCTGCAATCATGGATACACAGCAAGCAAGAACAGCTGCATGGTTTTGTTGTTTTTCATTTTGTTTTTGTGCTGTCAGAAGTATTCACATTTCATACGAAACATAAACGCTTTGTGAGAGGCGAACATACCTGTTTGCTGGTCTAGTCATGACTGTGTTGGTAATCCAGCCCACAACTTGGAGATGGTTTTTTGTTTGTTCAACATCGTTTCATACCCACAGTTGCACACGGTCTTGCTTCACACGCGACACGAGAAACTGGATCAGTTTAACGCACTGGGAACTGTTCACACCACAACTGCATGGGGCCTTCTACCCGTCTCCTGCCATTGCTGTTATTTTTGTTTTCACACTGAATCTCCTGCGGCAAATGTTGGCGGGAGCTGCGAAGAAGAGAAAAAAACAAAAAACAAAAAAAACGATGGATGATGTAAAGAGGGTGCCCGTCAGTTTGAAATTAACCCCTCCCCCCAGCCCCCCTCCTCATTTTGCACAATTATGTCAATCCAAAACATCACATATTGCTGTACAAATCCAAAAACAGCAGCTTGTTCTTTAGCAACCCACTCACTTCGTAGACTCCGGAAGAAGACGCGGTTTTAAAAAGCTGCACAAGTCCACTGAAATGATTTATTATCCTCTGTTGTTTGCGTTTCAACGATTCTTACTTCAGTGTGTTTGAACAATCTGCGTGCTTTTATCTTCTTCGGAGACGTCGTCTTTTTTTCAACAGTGAAAATGACCCCAGTGAGCTTACTCAGTGTTATCTCATCCGGGAGCAAAAGTCGCGATTTTCTCGTGAAGTGATATATTTGCACGTGCTCTCTGACATGGTCCGCGAACATGATGTTTATCGTTTTCACTTTCATGGCTTCTCTCTTTCAAAGTTTTATTTCTGTTTCTCCCTCCTTTCTAAGTGTGTGTGTGTGTGTGTGTGTGTGTGAACAGCAGGAGAGATGACAAGAACCTTAATGTCCTCGTTTGTCATAATAATTTCCCCGAAAGGATTTCGCGTGCGCAAGCTCAGGAATTTAACACACCAGATTTTACCCTTTTACTTTTCTTCGGAAAAGATACATAAGTGGCTCAGCGAAGACGTTTATTTTAACGGTACAACTGCACTGAAATATAATCCGACAGCCGTTGGAGAGAATGCACTGAATATATTATGGAGATCACTTTTCAGGTTTTGTGGACTCTCCCAACTGAAAAGTGGGAAGGGAGGTAATCCTTTATTTTAGTTTCGGTAAATTCTGTGACCTATTCCAGCGAAACTGTTGTTCGTTTTGTATTGCGTGCATGTGAGAAGCTAGAGGAAGAATGTAATCTACCCTTCTAATGAAGAGCTAAGCTATAAAAAAAAATTAAAATTAAAGCGAAATGACCCCCTACCATAAACATGAACCACAGTTTGTCCACCCAAGCCGTCATGTGTTTTTTATTCACCATTGCACGGTTTACAGGGTCAAATTGAATGAATGCATCATAGCAGACGATGTTTTTGAGCTGGCAGGATAATTGTACATTCATGTAGCGACTGATCTGTATCAAAATCAAAGTACAATAACCCTCAAAACAGAACGAAAACCACCGAAACTGGGTTATAACAGCTACTGACGGTTATACCACCTCTACACTCCATCTCACTCACTACGATCGGCTTCGGATCCACTCTGTTTACGCATACCCAGATTCAAACACTCAACTGTTGGCCACCGTTCTTTCTCTGTCTCTGGACCTTGTAATTGGAATGAACTTCCTCTTTCGCTTCATCAAGTTTCCACACTCAGCTCTTTCAAGCCTGGCTTTCAAACCTACCTCTTCCCAAAATAGCCTCCCTTCCCTGCCTCTTCCTTGTCTTCAGTGTCTCCAGTTTTAGAATTATGTATGCGTGTGAATGACTGGTGTGAAAGCGCTTTGATTTGTCTCTGCACAAGATTCAGCGCTCTATAAACTCCATTATTATTATTATTATTATACCACTTCAACTATGATGGTGCGAATATTGCCGCTAAAATAGATTCCTGAATCTAGGATACTAAAAAAAAGGAAATTACCAGGAAAGGATTAATAGGACTCGATTTCATATTTCTTTTTACCTTTCCTATCAGCGTGTCTTTGTAATGCTGGCCCCGATGGTTGAAATAAGCTAGAGGGGTGTCCACGAAGTTCATGATTATCCAAACAAGTGTTGCATGTCCTCATGACATCCATTTACTGAGTATCTGAGGGCTTCAGAAATTTCACCAGGGATGGTATTTTCGTTGTGCAGACAGTCTTTTGCTCTTCATGACTATCTGATGCACTTCATTTTGCCACCTTGATAGATAAATAGATAGATAGATAAATTTGTATTTGTATTTCTTTTTATCACAACAGATTTCTCTGTGTGGAATTCGGGCTGCTCTCCACAGGGAGAGCGCGTCGCTATACTACAGACCCCCCCCACCCCCCCCCCCCCTTTTTTTATAGATTTTTTCCTGCGTGCAGTTTTAATTGTTTTTCCTAGTGAAGTGGATTTTTCTACAGAATTACGCCAGGAACAAACCTTTTGTTGCCGTGGGTTCTTTTACGTGCGCTAAGTGTATGCCGCACACGGGACATCGGTTTATTGTCTCATCCGAATGACTAGCGTCCAGACCACCACTCAAAGTCTAGTGGAGGGGGAGAACATATCGGCGGCACAGACAGATAGACAGATAGATAGAATAAATAGATAAAATAATGGCGCGGCCAGGTTCAGAAGCTGGATCACACAGGAAGGTCAGAAACTGGACTTGGGATGTCAGAAATAAATAGATAAATAAATAAATGAATAAATGAACGAATAAATATACAAACTGAAATAACAGCTCAGCCAGGCTTAGAAGCCAGCAAGGC
>NC_134897.1:32844632-32859632 GCF_041734735.1 Babylonia areolata | reverse complement strand
TTATCACAACAGATTTCTCTGTGTGAAATTCGGGCTGCTCTCCCCTACAGCACCACCTTTTTTTCTTCTTCTTTTTTTTTTTTCCTGCGTGCAGTTTTATTTGTTTTTCCTATCGAAATGGGTTTTTCAACATAATATTGCCAGGAACAACCCTTTTGTTGCCGTGGGTTCTTTTACGTTCGCTAAGTGCTGCACACGTCTCATCCGAATGACTAGTGTCCAGACCACCACTCAAGGTCTAGTGGAGGGGGAGAAAATATCGGCGGCTGAGCCGTGATTCGAACCAGCGCGCTCAGATTCTCTCGCTTCCTAGGCGGACGCGTTACCTCTAGGCCATCACTCCACAGTGAGGAGATGCCTTTTGTGTAACGTGAACAGACACCAGCGATGTCCTCTGACCAGATTCAGATTTGTTATTTATGATATAAAAGTTCCCAGATATCGTTATAAAACGGCGGATAGTTAAGAATTATTATGTCCTCTGTGCAAGGAATCCAGAGAGGATGAAGTTCATTTTGTTATGAAATGTCCTGCCTTAACAGACCTTCTAGTTACATTTATCCTGAAGAAATATTTTACATATCCATGTCTGTTTAGATTATGTCTATTGATGTCATCGACTGATAATGAAACAATATGCAGTCTAGCTTTGTATTCATTTCGAGCACTTCAGCTGAGAGAAACACTAGTATCCTATTTGTTGTGGTGTCTGGTTATGTTTATTGTGCTTACGTAGTTGTAGTAACGCATGTAAAACTCTGTTATCTCCCCCCCTTCATATGGGGCTATAGCATTAGATGAATACATCATCTGAAATCTCTGTCAAGACAGTTATAAGGACATCAAGAAGAGCGAAAAAGACACACAGAGAGATAGAGAGAATACATGTTAAACAAATATCAGTGTGGTATCGCTTTCTATTAGCGACAAGTTGTTTTGGGTTTCTTCACTTTTTTTTCTCTTCTTCTTTTTCTTCTTCTCTCGCAAGCTGCACACCTAATAAAACGCAAAGAGAACACACATTCCACTATAGATGACTTGCATTCCGGTATGTATCCATGTTCTGTTTGAACTTTCATTATAATTATATGAATGCAATATTTTAAAAATATACTTTCCGGTTATCTTCTTTTCACTGTCTCACCCCCACCCCCCCCCTACTTAGATGGATATGAGCCAACCGTTCAGAAATCTATCCTTAGATGCGACAGAAAAACACAGATGGATCGAGGGGAGGCAACTAAGTATAGAGACGGATAGAAAAATGATGAAGAAGAAGAAGAAGAAGAAGGAGAGAGAGAGAGAGAGAGAGAGAGAGAGAGAGAGAGAGAGAGAGAGAATGCGAATGCGAAAAAAATTATTCAGATTAGGTCAAGGCCCTTGACTGAAGGGGGCAAACATAAGCTACGTCGATCACACAAGTAAATATTGAGATAGAACATCGAGTTATAGATAGTAACAATTGTTTTCAGGAAACACATTTTTTTTTGTAGTCTAAGGCAGCCTAAGTTAGCAACCACACGTAATCGTTGAAGAGCTTTGTAAGTATAGAACGCAAGATCATTCAGTACAATTTCGTTTCTATATGACATAAGCAAATTAGATCTGAAGCGACATGGATTTTGAAAATATTTAGGCTGAATATGTTTTATTCTCAAGTCATGAAGAACAGGACAGCCAAGCATAAGAGAGAGAGAGAGAGAGAGAGAGAGAGAGAGGGAGGGAGAGAGAGAGAGAGAGAGAGAGAGTAATCTCCTAGTTATCTTACGTCTCCTGTTTGTTGATACGTCGGGAGGAACGAGAAAAAAAAGAAGAAGAAAAAAGAAAGAAACAAACAAAATAAGAATAGAAAAAAACAGGGTGGTGGTGGGGGAAGGGGGGGTTGGGGGTGGGGTGGGGCGAGAGAGAGAGAGAGAGAGAGAGAGGGGGGGGGGGAGAAAAACGACGGAAAGTAAAGATATGGGCAGACTGAAAGATAGAGAAGGGAACAAAGAAGAAGAGAAGAAGAAAGGAAAAGCTGTACGAACCATCTGCTCCAAACTTCTCGATACGGTAAGGACAGGGGGAAACCAACCGCGACGACAAAAACCATCCTAACGGAACGTACGAAACTAAGTAATAAAACCCACAGAGCGAGAGGAGACGCACATCCTTTCAACGACTATATCTATGGAAATAAGCACAACACTGCACAGTTATGCCTCTTGCTCTATAATCTCACCCACCCACCTCGAACAAAAAAAAAAAAAAAAGAAAAGTGCAACTACAACTTTCAGCCTTTGATTAAAAAAAGACTTCTCCAACTTAGACAGCAGCGCTCGCCCACACAACACGTACATTTATTGAGAAGACCCCTTACCCGCCCAACCACCCCCTTCCCCCCCTCAAAACACCCTACTCATTACTTCCCATGAATGAAGATGCTCACAGAAGCATGACAAGACGTCCCTGGCCCCATTAAAACTCCGAAGAAATTGCCTCCCCGCCCCCCGACCCGCATCACCCCCACCCCCCAAATTACAGCGCCTGCCGAAAGGGGATAAATCGTTTACAATCACTCCTTCCGAGGAGAAGCACCAACAAGATGTTAATTGTCACTGTGTCAGCTAGGTGCAAACGGGTGTGGTTGGAGGTGTGTGGTGGGGGGCGTGGGCGTGGGTACGGGCAGGGGCAAGGGTGGAGGTGGGGGAAGGATTGATGTTTTTTGTGGGTTTTTTTCTGGTTTCCCTTTTATCATTCGGTCTGTCTGTCTGTCCAGTGTAGTGTATACGCCCATGCATGATTATGCTATGTATGTGTGTGAGCATATCTTGCTTTTTCATTCATTCAGTTTGTGTGTGTGTGTGTGTGTGTGTGTGTGTGTGTGTGTGTGTGTGTGTGTGTGATTATTTTGAATTTATCTCTTCCATTTTGCCGTGGGGGCTGGATATGAAAAAGCATACATGCTTATTCCACTTTCCTCATTAATTAAACGAACGAACTCGTTATCGCTGTTGTTCTTCCTCTCCTTCTTTCAACTTTTTCTGATTGTTCTGTTTCCAGTGCTTCTCTTTTATAGGGGGCGTGGAGGAAACACGCTGGTAGCTTGACCCCCCCCCCCCCCCCTCTTTTTTTTTTTAAAGCTCAATAAAACGTTCGAGTTCGAATTGAAGTTCTCTCCCCTCAGTTACTATGAAAAGTCACTCCCCCCCCCCTCCCTCCTCTCCCTGTCCCCGCCTTTACGTGTTAAAATGAGAGACAGAAATCGAAGGGAAGCCACCCTGTTGTGCCGTTCCACCATCTTGTCTGCCCCAACACTGATAACTGACCGACAAGACAGTTGTTAATATGAAATGTTTTTATTCAGTTACGTCCAAGGATACTAGTTGAAGAAGGGAGGGGGTGGAGGTGAGAGGTTGGGGGGCGGAGGAGCAGTCATTCACCAATTACACAAGGGAATCTTTTAATAGGACATTGAAACGTGGACATCAACAATTATGAATATTTTTTAAGGGAACATACAAATCAGTTTTGTGTGATCTAGGTTATAACTAACAATACGGAATATCTTTTAGAGCGTTGTGTAAACGTGGAAGGTCAGATAGTATAATCTCGTTCCAGGAGGACATATTAAGCCAGTTAAATCTAAATCACAGGGGATTAACAAACAATGAGGCTAGGAGATGAAATGATTAACAAATAGTAAAGAGTGGTAACTCTCTCCGTTGACAAGGTACACAACTTCAAGTCAGTGCTGCTTACGCTACCGATTCAGCTAGCACACAGGTAAATAAAAGGTACACTGGAACAAACCCAGACACGTCCTCAAAAAAGGAAGCGCCGGGCCTGTCCTTGTACCGATCATTTGACATGTGCACACAGCAGCAAAGACAGAAGAAATGTGCAAACACAAATTAGCTTTTACTCAAGACTGGCATACCCTCTTCAATCCTGAACAAGCCACACAGAACACACGGACAATACAGAACAAACACATGGTTGCCTCGGTGGTTTTTCAACTGGAAATTAACAAACAATGAGGCCAGGAGATGAAATGATTTAACGCCACAGGGGGTTAAGAAAATATTTGGACTGAATAAATATATTTCATCCTCATGCCATTAAAAAGAGTAAGGACAACACAGCATAATTATGAATAATTATCATCTTCCTCACAGATATGTCAAAAACGACGTAGCATTTTGTCAATCCTTCGGTCACAAAATCTAAAGCAGTTAGTAGGCTAGTTAATTAAATTCAGGTTTAACGTCGACACCTGCCTCAGGTGACACGGTCAATGGGGGCAGTAACCACCCCAGGAAAGTGTAGGAAGGTGCGGGGCCGAGAGGTAACGCATCCGCCTAGGAAGCAAGAGAATCTGAGCGCGCTGGTTCGAATCCCGGCAGAGTCGCCAGTATTTTCTCCTCCTCCACTAGACCTTGAGTGGTGGTCTGGACGCTAGTCATTCTGATGAGACGATAAACCGAGATCCCATGTGCAGCATGCACTTAGCGCACGTAGAAGAACCCACGGCAACAACAGGGTTGTCCCTGACAAGATTCTGTAGAAAAATCCACTTCGATAGGAAAACATAAAAAACTGCAGGAAAAACAAAACAAAAAACAAAACAAAACAAAACAAAAAAGGGTGGAGTGTGTGTGTGTGTGTGTGTGTGTGTGTGGGGGTGGGGGTGGGGGGTGGGGGGGGGCAGGGGTGTGTGTGTGTGTGTGTGTGTGTCGCTCTCAGTATAGCGACGTGCTCTCCATGGGGAGAACAGCCCGAATTTCACACAGTGAAATCTGTTATGACAAAAAGTGTAAAACAATACAATACAATACAATACAATACAATACCTGGCATCACCAGAACGACACTACATTCAGAAAGAAAGGCCCGATTTAGAACAATATCATATGCCAATCAATGTGACCTGCTTGCTGTAAGATGGAACTGTTTCCGTTCCAAAGAACACGGCAGTATTTCTAAGTGTCACTTGTGTTTGTTTTGCTGACTATGCTTGAGTCAAGAAAAAACAAAACCAAAATAAACAAACAAACAAAAAACGACGGGCGCAATAGCCGAGTGGTTAAAGCGTTGGACTCTCAATCTGAGGGTCCCGGGTTCGAATCTCGGTAACGGCGCTTGGTGGGTAAAGGGTGGAGATTTTTCCGATCTCCCAGGTCAACATTATGTGCAGACCTGCTAGAGCCTGAACCCCCTTCAGCTAATACACAGGTAATTATTAACAGGTACATTGGAACAAACCCAGACACTTCCTAAAAAGACAACAACAACAACAACAACAACAACAACAAAGGAAGCTAGACTTAATTGCTGTTGCCGTGATATTGCCGAACACACAGGGGACGACATTGCAGTCGTCATCTGACACAATAATTAGCTCCCTTCGCTATTCTCGAAAGAATTTATAGCCTGCTTTTTTCCATCCACCTGCCCCTGCCCCCTCCCTTAATATATATCAGGCATCTGTAAAGTCATTTCTATTTCTTATTTACTGGAGATTTGTATACCTGAAAAAACAAACAAAAAAACAAACGCAAAAGAACAGGAAATAAAACTCGCATATATTTATATATACACACACACACACATATTTATATATATATGTAAAAGCGCGCGCGCGCGCCTGTGTATGTGTGATTTTAGGACAAAAAACGAAATCCAAACAAAATTTCAAACAGCGAATTTGTTCCGTTGTTGTGTCTTTATATTTCTTACAAAAACAGACAGATAACGGTAACAGAGCAAGGGGACTGGTGATGATGGTGGTTAAAAAACCCCACCAAAAACAAACCCCCAACAACATGCATAATATAATTATGATTAAAAGTGATGACGCGCTTTCGGAAAAAAAAGAAGAAGAAAAAAGAAAGAAAATTGCTGCTATTTCCCGTGATACCAATTCATGTGTCATTCTGCTGACAAAAGGTGTGGAAAGTATGAACATGTCAACTGTGTAATTACATGTGAAATTCTTTTTCCTTTTGGTTATTACTTTCTATTGGCTGCAAGGTGATTTGCGCACACACAGAGGCATACATCACATCACATTATACCTTCTTCTTCTGCGTTCACTCGTATGCACACGAGTGGGCTTTTACGTGTATGACCGTTTTTACCCCGCCATGTAGGCAGCCATACTCCGTTTTCGGGGGTGTGCATGCTGGGTATGTTCTTGTTTCCCTAACCCACCGAACACTGACATAGATTACAGGATCGTTAATGTGCGTATTTGATCTTCTGCTTGCATATACACATGAAGGGGGTTCAGGCACTAGCAGGTCTGCACATATGTTGACCTGGGAGATCGTAAAAATCTCCACCCTTTACCCACCAGGCGCCGTCACCGTGATTCGAACCCGGGACCCTCAGATTGACAGTCCAACGCTTTAACCACTCGGCTATTGCGCCCGTCATCACATTATACCAAATCGCATCATACTTTACCACTCCCCAGGTCCTTTAACAGAGGGACACACACACACACACACACACAAATAACACGGGGGAGGGTAGTGGGGAACGGGGGGAGAGGGAGGGGATATCGGCCAGGCAAGCAAAAGTGACAGGTATCGAGAAAAGAAAGAAAGGTGGAAGGAAATAAAAACTGAGCTTTATCATTATAATATAAAAGATTAATTTTTTTTAAAATCGGCAAAATTTCAACGATTCAACTGCTATCCTGAATCTCTGGAGAGTTTATATGATATTGCGTATGTCATGTATATTTTTGTTCGAGGTTCTTGTTTATATTTCCGTTTTAATTGCTGTGCTTTGTCTGAACGTGTACTCCATAAAATGATAAATAAAAATTAAAGAAAAAAAAGAAAAGAAAAGAAAGAAAGAAAGAACGAAAGAAATCTACACAAAGCCATCAACGTAAAAACACATTTTGTTCATAATTACAATCGGCATGTAACTGAAAAAAAAGGAGAAAGAAATGAAATAAACAAAACAATCAAGTATATAAAAAAAAATAACCCACATTCACCCATAACAAACAATTGGCATAGTGTTGGAAACAGCAACCCATGCAACTGATGAAATGGGTCATCATCTCATGACTTTAAAACAGGTTTTAAACAACAACAACAACAACTATACCAATCAGTAACCCGGAAGAACAACACATGCATATAACATAAACATTATTTCATCATTTACGTGACATCAATAGTCAACCAAAGATCAAGAGTAGCAAAAAACAAACCAAACCAAAACAAAACAAAAACAAAACAAAAATACTGGGAAACATTATGTGAATAGTATATTCATCGTTTACGTAGCTTCATTCATCAAAACAAAACATCAGCAATGAATGAATGACTGAAACAAACAAACACACATACACACACACAAACAAAAAACGATTCAACACAATTGATTTCTGAAGCCGATCACGGCTGGCCTCGTTAAAAGAGGTAGCAAAGTAAAAAAGCTAGGTTCTTTGGTAAAGAAAATGCAACCGTACCACCAAAGGCAGTAAGCTCTTTGGTATGGGAAAACACAAACAGAACGCATCCACATAGAGACGTACGGTTACTCTCCGATGACAGTAAACAAACAAACAAACAAACACACAAAGCATAACCACCAGAAAATCGTACATTGAAGTGAAAGACAATACATTTTAAATTCAACAATTTAACCGCCAGAAAATTGGTACATGAACTCAATAGCTACTATTCAAATCGTTATCATAGTTATTATAGTTCCGTTCTGTGTAAAAGTTCCAATTTATTCAGTGGAACAGCACAGTTGACCACTTTAGTGTGTGTGTGTGTGTGTGTGTGTGTGTGTGTGTGTGTGTGTGAGAGCGTTTACTCGAGCCTCTGTGTGTGTGTGTGTGTGTGTGTGTGTGTGTCAGCGTTTACTCGAGCCTGTGTGTGTGTGTGTGTGTGTGTGTGTGTGTGTGTGTGTGTGTTAGTGAGAGAGAGAGAGAGAGAGAGTCAACTCGAGCCTTAAGTCGAAACCCCAAACACAGATGTACCAACTGTAACTACACATCAACCGAAACAAAAATTACCCTCATTCATAACTTTCTGGTGGAGCTCAAGTCGAACCCAAACATAAACTGACTGCAAACAAACAAACAAGCAAATAAACAAACAACAAACAAACACACTAAACAGCCCACACTCAATCCTAACCTCATCCGATTTTGAATTTTTATTTCTCTGGCAGAAACATGAAAAACAAAACGTACAGATGATTTTGTTTGGGTCCACAAGTTTTGCAGTGCCGTAATTTTTCTTCTTCTTTTCAACGAAGAAAAGAAGAAGAAGAAGAAGAAGAAGAAGAAGAAGAAGAAAAGATTGTCGTTAAAAAGAAGAAAGGTTTCTATCCAATATTGTTGCCATTCCAATAATATTTTTTCTCAAGCTTCTTCGGGATGTCAGTTCGAATCCAAGACCTCCAACGCACTGTCCACCCTTGGGTGGGGGGTGGGGGTGGGGTGGGGGTGATTTGTGTGTGTGTGCGGGGGGGGGGGGGGGGGGAGGGGTGCGTGCGTGCGTGTCTGTGTATGTATGCAGTAGGTGCAGGGTTGTCTCGCACCAGATTTCACGCCCATACACCACCACCCCCTTCCCCCGCCCTCCCCATCCCCCTCTCTCCTTCCTCTTCCCTCTTTTCTCGGTGAAACAGTGGAATAAACTACACCCCCCCCCCTCCTTTGCTGGATTTACACCCCGGGGATATTCTGATCTGGTCATTTGTGGCTAGTCAAGATCGTCTCCCCCCCCCCCGCCCCCCCCTACCCCACACCCCCAATCACCCTCTAGATTTAAATTACTCCCCACCCCCTCATTTTACTCGTTTAATCCAGCTATTGAAAGATGAATAGGGGTGGTGAGCGGGGTGGATAGCCTTTACTGACCCCAACTACCCTCCACCCTCTTCTCAATGAGAGATAAACTGAAGCAAACATAGAACTGGGGGTGGGGGTTCTTCTTTGATAACATGTACTGACTCTAACAGGGTCAAATTCACCCAATATTGCCAAACCAAGAACGACCCCCATAACCGTTGGGTGAAGTGGGGGGTGGGGGGTGCGGGGACCGGGTGGCGGGGGGAGGGGAGGGGGGCGGTTGGGTGGTGGTGGTGGTGGTGGTGGTGGTGGGGGGGGGGTAATATCCAACTAGTTCGGCGCGGGGGGGTGGGGGTGTCGGGGGTGGGGAGAGTCACTAATGACAACTTGAAGTTGACACCCAGGGGTCAGTCCAGACAAGTCTACATTGACCATCACCACCGTGTTAAGCAGGGCATAGCTAGATTTGACTCGCGGGGATAAAAAAAAAAAAAAAAAAAAATAAATAAATAAAATAAAAACGTCCGGTGGAGCAGGGGAGGGAGTTACAATTTGGCTGCTACTACACCGGATCGCGGAATGGTTGTCCAGTCAGCGAGCCGGCCACCCACGGGAAGCCCAAATAATGTCTTGCTTTGCTAGAGGGAGTCGGCTTTATTCCTTGAGTGCTGCTAAAACAAGGCGGCGTCCCACCGGCTCAAGCCTACCGGGCCGTGTAGAAAACAAAACACTTTGAAACATTCACTGAACGGATATTAGGCGTTTCCCCTCCTCCAACGGCCCCCCACCCCCATTTTTTTTTTTTTTTTTTTTTTTTGGGGGGGGGGGAGGTCTCTTCTTCTTCTTCTTCTTTTTTTGTTTGTTAACCCCTTCTGTTTTTCTTTTTCTTTTCTTTTTCTCTCTCTCTCTCCACAACCACTTGGTCGGTCATAATCAAAGTATGTCTCTCAGTATAAACTACATCTCCGACGGGGGAAAAAAACGAAAGAAAACTGGAAGGAAAATATAATAGATCATGTAAACAGTTATGTTAGACGGCTATTAGCGTTCTCTTTTCCCACACCCCCTTCCTATTCCCCTCCCCCCCCCTCACCCCCCCACCCACCCTCCACATCGCATCACCCCCAACCTCGCGATTCAAAAAAAAAAAAAAAAAAAAAAAAATCCTTAGTCATCAGTAGTAAGACTTCATTGTCTTCTTTTTCTTTCTCTCTCTCCGTAAAAGTCGAAGAACTGTTGTTGTTCTTTCTGGTCTGAGTGGCACTGAACAATATTATTGATGTCATGATAGAAAGTACTGGTCAAATACCCCGCGGACCATTGCCCTAAGGCGGGGTTCCGGTCAGCATGGGCAACGTTTTGTAGCTGACTGAGTCAGGTGACCGCGGTCAATGGTGTAACGTTACATCCCTTTAACCCCTGCAGTGCTGGGGGAGAAACAGTAGAAAGTGGTGTTTGAAGTCATAAAACAGGATACAAAACAATCAGCCTAAAGCTGGGAAACTGTTATGAAGGTGTACCATTCTGGATAAACTGTGTGAATTTTCAGCCTTCCAGAGCTATTTCTCTTCTTCTGATAACGTGATCAGTGACGTCACTGCACATACGTGATACGTACTGTGGCACACAAGGGGTTAAGTATCTTGGGGGAGGGGCCTGTGTCGGGGTTACGTTCACTGCTGTTGACTGTAATGTCAGGACCTTTGCTTTTTTGTAGTTTCTCTTAAAAAAAAGAAAAAAAAAAGAAAGAAAAATCGGGTGTCGTGAAGGTCTTGTTGTTATCATTGTTGTTTTTGTTCTTAATGTTGTTGTTGTCCTTGGTACCTCACGAGAGAAGATGAAGCAGTGGTTGAACACACTACTTACTGCACAGTCCAAATCTTCAACCTCTTATAAAGTTTTTCAAGTTGGTTTAAATAATCTTTAATTATTCAACAAGTTCGACTTGGGATTTTCATTCACTTCTAAATACTACTATACATAGTGACACGAGCAACACAGCAACTTCTTCTTCCACTTAACGACCAACATCAGTATGCTGATGAAAACTGTCGTGTCTAAAAACTTAAGCTGAAGTGACAGTAATAAACACAGTACATAATAAACATTGACTGCTCAGCATAAAATGTCCACATACAAACATTATCAAAATAACAATACAACAACAACAACAACAAAAAAGGAAAATAAAACAGAGCGACGTACAAATATCAGCCATGTGACCACTGTACAGGTGACCATAGTGATACTGTACCTTCAATTAGACGAAGTCTTTGATCGGTGTTGGAATATTAAGTTCCGGTTTTTTTTTATGTCTGGTTCTGTTTTCTCTCTGTGTTCAGATCTCAAGTCTTGGTTCCGTTTCTCCTGTGCTGGGATCCAAATCTGGTCCTGGTTTCTCTCTGTTTTAGGATCCAAGTCTGGGTCTGGGCCACAAGAAACCCACGGCAGCACAGTAAACCACTGTACTCTGAGGCTGGCTATCTACACGCCTCCTCCTCCTCCTGCTCTTCCACCTCCTCCTCCTCCTCCTCCTCCTTCTTCTCCGTTAAGTCTGTGGAAAGTCATCAGAGCGCCGCACAGAACTGTTCACCAGATTCCTCCAGGCTTGTTGTCTGTGTGTCAAAAGTCTGAGTCTCTGTGACTCCACACTCACAATTTTTCATTTATCTATTTTTTTTTATCGATGATACCACTGTTTCATACATAACTTGATACACAAGTCATACCTCATTCAACGTCCAAGCCACGTGAGTATGTACGTATGCCGAAAAGGTTCATTAACCCCTTCAGTGCTGGAGAAAAAAACAGTATAAAGTGGTGTTTCGAGTCATATAACTTTCCGAAACAATAAGCCTAAAAGTGAGAAAATGACCTGGAGATATACCACTCTAGATAAACTGTTTGAATTTTCAGCCTTCCAGAGTTATTTCCCTTAATCAGTGACGTTACTATGCACGTAGGTGATACGTGCTGTGGCACTCAAGGGGTTAACAAAAGAATCCAAGACATCACATTGTCTCTCTAATTCTGTCTGAGAACTTCTCCTTCAGTCTCACCTTCTGTTTCTGCGTAGCAATGGGTTACAAAAAAAGAAAAAGAGAAAAAAAAAAAGAGAAATAAAATGAAATATTAAAAAATACAACAAAAAAAGAAAGAAAAGAAAAGGATGAAATAAGACATAATTAAAACAAAACAAAACAAAATAAAATAAAACGATAATTCCACGAAAGCCGAAAAAGAGTCCATAGAAAGAATCCCAGAACCAAGTCTGTATTTTTCGTTCTGAGTAGGTACACTGCTCTTTTAGTATTTTCACGCTTTTTACGTAGCAATGGGTTGGGGGTTTTTTTGTGTGTTTTTTTTTTAAGTAATACAAAATAAAACAAAACACTAATACAACGAAAAGCAAAAGGATTCATAAAAAGAATCCAAGACGACACAATGTCTCTCAAAAGTATCAGCGTATATATATATTTCTCTTTCAGCCTCTCCATCACTTTCTACGCAGCAGTAGATAAAAAAAAAAAAAAAAAGAAAAAAAAAAAAGATACGTTGGAACTTGATTACAACCGCGCGCGCGCACGCAGCGGGTGAACGTGAATTAACTTTAAGACAGCACGCGCAAAATCACGACGGACAACACAAGGGAGAGAGCAACATTGTACATGGACTGACCACCACAGACACTGGACCACACACACACACACACACACAGTGGACACTCACAGGGCAGGAATGACCAACATAGGACGATGTGGAACAATCGCTTGGTCACGGTTAAGGGGAAACCCCCCCCCCCACACACACACACACACACAACAACAACAACCACAACAAAAGAGCACGAAAGAATGGCATACTGCTAACATGAAGTGAAGCTGCGCAAGCACTATGCGCGCACGTGTGTAGCTAGCTAGATGTAGATTTGATATAGATCCACATGGAAGAGGCTGGAAACTGGTCTACATAATGAGCAGAGAACAACAACAAAAAAATCAACATAATAAGCAATAAGATTTGAAAAAGAAAAGAAAAGGGGAAACGACACAATAAATGCATGAAAGAAAGTTGTTCATTTTCGCTGGTCTCTCTCTCTCTCCAATCTAATCAAACAACCAACAGCGGCAAGCTGTTGTCATCATCAGTTTACCCCCTCAACTTTCCTCACTGATCAAGAGCACAGCACTAAATGACGTCACTGGTTCTCTGCCCTATGAATGACGTCACGGTGCCACTAGAGAACGCCGCCGTGTGCGCACGTGCGGGTGCATTCCGTGCGTTCGTTCCGTGCGTGCGTGCATGTGTGTGTGTGCATCTGGGGTGGAAGAGGGGGAGAAGGAAGTGGTGGTGAGGGGTTGGGGTGGGGGGGGTGATCGGGCTGGGAAGGGAGGTGGGTGTGGGTGTGGGTGTCGGGGGGGGGGGGGGGGGGGGGGGGGGGGGGGTTAAAAAGGAGAAGACTTGGGCAAGAAGTGGGAGAGGGGTCAGGAGTGGTTTCGCCTGTCTCTCTGGCAGCTGTGGCAGCACTTGTGTTTGAAGTTGGCGTAGCGACACAGCTTCATCGTCTTCACCGTGCGACAGTAGCTCGACTTGTCCACGCAGCCTGGAAGCGAACAACCGACCGACAGTCACGTGCTGTGTGTAACGTAACTCCTAATCGATTGCTCCTTCATGCTGAGGAGTGTGTATACATGCTCGGTTTTAGCTGTAAGGGGCTGTCTGTCTGTCTGTGTCACCTCTCGAGTCGTCGTCTCATGTCATCAAGGTTCAGTAGTGAAGGGGTTAATTGAATATATATATATATATATATATATATATATATAATTTCCTCTAGAAGTACACAAAAATATCGATGTGTTACTTTCTGTGTCTGTCTCTCTGTCTGTCTATATGTATGTGATGCTTGGGTTGTCACAACAACAGCTAAGTCGACTGTCCATGCTGTATAAAGAAGAGAGAGAGAGAGAGAGAGAGAGAGAGAGAGAGAGAGAATTGAAACAGAAGGAAAAAAGAAAGGAAACATCATCATCATCATCATCATCATCATCACCACATCAACATCGTGATAACAATAATTTGTCATTTGCTTAAGCTCGAAAAAAAAAAAAAAAGCGGTTAGCTCATTGTTGCTCTGTCGTTTATGTATGCAATTACAATTTTTATTTTTTTTTTTTTTTAATCTTTTTAAATAAGATTTGTTGAAACCAAAGGGAAGAAGAAGAAAGAAAGAAAGAAAAGAAAAGGAGAAACACTGACATTCCCTGCAGTTGTCAGTCCGACATGCACAGAGCAGCAAAGGTCTTCTAGTCAGAGGCTATGACAGTTGCAACTCTGCCATGGCAAGATAGAGGAAAGAAGGAAAGAAAGAAAGAAAGAAAGAAAGAAAAGAAAGAAAGAAAGAAATACTGAATCTCCTTGCAGTTGTCAGTCCGACATGCACGGGACTACAAGGGTCTTCTAGCCAGAGACTAGGACAGTTCCAACTCTGCTGGGTGGGAGAAGATAGAGAAAAGAAGAAAGAAAGAAAGAAAGAAAGACAGACAGAAGAAAACAAAACAACCAGAAAGAAAGAAAGAAAGAAAGAAAAAAGTACTGACTCTCCATGCAGTCGTCAGACCAACAGGCACAGTACAGGCACAGGTCTTCTAGCCATGTCACGAAAGTTGCAACCCTGCCATTTCATTTCATTTTCATTTTCATTTTATCACAACAGATTTCTCTGTGTGAAATTCGGGCTGCTCTCCCCAGGGAGAGCGCGTCGCTACACAACAGCGCCACCCATTTTTTTTGTATTTTTTCCTGCGTGCAATTTTATTTGCTTTTTCTATCGAGGTGGATTTTTCTACAGAATTTTGTCAGGAACAACCCTTTTGTTGCCGTGGGTTCTTTTACGTGCGCTAAGTGCATGCTGCACACGGGACCTCAGTTTATCGTCTCATCCGAATGACTTAGCGTCCAGACCACCACTCAAGGTCTAGTGGAGGGGGAGAAAATATCGGCGGCTGAACCGTGATTCGAACCAGCGCGCTCAGATTCTCTCGCTTCCTAGGCGGACGCGTTACCTCTAGGCCATCACTCCACTTGCCATGGCAAGAAAGAAAGAAAGAAAACACAAAAAACAACAACAAGAAGAATTAAATAAATCAATAAATACAAAAGTACTGACTCTCCTTGCAGTCGTCAGGGCGACA
>NC_134897.1:32822132-32839632 GCF_041734735.1 Babylonia areolata | reverse complement strand
GAGAGAGAGAGAGAGACAGAGAGAGAGAGAGAGAGAGAGAGAGAGAGAGGGAGGGGGAGGGGGTTGAAATTCCCAGTTCATTATTCACGATGCGGAGAAGAAATAAACGTTTGTGTTGTTGTTGACGACGACGCGTTTATTGTGTTGTGTTGTTGTTGTGCTGCTGTTGGATTGGGTCTGGTTGGTGTGGTGTTGTGGTGCGTTGTGTTGTGTTGGTGTTGTGATGTGCTGTATTGTATTGTATTGTATTGTATTGTATTGTACTGTACTGTACTGCACTGCACTATACAGCATTGTATAGTATTGTGTTGTAATGTTTTGTTTTGTATTGTGTTGAACTGTATTACTCTTTTTTTTAATTTTCTCTGCCTCTAAGTGTATTTGATTTCCTATCACAGTGCACTTTTCTGAAGAATTTGCCAGGGATAACCATTTTGTTACCGTGGGTTCTTTTACGTGCGCTAAATGCATGCTGCACACGGGTGGTCCATTGTTTGCTGGGGAAAACAGCTCATTATTCAATATTATAGTCGTCTACAATACTGGCTGTAAAACCCAAATCATGTCCAATATTGACCGAAAAAACCTAAATTATGTCCAAAATTGACTGGAAATCCTAAATTATGTCCCAATATTCGCTGGAAAACCTAAATCGTGTCCAACATTGGCTGGAGAATTAGCTCATGTCCACTGCTGGCATCGAAAAAACCTAAATGTGTGTTCAGTTAATATGGACTGGAAAACCAACTCATGACCAACATTGGCTAGGAGCTAACTCATATCTCATGTTGACTGAAAAACTAACTCGTATCCGGTATTGGTTGGAATGGGTTTTTTTTCCCTCAAAGCCAAACTAAGCGCATTGCCAGGGTTACATTGCTGGTCAGCATCTTGCTCAGCTGATGTGGTGCAGCGTATATGGATTTGCCCGAAAGCAGCAGTGACGTCTCCTTGAGAAACGGAAACTGAAAACTGACTGGTTGATAAACTAACTCGAATTCAATATTGGCTGGAGAATTCTAAAAAATGTTTGTTTTTTTTGGTTTTTTTTGTTGTTTTTGTGTGTGTGTGTGTGTGTGTGTGTGTGTGTGTGTGTGTTTGTGTGTGTGTTTTAAAGCATGTCCAGAACTGAAAAGGGTAAGTCAACAATGTGGTATGATAGTCGTGTCCAACAATGACCGTCAGAACAGCAGAGGATGCAGCTGCTGTCTCGCCTAGACATCTAGGCTAGAATTTGATTATTGAGTAGAGTTTCATCCCCACTCCCTCAGCCTAAGCGTTGGGATGGTTCCCAAAGCCCAACTTGCCCCCAAGGCTGCAGCACTAAGAGCCAATGCAACTTTGCCTCTTAGTTTAAGAGTCATAGTCCTTCATAAAAGACTGAAGCTGGAAATGACTTCACATTACACCATTGATTACAAAGCTCTCACAATATGTTGTTACATGTTTAGCAACCCACGTGCAGAGGACGTCTCTGTCTGTCGAAGGGGTCCTTGTGGTAGGCTGACTCGTTCTCCGGCGCACTGGGGCTGTCGGCCAGAATGCCCAGAAGGTACTTCTCCCGTATTGCCGCTTCCTGCAAGAGTGTGTGGACAGAATGATGCAGACTTTTGATGATTCTTTCATTCGCATCCCCCCCCCCACCCCCCTGCAACCTTCACTGACGTCTGTATCTCTCTGTCTGTCAGTGTCTGTCTGAGTGTCCGTATGTCTGTCTGTCTCCATCAACTGATTTCTTTTTTTCTCTCTCTCTCTCTTTCATTCTCATTTCGTCTCCATCTTCCCCTTCTGTGACGCCATCTCTGATTTCCTTCTCTCTATTTCTTTCCTCCACCCCCTACCTCTCACCAACCTCTCTGCCCCCCACTCTTCCACCTCCCCCACCCCTTACTCTTTCTCTCTTCCTCTGTCTCGCCAACCTCTCTCTCTCCCACCTCCCCTCTCCCTCCCTCCCACTACCCTTCTCCCTCCCCCCCCAACCACCCCTCCCCTACCTCTCTCTCTCCTTCTCTCTGTCTCTCTCTCTCAATTCCTCCTTAATACATGTGTGCACCCTTTATAGTAGATATACAACAGCAAGGACAGATAGGAAGAGCAGGCCATGCCTAGAAAGAATCTTAATCTTTGAAATTAAAACACAAAATCGAGTTCTGACTTCTCTCACCCCCACCAAAGCGAACAGGTCACTGAACACGATCTCCAGCCTGGCCCTCTGAGGCCCGGCGATGCAGGTGTAGTTGGCCGTATCCCTGTCGGGCCGGCTTCGCCGTATCCTCAGCTTGCCGTTCCTGGAGACGTGGGTGCGGCGAGTCTTGCGGAGGGGCCGGTCGTCCTTGAGCCACTCGATGGCCCGCTTCTGGATGCCCCGAGCCGGGCAGCTGACCACCACGGAGGTGCCCGGCAGGATGGCCGCCCGCGTGCCCACGACCAGGCGTACCTGAGGGTACACAGGGGAGACGGCCGTTTTGGAATTAATGATGACAATGATAATATCTATCCATACCTTTTTTCATTTAGCGCTACAATACAAGCAAGGATCACCACGTAAGTGAGTATCAGTATCAGTAGCTCAAGGAGGCGTCACTACGTTCGGACAAATCCATATACGCTACACCACATCTACCAAGCAGATGCCTGACCAGCAGCGTAACCCAACGCGCTTAGTCGGGCCTCGAGAGCGCAAGTGTGCGTAAGTGAATTAATTCCATACCTCTCTCATTCATATTTACCTATGGTATATGTTTATTTGCGTATCAACAATTGCCATGTTCATGGTGCTTTTGACACAATGATTTGTTTTCTCTTTTTTTTTTACGTTCAATAGAGGGCTGGACGAAAAATAATACCCCTCCACCCCCGCCCTGAGCTTAGCATCCTTACCCTGTTACCCTAAGGAAATATAAGTAATTCATTTGTTCATTCATTCATTCCTGGGGTCGGGGGTTGGGGGGGGGGGGGGGTCATCCCCGACCTTGTCCAACTTGTTGAGCTGGAAGAAGGTTAATCATTCATTCATTCATTTATTTATTCATTCATTCCCGGGGGGCGGGGAGGGGGTGGGGGGGTTGAGGGGGCCTTGTCCATCTTGTTGAGCTGGAATAAGGTCAATCATTCATTCATTCATTCCTGGGGGGCGGGGGGTGGGGAGGTAAGGGGGGCATTCCCGACCTTGTCCATCTTGTTGAGCTGGAATAAGGTCAATCATTCATTCATTCATTCCTGGGGGGAGGGGGGAGGTAAGGGGGGCATTCCCGACCTTGTCCATCTTGTTGAACTGGAAGAATTTCATTCATTCATTCATTCATTTATTTATTCATTCATTCCAGGGAAGTGGGGGGAGGGGGTGGGGGGCTGGGGTGGGCGTGGGGGGATGAGGTGGGGGGGGGGGAGGTGAGGGGGGCATCCCCGACCTTGTCCATCTTGTTGAGCTGGAAGAAGGTCATGGTCTTCCTCCTGATGCGCACTGTGGGGCAGGCCTGCACCTCGCACGGGCGCGCCGCCGGCGGCCTCTCGGAGGGCGGGCAGTGCGAGAAGTCCACGTCGATGGGCGTCCCGTCACGTGACACGCGCTGACACACCACGGGCCGCAGTTGCACCCCTTGCCCGCAGGTGGCGGAGCACTGGAAATGCGAAAGAAACGGTAGGTAGTGGGTTTTTTTTGGAAGATTTGAAGTTCAGAATGCACTGTGTGATGTGTTAACATAAAGATCATGATGATGCCTGGAAAATGAATGAATAAATGAATGAATGGATGGATGAATGAATAAACTTAAACATTTTTTTAAAAAGATTTTAAATAAAAGACTATTTACAAAGAAACGGTGTACTGCGACTTTCTTTTCTTTTTCTTTTTTTTTTTAAATGAAAGGATGTTAACACACACACACACACACACACACACACACACACACGCACACACACAAACACACACACACACACAGAGGAGTGTTGTGTTTTCAAATAAAACACAAAAAAGAAGGAAAAAAAGTTCACACACACAGACATACCCACACACACAGGTGTGTTGATGTGTTTTCAAATGAAACAATGTAAACAAATTTTTTTAATGTATTGCAACGTTTTCAAATATAAGGGAACGGGCGGATGGATGGGAGACTTGGTGCAGGCTGCAAGGGTGAACGGAATTACCCCCCCCCCCCCAATCCCCCAAAAGACAGCAGCAACTGGGAGCTCTGTGAAGTCTAAGGGAGCGAACCTTTGTTATATCTGACATGACGCGAGTTCCGTCCCCTGTGGACTCGTCGAATGTCTCGGCACAATCAGATATCGGTACACAAAAAAAGAATTTGTTACATGGAAGTCATATTTATTTACAAGTAACATTCTAATATTCTCATGTTTTATATATATATGAATATCTTTCAATTTTATGCTGTTGCTGTCTGTCTATATATTTTTAACTGTTCAATGAGTTGATTCTCCTTTACTGACTCAGGGTGCTGATTGAATGATTAATTGAATCTTTCGTGGGTAAGGAAATAGGCACAATAAAGGCCTTTTTTTTATTACAATTCTGCCCGGTTAACATAAAGAAGAAGAAGAAGAAGAAGTTTTATTCATTTTAATGCATTTCTTCTTTGCAATAAAAAGGCCTTTATTGTGCCTATTTCTTAAAATGAATAAAACATCTTCTTCTTCTTCGTTCATGGGCTGCAACTCCCATGTTCTCTCTTATGTACACGAGTGGGCTTTTACCCCGCCATGTAGGCATCTATACTCCGTCTTCGGGGATGTGCATGCTGGGTATGTTCTTGTTCCATAACCCACCGAATGCTGACATGAGTTACAGGATCTTTAACGTGCGTCTTTGATTTTTTGCTTGCGTACGGGGGATCAGGCACAAAGTAGGTCTGCACACATGTTGACCTGGGAGATCGAAAAAAATCCCCACCCATTACCCACCAGGCGCCGTTACCGAGATTCGAACCCGGGACCCTCAGATTGAAAGTCCAACGCTTTAAATACTCAGCTATTGCGCGCCGTCAAATGAATAAAACCAAATAAAGAACCACAACAACACCACCAAAAATTGTCATTCGGGCACCCACCTCAGACCAAAACCCCGCTGCCCAGTCAGCCGGGCAGAACTGGACGTTGCACTGGCGGGCACGCTGGGGCACGGGCTTCTGGCACATGTAGTCCGGCAGCGTCAGCACCTTGCTGACCAATCGGCTCACCTCCTGGATGCACGTGACCTCACGTGACATCATGCCCCCGCCGCACGTCACGGAACACTCTCCGAAATCCCCGATCCTCCATCTGAGAGACAAATAAACAACAACAACAACAAAAACCCATCAACTACAAATGCAACAAAAAAGAAACACAACAACAACAAAACTCACTCACTCACTCACTCATTCCCTCGACCGCTGGGGTCGTTGGGGGGGACATGAGGAAGATGTCATAGATCGCCACGCCGTTCTGTTGGCAGCTGTCGTGAGGAGATCTGGCATCGTCATTTTGGTCCATTCCTTGACGTTGTCAGACCAGCTCTTTTTCTGCCGCCCTCCCTCTACAGTCCCTTGCAGGATGGTTTTGGAGAGGGTGTTATGTCGTATGACGTGACCAAACCATGCCATCTTCCGTCGTTTGACAGTCGCCAGCAGTGGTTCTTGGGGCCCAACAAGGTTGCTGACCAGGTTCCGCACATAGTCATTGGTCTTGTGCTCCTTGTAGGAGATGTGTAGTAGTCTCCTCAAGCACTTGGTTTCGAATGCTTGGATTCTTCTTTCTGTTTCTGCCATCAGTGTCCATGTCTCACATCCATATAAGAGGATGGAGACCACCAGTGACTTGTAGAGCAGGAATTTTGTGTGGAATCTGATATTACTCTTCCATACCCTGTTCAGTCTGGCCATCGCTGCCGTTGCAGAATTAATCCTATTTCGGATTTCTGCTGTGCAGGTGCCGTCTTTGGACAGGGTTGCTCCCAGGTACATGAAGCTACAACAAAACAACAACAACAAAACAAACAAAAAAAACCCCAAAAAACAAACAAACAATCAAAAAAACCCAAACCAAACAAATAAACAATAACAGCAAAAACATGGCAAACTTCTTTATTTTCGAGAATATTAAAAAATCAGTTATGTGATTTTTCGTCTTTCATCCAGTATAGCGTCTGTACTATGTAACAAAACTAAACCGAAACCATGCAAATAGAAAAGACTGTCCTCACGTCCACCCCCCTCCCCTAACAACAACGACAACAACAACACACACACACACATACACACACGCTTGCAAACACACACACACACACACACACACACGCACGCACGCACTCGACACACATTCATCCGCAACCGTTACAGAGCGCATAACATTCAAAAACATTTATGGGATAAAACAAATAGTAGCAAGTATAATTTAAACTTCATAAAAAGTGTCAGAAAGACAGACAAATTGACTGACATACAGAGAGGGAGAGAGGAGGGGGAAGAGAAAGAGCGAAGGAGAGAGAAAGAGAGACAGAGACAGACAGTGAGAGAGAGACAGAGACACAGACACAGACAGAGAGGGAGAGGGAGGGAGACATAAATACAGAGAAAGAGAGGAAGAGATACAGAGAGACAGACAGAGACACAGACACAGACAGAGAGGGAGAGGGAGGGAG
Source organism: Babylonia areolata (assembly GCF_041734735.1). Taxonomy (NCBI): domain Eukaryota; kingdom Metazoa; phylum Mollusca; class Gastropoda; order Neogastropoda; family Buccinidae; genus Babylonia; species Babylonia areolata. The sequence continues at coordinate 32,832,992 of NC_134897.1, read as the reverse complement.
ACATAAATACAGAGAAAGAGAGGAAGAGATACAGAGAGACAGACAGAGACAGACAGACAAAGACAGAGAGACAGAGAGAGGGAGATAACCCTTCACTTTCTACTCACCTCTGAGGGCAGGGGAAGTCGTTACAGACTCGCCTCTCCACTGGGATGGGGACGTCCTCTTTACAGAAGTCTTCAGGCGCCCGGGTCAGGTTGACCTTGTGCACGCAGGCTGTCACCGACTCCTGTGTCCCTAGAGAGTCATCGTGTCATCCTTGATGTGGTCGTCATCATCGTCATCGTCATCGTCATCATCACCAACACCATTATCATTCTCATCAGAACAATCACCACCTTCGTCATCATCATCATCATCATCATCGTCATCGCCTTCGTCGTCGTCATCATCATCATCACCATCATCGTCGTCATCATCATCACCATCATCATCCTGGTGTTGTCGTTGTTGTTATTGTTGCAAACACTAAAATCTGTTACGCGGATCACCGGTGCACCCGTGGGTCATTGTAATGGCTGGTAATTATAGCGTTTTCTGCCTCCATCTCTCTGTCTGTCTGTCTCTGTCTTTCTCTTTTCCACACACACACACAGACACACACATGCGCGCAGGCGCGCCCACACACACACACACACACACAGCACACGCAAACACTCGCCACACCCTCACGCCAACCGCGACGCCCACTTCCCACACACAGAGTGCTGCTCACCTCCAAGACAGCTACGGTCGCACTGTGTCATACCCATGTTTCGCCATTCGTAGTCCTCATAACACGGCTCCAGCTGACACTCCTCAGACACTGCAGGTTTCCGCCCTGCACACACCGCATCCATCCATCCATCAATCAATCAATCAGTCAGTCAGTCAGTCAGTCAGTTAGTTATTAAGTCAGTCAGTCATTAAGTCAGTCAATCAATCAGTCAATCAATCAATCGATCAATCATTCAGTCAATCAATCATTCAGTTAATGAATCATTCAATCAATCAATCATTCGTCAATCAATCAACCATTCGATCAATCAGTCAGTCAATCAATCAAGCAAGCAAGCAAGCAACCAATCAGTCAATCAATCATCAATCAATCAACCAACAGATAAAAAGATGAATCAACAGTTTAAACAACCAATTAAGAAAACACCCTTTTTGATCAACTCATCCATGTGCCAATTGCTCAGTCAGTGAATCAATCAATCAATCAATCAATCAGTCAAGAGAAAGGTTCATCAATCAATCAGTCAAGAGATAGGTTAAACAATCAATTATTCAATCAAATAATCAACCACTCAAGTCAGTTGGTCGGGCAGGTTGATCAGTCATTTGGTCAGTCATCAATCAGCAGATTGAACAAGCAAATAATCAACAGCCATTCCATGTAATTTAATTAAGGAAAACAAAGAATGAAAGAAAGAAAGACAGCGAGAGAGAGAGAGAGAGAAGAAAGAAACAAAAGAAACGGAGAATGAATGAAAGAAAGAAAGCAGAAGAAAACAGGTGGGTAAAAAGTGAGGAAAAATGTAAGTAGAATTTTTTTTTTTTTTTAATATACACAATCTGAGGAGAAAAAAAAGAGAACGTATACACAAAATATATTAAAAAACAAAAACAAAGTGAAAATCGACAAAGGTAAAAAATAATCATTTGACATGACAAAAAAGAAAGAAAGAAAGAAAGAAAGAAAGAAATAGAACTGAACACAAGACGCTCATTGCCTTTCCAAAAGTAAACAGCACTTGTTTGTTGTTAAAAACACAAAACCAGAAAAAGTACCAAAAAAAAGAAAAAAAAGAAAAAGAAAAAAGTGAGTTTCAGTTTCAGTTTCAGTAGCTCAAGGAGGCGTCACTGCGTTCGGCCAAACCATATACGCTACACCACATCTGCCAAGCAGATGCCTGACCAGCAGCGTAACCCAACGCGCTTAGTCAGGCCTTGATAAAAAAAACACAAAAAAAACACACACAAAAAAAAACAACAAAAAAAACCCCAAAACGGGGGAATAAATAATAGATAAGCTTACATAAATAAATAAATAAATGAATAAGAATTATAATATAGAAAAAGGTAGTAGTAATAATAATAGTAATACTAAAAAAAAAAAAAAAAAAAAAAAAAAAAAGGGAAACCAGACAGAAACAAATCCCCATCATCAAACTCACCCTGACACTCGATGTCATCCAGATCCACAATGTCCCGAATGTACACCAGACGCACTTGACATCTGACGTAACGCTGACGTAATCCTTTGCCACACGTCACGCTGCACGCGCTCCAGTTGGAGATGACGAACCTGACGTCATTGAAATCACAGTAAAACATACGTTTTTTCCCCGCACACCCACAAGTGTGCAGTTTTGCAATCGAATTGGAGAAAATTATCATTCTGCTGCTTCTTTTCTTTGTTTTTTTTTTTCTTCGCCAGTGCGTTTTATTGTAACACTCCAGTTATGAGAGGATCTAAAAGACTGAACAAGAAGAAAAGGAGATTGGTGGATACAGTACGGGAATAAATTAAAAAAACGACCCCCCCCCCCCCCCCCCCCCAAAAAAAAAAAAAAAAAAAAACCAGAAAAGAAAAGCAAAACAAAACAAAAACCCAGAAACGAGAAAAAGAAGAAAAGAAAAAAAAAAAGCTAAAGTAAAGGAGACAAAGGCCTTCATGACTCACGTACGATACCCATTTAATCCAGCAAATGAATCATGAGACTATTTAATATCATCATAAAAACTACACTGCAAAATATATCTTCTGATAAAAAAGCGTTCACACAAACACACACACACACAAGGACAAGAACAAGCAGAAGAAGAAAACACACACACACACACACACACACACACACACAAGGACAAGAACAAGCAGAAGAAGAACACACACACACACACACACACACACACACACACACACACACACACAACGACAAGCAGAAGAAGAAGAAGAAAGTGGGGACGGAGCTACACCAGTGCTGATGCACTCACTTTGGGGTGCTCATGTCCTCATTGTCGAGGTCCTCCTCACGGACCACGTCCACCAGGGCCTCAAAGGGCTGGACGTCTCCCTTGGGCGACTCCTTGAGGGTCAGCTCCTGACGCTCGACTGTTCAGGTGATATTGTTTGTAAAACACACCATCTGATGTGACTATGAAGGAAGGTACTTAATCTGGTTGGTAGGTACGAACAAACTTTGAAAGGAAGAGAGATGGATAGAGGTGTGGGTGGTAGAGACAGACAGACAGACAGACAGAGACAGAGACAAAGATAGATACAAAGAGATACAGAGAGAGATAGAGATACCGAAATATAGGGGGAGGGGAGAAACGGCGAATTTGAGGCACAGAGAGAGAGAGAGACAGACAGACAGAGACAGACAGACAGAGACAGAGAGAGGGACAGAGAGACACAAACATACAGACAGACAGACAGATAGAGAGAGAGAACACTGAACACCGAAACACTGAAATATAAACATTTCAGAGAGAGAGAGAGAGAGGGAGAGAGACAGAGAGAGACGGAGACAGAAAGAGAGAGACACAGAGAGAGACACGGAGACAGAGACAGGCAGACAGAGAAAGAGAGAGAGAGAGAGAGAACATGGACATAATGATTTAATCCCACATGGGAGACTGAGGAAGAGAGAGGAGAGACAGAGAGACTGAGGAAGAGAGAGGAGAGACAGAGAGACGGAGGAAGAGAGAGGAGAGACAGAGAGACTGAGGAAGAGAGAGGAGAGACAGAGAGACGGAGGAGAGAGAGGAGAGACAGAGAGACGGAGGAAGAGAGAGGAGAGACAGAGAGACGGAGGAAAGAGAAAGGGAATCGGAGATAAGAGAGATATAGAGATATAGAGGTAAGGGTAGGTCGAGACAGAGAGTCTGGGACAAACAGATAAAGAGGGAGAGAGGGAGACGAAGACAGACAGGTAGTCAGACAGACAGAGGGGGTGACTCACTGAGAGAGAGAGAGAGAGAGAGAGAGAGAGAGAGAGAGAGAGAGAGAGAGAGAGAGAGAGAGAACGAGAGAGAGAGAGAGAGAGTGAGAGAGAGAGAGTGAGAGAGCGTGACTGTTTGTGGATGTGGGTGTACATTCTTGTGTGTGTGTGTGTGTGTGTGTGTGTGTGTGTGTGAGAGAGAGAGAGAGAGAGAGAGAGAGAGAGAGAGAGAGAGAGAGAGAGAGATTGCTCGTGGATGTGGGTGAGAGTGTGGGTGTACATTCTTTTGTGTGTGTGTGTGTGTGTGTGAGAGAGAGAGAGAGAGAGAGAGAGAGATTGTTCGTGGATGTGGGTGTGAGTGTGGGTGTGCATTCTTGTGTGTGTGTGTGTGTGTGTGTGTGTGTGTGTGTGTGTGCTCGCGCGCGCGCGCGTATGTATGTGCATATATATGTGCGTGTATATGTGTCCCTCAAACCTGTTTCGTATTTGACCACAAAATCAGTTGTTACATACAAAATAAAGAAAACGAGAGAAAAAAAACAACAACAAACAAACAAACAAAAACTTACTGTTGTCATCCTTTTCAGCAATGTATCGAGGATCTGCAACGGAGAAACAGAATGATGTCATACCTGCCAGCAGCAGCAGCTATAGCAGCAGCAGTACGAGAGCATGAGTAGCAACAGGAATAGCATATGTAGGTATAGTAACAGAAGTGAACTTAAGTAGTCTTCCACGAGACGTCGCTATGCGCTATTTCGCGATTGTTAAATCACGATGCCAGACTTAGAACTAAAACAAAACAACGGCAACAACAAAGAAGCAAAAGACAAGAAATAAATACAAACTACCTAGAGGTTGGATTCCCCCAACCCCCCCCCCCACCCCCCACCCCTAACCCCCACAGATGTCTGAAATAGAATCAACATCGTCACCACCACCATTACCATCATCATCATCATCATCATCATCATTATCATCATCTTCACCAACACCAAAACATTCACTACCATCATCACCATCGTCACCATCATCATCATCCCCCAAACACCACCATTATCATTAACATGACCACCACAATCACCACCACAACCATCATCACCATCATCATCATCATCACCACCACCGCCACCATCACCATAATCATCACCATCACCACCGCCACAACTTCCATCACCATCACCATCATCACCTTCACTACCATAGCCACCACCACCGCAACTACCATCATCATCACCATCACCACCACCACGACAATCATTATTATCATCATCATCACCACCACCATCACAGCCACCACCACCACCATCACCGACACCACCACCACCACCACACATCATCAACACCACCACCACCACCACAACCACAGCCACTACCACCCACCCCCTCATCCTCTTCGTCATGCTCCCCCCCCCCACCACCACCTTCCAGCCCCCCATCATTATACCACCATCATCATCAGACATCCTCTGTGACCCTCACGCCCCTCTCCCTTCCCTCCACCCCCCCCCCACCCAGCTCCACCCTCCCCCCTCCGTCTCCACTCCTCTCATCACCTGCCCCTTCCAGGAAAAACACACACACACACACACACACACACACACACACACACACACACGGACAGACTGACCGTCACGGTCGTGGCAGGGGAAGTTGGTGGTGCAGTTGCGGCGCGTGACGGGCTTGGTGTCCGGCTCGCAAAATTTGTCCCCCTCGTGACGACACACCACCTCCCGCACCTGCTCTCCCCACCCGCACGTCACGCTGCACTGTCATCGACACACCACCACCACCACCACATGTACACGTCATCAACACCTCCCCACATTGTTATGACGTCACGCTGCACTGTCATTGTCACACACAACCGCACGTACACGTCATCAACAACCCCACATTGCTATGACGTCAAGCTGCAATGTCATCAACACACCACCACACGTACACGTCATCAACAACCCCACATTGCTATGACGTCGCGCTGCACTGCCGACACCACCACACGTCATCATAATCATTGTTATGACGTCACGCTGTAATGTCGACACCACCACACGTCATCACCACCACATTGTTATGACGTCACGCTGTACTGTGAATGTTATACGTCATAACGCTGTTATAACGTCGTGCATCGTGTGGGACACGGCACTAAAAGGCGAGACACGCACACATGCACACACACACACACACACACACACACACACATATGCTTGGACCGCTCCACAAAATTTCACCAGGAACAGCTGCCCTGTTGCACAGGGTTTGTGTGTGTGTGTGTGTGTGTGTGTGTGTGTGTGTGTGTGTGTGCACGCGGGCGCGCGCGCGCACTACTATTACTACTACTTCTACTACTACGATTACTACTGATGATGATGATGATGATGACGATGATGATGGTGCCGGTGAGGGTGATGCTGATGATAATAATAAAGAAGTAGTAGCACTTATACTAGTCCTAACAATAAAGATAATGATGATGATGACGACAACGACGACGACGATTGATGATGATGATGATGGTGATGAGGGTGATAAGGCTGATGATGACACTGTAGCTGCTGTTGCTACTGCTGCTGCTGCTGACTGATGATGATGATGATGATGAGGGTGACCATAACACTGCTGCTGATGATAATTATGATGGAGATGATGGTGATGATTATAATGATGAAGAGGAGGAGGAGGAGGAAGAGGAGGAGGTGGGTGACCATGACACTGTTGCTTCTGCTGCTGCTGACTGATGATGATGATGATGATGATGATGATAATGATGATGATGATCACCACGACGACGACGACAACGACGATGATGACTGATGATGATGATGATGATGATGATGATGATGATGATGATGCGTGTGATGATGACACTGTTGCTGCTGTTGCTACTGCTGACTGATGATGAGGAGGAGGGTGACTATGACACTGCTGCCGTTGATTATGATGGAAACAGAACACAGAATACACAGAAAACAGAATACTTTATTATCCCAACCAGAGAAATTCATGTGTGGTGTAAAACAGAAAAAACACACAACAAAACAAACAAACAACAAACAAAAACAAAACAAAAAAAGACCAAAACCCCCCACCCCCCCAAAGAAAATCAGTTATTCAACATGTTTATAGATAAGCCAACATGGTGACAATTAGTTCGGGGTTTTTTCAACAACAGCAACAACACAAACCCAACAACAACCAATAATCACAATACTCACAGGGGACCACTGGCCGGCGTACCAGGTGGGGCACATCTGACGGCTGCAGGGCTGCGACAGCGAGGGGCGGGGCTGGGGACAGAAGCTGTCGTGCAGCCACTGCTGACGACCGTCACTCAGGGTATCCATGCAGCGGACCGCACGTGCCCGGACCCCGCCCCCGCAGGTCACGCTGCAAGCCTGCCACGGGAAGATCTTCCACCTGCAAGCGGGTCAGATCGTCAGCTCACACAGCAACAACCAACAGCGACAACAGCAAAAGCAACAACAATAACAATAACGTATTAGGCATGCTATGCTTCTGCCTTAACCCATTCAGCTCCGCTGTGGTCAGATCGTCAGGTCACACAGCAACAACCAACAGCAACAACAGCAGTAAAAGCAACAACAACAATAATAACAATAACGTATTAGGCATGCTATGCTTCTGCCTTAACCCATTCAGCTCCGCTGTGGTCAGATCGTCAGGTCACACAGCAACAACCAACAGCAACAACAGCAAATGCAACAACAACAACAATAACAATAAAGTTTTAGGTATGATATACATCTGCCTTTACCCACTCAAACCCGCGGTGGTCAGATCGTCAGGTCACACAGCAACATACAACAGCATCAACAGCAAACGCAACAGCAACAACAACAATAATAATAAGATTTTAGGTATGATATGCATCTGCCTTAACCCATTCAACCCCGCGGAGGTCAGGTCGTCAGGTCACACAGCAACAACTAACAACAGTAAAAGCAACAACAACAACAATAACAATAAAGTATTAGGCGTGATATACATCTGCCTTAATCCACTCAAACCCGCGCAGTGGTCAGATCGTCAGGTCACACAGCAACATACAACATCATCAACAGGAAATGCAACAACAATAACAATAACGTATAAAGTATTAGGTGTGATATGCATCTGCCTTAACTCATTCAACCTCGCGGTGTCCTATTGTCACGTCACAAAGCAACAGCAACAACAAAGTATTGGGTATGATATGCATCTGTCCTAACCCATTCAACCCCGGCCTGGGGAAGTTTACAGCCTCAGCAGGCTTCCATGCCATATTGATGCTAAAAAAAAAAGTGCACAAAATAAACTGTTTTTCCTCCTCTAAATTGCATGTGGACGGAAATACTGTAGAAGTTATAGTTCCCTTTATTTGAGGATTATGCCTTATGTATGAACATGAAAACCGTTGAAACACCAGAGCAAAGCTCGAGAGCAGGGTTCATTGAGTTAATTGGGGTGTGTGTGTGTGTGTGTGTGTGTGTGTGTGTGTGTGTGTGTGTGTGTGTGTGTGACAGCAGCACAACACAAAACCGAAATTCACCATTTACGGTTGACTGCTTTTTTATGAATAAATATATAAATCACACACACACACACACACACACACACACACACACACACACACACACACACACACACACACACACACACACACACACACTGTGGCAAAAAACAAATAAACAACAGAAACAAACAGTAATAGTAATTGTAGAAATGATAGTAGTAATAATAATAATAATAATTTTCCACATACGCAGGAGGGCATTTTTTTATGAATAAACATGTAAATCACACAGACACAGACACAAGTACACACACACACAGACATACACACAGACACAGACACACATACACACAGAACACAGACACAGACAGACAGACAGACAGACAGACAGACAGACACACACACACACACACACACACACACACACACACACTGTGGCACAAAAAAACAGAAACTAACAACAACAACAACAATAATAATAATAATAATGATGATCTTCCACATACGCAGGAGGACATCGTCGCCGGAAGCACTTCTGCTTCCTTCCGGAAGGGAGAGCACTTCGCAAGCATCGCTTGTCGTTCACCTGACGTTTACGGATGGTGTCATGGCAACGAAACACCGACACCTGCACCCCTGTGCAAACCAGTCACTGGCAGATTAATAGTTGCTGCACACGCAGTTTCTGCTAACTTAACTTCTGATTCAGATAGACAAGAGTTAAGAATCTACCATGTCACTTTGCTGTTGGTTTGCCATTAAAAATGGACTGGTTACATTATTGCGGGTGGGACCCCGCTTGCGCGCGCACGCACGCGCACGCGCAAGCACACACACACACACACACACACATACACACACTCACACACACAATTACATACACACACACTCATTGAAGTCACTAAAACGTACAAAGACATAATCATTTGTATTTGTATTTCTCTTTTTTGTCACAACAAATTTCTCTGTGTGAAATTCGGGCTGTTCTCCCAAGGTATTTTTTTCTGCTTGCAGTTTTATTATTTTTTCCCATTGAAGTGGGTTTTTCTGCTGAATTTTGCCAGGGACAACCCTTTTGTTGCCGTGGGTTCTTTTACGTGTGCTAAGTGCATGCTGCACACGGGACCGCAGTTTATCGTCTCCTCCGAATGTCTAGCGTCTAAACCACCTCAAGGTCTAGTGGAGGGGGAGAAAATATTGGCGACTGTACCGTGATTCGAACCAGAGCGCTCAGATTCTCTCGCTTCCTAGGCGGACACGTTACCTCTAGGCCATCACTCCACGCATATGCATACACAGATGTCTGAACACACACACACACACACACACACACACACACACACACACACTGAATTACCCCCCCCCCCCCCTAAACTCCCTCCCCTTCCCCCCCCATCCCCCCCCCAGTTAATTCTCTCCCAAGCTAAATAAAATCCCCCCCCCCCCCCCCCCCCGCCCCCCCAAAAGGAATGAGTGAGTAAAGGGAGGTTACCTACACCACAGGACGCGGAGCACTGAGCCAGCCCCGCCTCCCGCCACTGGTAGCGTCCCTTGTGCGGCTTGCCTCCCTTGAGGCAGGAGTTGTGGCCCCCGCACACGCCACACAGGTCCAGCTGGCGGTGGGACCCCAGGCGGTAGTCACAGCCCACCTTCTGCACGTGCACAGCGTGAAGGAATGAGTGAGGGAGGGAGGGAGGGAGGGAGGGTGTGAGTGAAGGAATGAAGGTATAAAGGAATGAATGAAATAAATGGCTTGATTGGCTTTAGAGGTGGTCCGTTCATTCATTTCAGTATTCGTTCATTCACTGACGCACTGCGCTATATAAATACTGTATTGTTATCATCTTCATCATCATCATCATCATCATCATCATCATCATCATCATCATTCGTCTTCTTTTCATTATTATTACTATCATCATCATCATTCTTCTGCTTATTATTATTATTATTCATTCATTCATTCATTCATTCATACACACGTTCACTTGTTGCACTGCGCCAAATAAGTACTGTCTTATTACTATTATCATTATCACTATCATTCTTCTTCTTAGTAGTAGTAGTAGTAGTCGTAGTAGTATATTCGTTCATTCATACACACGTTCATTGAGGCACTGCGCCTCATAAGTACTGTATCATCATCATCATCATCATCATCATCATCATTATTATTATTATTATCATATTGCACTAAGCCATATAAGTACTGTATTATCATTATTATTACCATCATTCATTCATTCATTCATGCACACGTTCATTGATGCACTGCGCCATATAAGCACTGTATTTTTTTTTTTTTTTTAAATTATTATTATTCATTCATTCATTCATTCATGCAGGGAAACTGAAGCCAACTGGCCACGGAGAGAGAGGGAGAGAGGGAGAGAGAGACAGACAGACAGACAG
>NC_134897.1:32794632-32812132 GCF_041734735.1 Babylonia areolata | reverse complement strand
GTGTCCATAGGTCTTACTTCTGACGTGAGGTATCCTGAGAAGTCGAGTATCAGAGGAAGAACGGAGCTGGCGAGACGGGGTATAGATATGGAGGAGTTCAGAAAGATACTTGGGGCCAGATCCGTTGACTGCAGAAAAGGTCAGAGTGGATAGCTTATAGTCTATTCGATCAGAAACAGGCAACCAGTGGAGAGACTGAAGAAGAGGAGAAACATGGTCAAATTTAGAAGCTCTGCAAATGAGTCTGGCAGCGTTATTCTGAATTCGTTGGAGTCTGTTTAACAGGTATTTGGGAAGGCCGGCCAAAAGAGAGTTGCAGTAATCCAATCTTGAGAGAACCAGAGAGCATACAAGTGTCTTGGTTGCATCGGTTGAGAGATAGTGGCGGATAGAGCTGATTCTACGCAGTTCCAAATAGGCAACTTTACAGATATTCGAAATGTGCTGTTGGAAGGAAAGAGACTGGTCCAGGATTACACCAAGACTGCGAACAGAGGGAGAAAGTGAAACAGGTGTGCTATTGATCAGAACAGAGTCAGGAAAGGAAGGATGTTGACGAAACTTCTTTGGACAGGTTATCATCAATTCAGTCTTACCATCATTTAATTGCAGCTTGTTGAGAGTCATCCAGTCCTTTAGGCCAGCAATGCACTCCTGTGTTTGAGTCATCAGTGCATCAAATTCAGCTATGGAAGCCGACTGATAAAGAGAGATAGAGAGACAGAGGCAGGGAGACAAAGAGAGAATGCACCTGACAAATGGAAGAGACAGAGAGTGAGACAGACAGACAGAGGCAGAGACAGACAGACAGGCAGACAGACAGGCAGACAGACAGAATGAGATTCAGATTCGGATTCAGATTCAGATGTTCCATTCATAGATAGGTTTTGACCCCTCAAGAAGGGGGTATTTGAACAACAACGTACTCAGTGGAATAATGAAAAAGGGATGAGGACTGCAGAGACAGACACACAGAGAGAGGAAGAGACAGACAGAGAAAGCGAGGAAGGGAAAGACAGACACAGAGACTGACAGACAGACGGCGATTTCGTGTGACGTGTCTGCTGCATGTGAAGACAGAATGTGAGCCTAACAATTTTCTGTCAACTGAGGGTAATTAAAGCATTTTCTTATTCTTTGACAGATTTCGGTTCCTCGTGGTTGTGCTGGTCACTTATTTATAATTTTTTTTAATGATTCTTCCCGTCCTGTCCTTACAAGCGTCTGCCATACGTTCAACATGATGATGATTAACTCTCTCCATACGAACGGCGAAAGAGACGACGTTAACAGCGTTTCATCCCAATTACCACATTCAAAATATCGCAAGCGGAAGGCTTTTATACTGAAGAGGTGAATGTTGACAAAGAATACCACAATTCTGACGACGGAAGCTAAAGGTTGGGTCATTCAGACACCCACTGGACATCCGAGGGGTCTGTGTAGAGGAGAAGAGAGGACTGGCCGTACTGAGTGAGTTAATGCCATTTACTACACCTGCATGCGAACTGAGGCACACAGAAGCAGGAGCAGATCGAACGTGTACATGTTGCCATGTGTGCGGAACACTAGAACTGAACCCGGCAGTTCAGATATGTGGGCCTTGCAGAAGATTTTAACTACCAGTTGGCAAAGCTCCATTGCAGTGGAAAGTCATCTACAGCTTATAGTCTTTTGTGAAGGACTATGACTCTCAAACTAGGAAGCAAGATTTCACTGGCTCTTGGTGCTGCAGCCTTGGGGGGGCTAACTATCCTTTGGGGACAATCACAACGCAGACTGCCCTAAAACCTTTTTTTTTGGCCCAGAGAGGGGGGATGTAACTTGGGGAAGACACGGTCCACAATAATCAAATTATAACCCAGATGGTTGGGACAGTAGTTATTACCTCCTCTGCTGTTCTGATGGTCATTAAGTCGGACACGACTGACTATCATACATTGGCAAAGAGACTTTAACTCTCTCCATACGAATGGCGAAAGAGACGTTAACAGCGTTTCACCCCAATTACCATCATCAAAATATTGCAAGCGGAAGGCTCTTATACTGAAGACGTGAATGTTGACAAAGAATACCACAATTCTGACGACGGAAGCTAAAGGCCAAATTGGGTCATTCAGACACCCACTGGACATCCGAGGGGTCTGTGTAGAGGAGAATAGAGGACTGGCTGCACTGAGTGAGTTAAGTTGTACAGGGCTTGGATCTTGGTTCGATGAAGGTTGCGTTGTTCGAGGGGATGGGTTCATCATTTTCGCGAATTTAGTGGAGTTTTAAAAACAGCCTATTGCCTGTGCCTTTAAGGTTAAGTGGTTTCGTTGGGGGTCGTTTTGTTGTTGTTGTTGTTGTTGTTGTGGGGTCGTAGGTGTTGTTTGGCGGGGGCTGTTAATTGCACCACTCATCATATACAGGTCAGTGGTTCGCACTATCAACCCGGAAGTAGGAAGCATTGCGCCTTCCCCAAGTATCTGCACCCGGACTTTTTTTGCGTATGACAGATCTTTCCGGGGGTATTTTATTTTTATTTTAAGCGCAAGTATTGGAGGCACTTCTAGCAGTTTGTGTTATTCACACATATCTCACCACGATGCTTCTTTCTCACCCCAGATTCTTTCGTTCATGAACTCTCCTCCATCTCCTCCTCCTCCTCAAGGTTATCGGACTTGCTTTCTTCGACTTGCCAGCGGCGGGGGAAAAAACAGATTAAGGGCGGCGACTCTTTGGGCAAAAGGAACAAGTTATCTCCCCTCTCGTTACCTCCCCCCCTCTTTACCTGTTGAGAGTTTGGACAGGGCGCTGGGTGGGATGGGGTATAACCAAACAGCCTGGCTCTTAGCTTTGGTATTACCTTCAAGGTGTGGTTCTTCTTGGGGAAACTAGATATGATGAAAGACCTGTGGCTGGCCATGTGTTTTTTGTCGTGGTTTCTCACTGTTCGCCCACCCAACACTATCTTTTTTCTTCTTCTTTTTTATAATTCATTTTCTTTCTTTCTTTCTTTCTTCCCTCCCTTTTTGCATTATTGCTTATTGTTTCCCATATTCTATTTTATTTCTTAACATTTGAAAAAAAATCCTATTCATTCATTCTTTCTTTCTTTCTGTATGTCTGTCTTTCTTTCCTTCTTTCTTCTTCTTCTTCTTCCCTCCCTTTAAAAAATTCCATTGCTTATTGTTTCGCTCTTTCTTTCTTTCTTTCTTTTTTTTGTTTTGTTTTGTTTTGTTTTTCTCTCAGTTCCTTTTTCTTTCTCTTGTTTATTGTTTGATATGTCTCACTTTTCTTTTATGTTGTGTTCTTTCTAAATTCCTTTCTTTCTCACTTCCATAGGTATTTCCTTTGGGGGCTAATGACGTACGTATAAGTGTTTTCGAGTGTGTGTGTGTGTGTGTGTGTGTGTGTGTGTGTGTGTGTGTGTGTGTGTGTGTGTGTGTGTGTGTGTGTGTGTGTGTGTGTGTGTGTGTGTGTGTGTGTGTGTGTGTGGTTAAAATCATTAACGTGGGAATGTAGGAGAAACTTTGGAACTGAGGATGAATGCTACTACTGTTAATAATGATGACGATCATAAAGCAGACACACAAAACAACAACACCAGCGTTTGGTATGATGACAGATGTTCAGTTCTCCGTTGGAGAGCTAAGGAGAACATTGAACAAAGTATCTACCTATTCAGCTCGTAACAAAAGCAATCATTTGATAGTCCGTTTCCCCCCTTTTTTTGCCGCCCCCCCCTCCCCTCCCCCCCCCTCCCCCCCGCACTCCCCCCCTCCCCTCCCCCGAAAAAAAAGCAAATCTACAACAAAGACCAGGTATTCTCTTTGACAATCCTGTTCATCCCTTGATAAAGAGGCAGTGACGGAACTGCCCATGCGAAACCGCCGGTTCCTTTTGCCGAAAAACAAATGGGGTGGGGAGGGTGGGGGGGGCGTAGGGAGGGGTGGGTGGGAGGGGGGAGGGGGAAGAGGCTCAAAATAAACAGGAACGTCAGTAACTTGGGTCGGAACAGAATCATCTTCATCATCGACAGTTCTAAGAAAATCCGTACCCATCCCCACCCTCCTCACTTTACCCGTCCCCCCCCCCCACCTCCCCTCTCTTAGGTACTCATCCGGCTTGTTGATGAAGACATTCCAACAGTACAGACCGTTCTTTGATAAATCTCCTCAACGCCCGCGAGCACCATTGCAGCCTCCTCACACACACTCCTGCCCCTTCGTCTTTCCCCTCCTCCTCCTCTTCTTCTTCTCCTTCCCCTGCTCTTTCTCCTCCTCCTCCTTCTTCTTGTTCTTCTTGTTATTGTTCTTGTTCTCCTCCTCCTTCTTCTCCTCCTCCTCCTCCTTTTCTCCCCCTCCTCTTCTTCTTCTTCTCCTCCTCCCCCTCCTCCTCCTCTTCTTCTTCTTCTTCTCCTCCTCACCCCCTCCTCCTCTTCTTCTTCTCCTCCTCTTCTCCCCCTCCTCTTCCTTCTCCTCCTCCTCCTATTCTTCTTCTTCCTCAACTTCTTCCCCTCCTCCTCCTTCTCCTCCTCCTCCTTCTTCTTGTTCTTCTTCTTCTTCTTCTTCTACGTAACATATAAAAAGGATGGTACCATACCAGTCGAGGCAGGCTTCAACCGAAACTACCCAAACCCCACCTCCCCGTCCGTCATTTCCATTCACTTCATGATTTAAAGTTTTGTAATGTATCTAACCGCTGTTTGGTCTGAGTAAAACAAAAGAAAAGATAAACATATAAACTACTGAATACAATTATACAAATTTGACCAATCGAGTGCACGTAGCAACAGTATCAGCATCAGTATCAGTAGCTCAAGGAGGCGTCACTGCATTCGGTCAAATCCATATACGCTACACCACATCTGCTAAGCAGATATAGATGCCTGACCAGCAGCGTAACCCAACGCGCCGCTCAGTCAGGCCTTGAGAGAGAGAGAGAGAGAGAGAGAAAAAAAAGCAACAAAAAGGACCTCTCCGTTGTTTCAAATCAACTTTGCAAAGATGCATGAAGAGAACAGAAAGATGCATAGTGATAAGGGGTAAGAAGAGAGACAAAGTTGGTGGATGATGGAAACACTTCAGTTCAATGCATCAACTTCGGGCCATTGCAATTTTTTTTCTCCAAGGGAGAAAGGGAGAGAGCTATTTCTAAGCTTGACAAAACTGCAGTTTCGATTCGTCTCCTCAGATATCTATCTATCTATACATCTGTCTATCCGTCTGTCTGTCTGTCTATTTATCTGTCTGTCTATCTCTGGGTTAATGATTACATCCATCCATAAATTCATCCATGATCTATTGCGGTGTTTTTAAATACTGTAATTCTCTTCATGTTATTTTGATCCTTTTTGGTGTGTTTTGGTTTGATCTAATTCATTTTAAATCAATTTATTCATTTCAAATTGTTTTGATATTAATCTAGTTAAATTTCGTATCTTGTTCTTTTAATTTATCTTATTTTATTGTTTTCTCTATCTCTATATCTGTCTATGTATCTATCGATCTGTCTGTCTGTCTTTCTGTCTAGAACGTGCATGCATGCATGCATGCATATATATATATATATATATATATATATATATATATATATATATATAACAAAATATTCCAGGTCCTGAAAGAAGCCTTGGGACTTCCTCTCAGAACGCCAGAAGAAGTACAGCCAGGAAGGACATCACCCCTCTTCACCAGACAGCCATTAACCTCCCTTGGAACGTCACTCGGATGGATGGACCACCCACCGGGACGTACCTTCCACCCTGTACTCGAACCCGCTCAACCCCACCCCCACCCCCACCCCCCCAAACCCCCACCCCGAACAGCGAAGTCCTCAGTAAACCAAGGCCCCAGCACCGAAAAAACAACGACAAAACACACACACACACACACACACACACACACACACACACACACACACACACACACACACACACACACACACACACACACACAAACAACAACAACACCAACACCACAGGACCTTAAATGTCGCAAACCAACTGGTCCTTTAAACTCAGAACATACCAGCTGAATGGGGTGGAATGAATCGAACGAGTATGACTCGCGTGAACCGCTTGCATGTTCTTACGCTTGCGAATTTCGGCGCCTGGTGTGTTGGGGCCATGAAGATAAGTTTCAGTTTCAGTTTCAGTAGCTCAAGGAGGCGTCACTGCGTTCGGACAAATCCATATACACTACACCACATCTGCCAAGCAGATGCCTGACCAGCAGCGTAACCCAACGCGCTTAGTCAGGCCTTGAGAGAAAAAAAAGAAAAAAGAAAAAAAAGGATGAATAAATAATAGAAAAGCGTACATAAATAAGTAAATAAATAAATAAATAATAATTATAATATATAAAAAGGGGTAGTAGTAGTAGTAATAATAATAATAATAATAAATACATAAATAAATAGATAAATAAGACAACAATGATGATAAATAAGCAAATAAATGTAAAACATGAAGACACACATTTACACATACACCCACACATGCATAACAGATATGCACCAAACATTAAGATAAGAGACGACCAAGTAAGCAGACGACTGAAAGTAAAAAAAAGAAAAAAGAAAAAAGCAAACAATTACATAAAAAACAAAACAAAAAAACAAACAAACAGCAATAGGGGAGCAGGATGTCTTTCTTTTTCAGTGCCCTGTTGCACTAAGCTCTATATACACGCCGAGCAGCTGCCCGCAACCCTGTCACACGTGAGTCAGTGGTTGGTCTGTTCTTGGAGGCCCCGGAGGGAGGGAGAGAGAGAGACAGAGAGAGACAGAGAGAGAGAGAGAGAGTGTGTGTGTGTGTGTGTGTGTGTGTGTGTGTGTTTGTGTGTGTGTGTGTGTGTGTGTGTGTGTGCACGTGTGTGTGTGTACACGTGTGTGTGCGAGCGCGTCTAGTTTTTCGGCAGTCCACGCTCATCTGAGCGAAACGAGGAATCAGTACTAAAAAAAAAAGCGGTTATGGCCCCCTCTGTAATCAAGTACACACTGAACTCTGAAACCCAGATAAAACTTACATGGCGTGTGTCCTGTACAACTTCTTCTTCTGCGTTCACTCGTATGCACACGAGTGGGCTTTTACGTGTATGACCGTTTTTACCCCGCCATGTAGGCAGCCATACTCCGTTTTCGGGGGTGTGCATGCTGGGTATGTTCTTGTTTCCATAACCCACCGAACGCTGACATGGATTACAGGATCTTTAACGTGCGTATTTGATCTTCTGCTTGCATATACACACGAAGGGGGTTCAGGCACTAGCAGGTCTGCACATATGTTCACCTGGGAGATCGTAAAAAACTCCACCCTTTACCCACCAGGCGCCGTCACCGTGATTCGAACCCAGGACCCTCAGATTGACAGTCCAACGCTTTAACCACTCGGCTATTGCGCCCGTCGTCCTGTACAACGTTTCCAGGGAATTTGATTAATGTCTCCAGGTTGTAGAATTGAAAAACACAGATGATGGGAGGAAAGAGAGACATAGACAAAAGACAGGATTGGGAATTAGCAAAACAGGGATGGTGTGTGTGTGTGTGGAGGGTGTGGGGGGGCTGGGGGTTTGTGGGGGGAATATAAGGGATGAAGATCGGGGGTGGGGGGTGCTTAGTGAAGGGTGGAGTGGGTGACAGTAAGGGTGGAAGGAAGGAGTGTTGTAGTCAGAAGAAAACGATTAAAAACCTGACCAGTACAAAGAAAAGAGGGGTACTCTGGGCTATCCCTGGCAGACACCTTTACGGCTGGCTGTAGGCGTCAGGGAGGGGTCAACGTTTGTAATGGAAATGGTTGGAGATAAACCACGCCAGCAATCGCAATGATCCTGTCAAGTTTTGTTGGTGCTTTGGTTGTTGTTGTTTTACCATGAGTCATGATAGCTTTATTTGTCTGTCTGTCTGTCTGTCTGTCTGTCTGTCTGTCTGTCTTACCGTCGCTCCACACTGTTCTTGATCACCTTTGAATGTTTGATGTGTTCACGACGTAAAAAAAAAGAAGAAAAAAAGAGATCCGAAATCAAGTGTGGTCGTGTGGAAGGTGTGGAAACGTCAGGTGTAACATAGCCAGTTTTATCATCATCATCATCATCATCACCATCATCATCATCGTAGTCTTCGTTATTATTATTATTATTATTATTATTATTATTATTATTATTATTATTATTATCAGCAGCAGCAGCAGCAGCATTATTGTTGTTGTTGTTATTGTTATTGTTATCATTATCATTATTATTATTATTATAGATAGAATGGGAGTGGAGTTGTAAACTATGACTTATACCACTTCTGCAGAGAGAGAGAGCGAGAGAGAGAGAGAGAGAGAGAGAGAGAGAGAGAGAGAGAGATGCATGCATACATACAAGCATACATACACACCGACAGACAGACAGACAGGCAGGCAGGCAAACAGACATAGACACAACATAGACACAGACACAGAGAGATAATCACGTTTACACATAATTATACACACAGATTTTTTCCCAGCAGAATTTTGTGCCATCTACGTACATACATGGGCTATGGCTGTAAGCTTGTCGCTTGCAAACTTGTGGTCATCAGAAAAGAGAGACAAACGTCCCATGCTGTCATCCAGAGAGGATGCATTGAGCTTCCAGCACACGTTGGATGTGGGTGATAATAGTCATAGAGCTGAGAGGGAATGAGACAAAGAGAGAGATGGAGGCAGGTGCAGTCAAAGGGAGGTGGGTAGGGGTAGGGGTAAGGGGGTGGAGGACGGGAGACGGGGGAAGAGGGGGGCAAGAGAGCTAGGGGTGGAGGGAGGGTGGGGGGTGGGGGGCATGGGGTCGTTGGAGACAGAGTGATTGTCTTGTCTAGTCACAGAGAGACGCGACTCTCTGTCTCTGTCTTTCAGTATGTCTGTCAGTCAGTCAGTCTCTGTCTCTGTCTCTGTCTCTCTCTCTCTCTCTTCCACCCCCCACCCCCACCCGACCCCCCCACCGCACCAGTCCCTGCCCCCTCTCCCCGCCCCCTTCCTATGTGTTTGTATTATGGCTTGAGGCCGATGTACAATAAACCATCTCTCTCTCTCTCTCTCTCTCTCTCAAAACCCCTTGGCGGACACCTTATTACGACCACAAAGGCATCAGAAGTCAACGGTAATTAAATGAGAATGGCCCTCTAGACGCTGGTTAAGCCTCCCCACCCCAATCACCCACCCCCCACTCCTCCTCCCTACCCCCCACACCGCCTCCCCGCCCAGCTTGGCAATGTCGACGTCAAGGTTTCCAGACAGGCTTTGCTGTCGCGCCAGAGTCTGATTGGTTTACATTTTTGTGTGGTGGTGGTGGTGGTGGTGGTCACGTGACTAAGCAGACCACGTGACGCCTTCACGACGTCATTCGTGAAGTTAAAGAGATCGTGTGGAAAGGTCAAGGGTCGTTCAGACTCTCTCTCTGTGTCTGTCTGTCTGTCTGTCTTTCTGTCGGTTTCTCTGCCCCCCTTTCTCTGTTTTTCCTCTCTTTTTCCTGTTTTCTTTCTTGTTTTGTTTGCTTCTTGTTCCATGCAAATGGTTTGCAATGTCCATGTGACAGAAAGTTTGGAGTGGATCCACACATTACACAGCACGTCTCAGGGCCAAAGTGTGTGTGTGTGTGTGTGTGTGTGTGTGTGTGTGTGTGTGTGTGTGTGTGTGTGTGTGTGTGTGTGTTTGTTTGTTTGTTTGTGTGTGTGTGTGTGTGTGTGTGTGTGTGTGTGTGTGCGCGCGCGTAGATATATCATAGTCAAGAGAGCCGTTCATTGTGTTATCAGGTAGCATGAAAAAAAACACAAAAAAAACCCAAAAAAAAACAAACCACTTCACCGTTGACAATCCAACAGATCTGTCATACACACGCAAACAGCGGGGTAGTGGTGGTAGGGAATGAGTTGCACGAATTTTTTTTTTTTTTTTTGCTGGAGAACAGCTCATCAGTCCACACAGAAGAATGTTATGTGGGAAAAAAACAAAACAAAAAAAAACCGAAAATAAAAGAAAAAAAAGTTTGTTGTATAGTTCTGAGCCAGGACAACAGCAGTTGTTTTACACGCGCGATAGCACAAGACTTGCAAAAAAATAATAAACAACAAAAAAATCGAAAATAAAACGAAAAAAAAAGTTTGTTGTATGGTTCTAAGCCAGCACAACGGCAGTTGTTTTACACGCGCGATAGCACTAGACTTGCAAAAAAAAAAAAAAAAAAAAAAAAAAATGTTAATCTCCTGTTGGTTCCAGAACTATTGTACTAAATTCGTCCCTCATGAACGTCCAGAAGGTATGGTTTCTATGTATAACCGACATTGTCCCCTTACAGCATTCTAATGGGACGAATGGTGTTAGAATGGGAGGTGATGGACGTGGGGGGGGGGGAGAGGAAGGGCTGAGAAGAGGGTGGAGGTAGCTATGGTGGGAGAGGCAAGCTTTACTTTAGAGGGGGTGGGTGGTGGGTGGTGGTGGGCTGGGGGAAGATAACGCCTAATGCCACGGCTGCTCATTGAGTAATCGGCTTGTCAAACTGAAAGCCAAAAGTCGCTTCACTCATTTCTTCTTCTAAACATGTAGTCACACGACGTTCGAGTCAACACAGAGAGTCACACACTGCTGGCCTCTGACTGTCCTTTGAAGTACCGGTCACTTTCTGATAACCGGAAAGAAGAGACGAGATGGCGAATCCATAACCAGTCACCACTGTATACACACTATGATTATAGCCTCACGCCCCCCCCCCCCCAACCCAGCCCCCGTCCCCCCACCCCCACCCCCAAGATAAAAAGATAACCCCCAAACCAATGTATTGACATTTCGCCCTTAAGGTCAAGCTGTTCATGGCTGTGGCCTTTTCCGTGAAGGATGGTGTGTCGTCGAGTCGAGGCGTTGGTCCTGCCAGAACCAATCCCACCGGAAATCTACAGCTGACACTGGCAGCAGATTCAAGCAAACAGCAGGATGACACTAGGTCTTGAACTCGGTTACACATTTTTTGACACCTATGGGAAATTGCCGATACCTCAGATTTTGCCCCCTGCCCCCCCACCCCCATCCCCACCTTTTTGATAACAAATTATCAACCAAATTTGACGGGCGCAATAGCCGAGTGGTTAAAGCGTTGGAGTTTCAATCTGAGGGCCATGGGCTCGAATCTCGGTAACGGCGCCTGGTGGGTAAAGGGTGGAGATGTTTCCTTTCTCCCAGGTCAACATATGTGCAGACCTGATAGTGCCTGAACCCCCTTTGTGTGTATACGCACGCAGAAGATCAAATACGCACGTTAAAGATCCTGTAATCCGTGTCAGCGTTCGGTGGGTTATGGAAACAAGAACATACCCAGCATGCACACCCCCGAAAACGGAGTATGGCTGCCTACATGGCGGGGTAAATAATCAAAACGGTGATACACGTAAAATGTTAAATGTTACATGTTTGTCCGAGTGTGTATGTGTGCGTGCCTGAAATCTGATTGAATGACACAGGAAACGAATGATGAGCGCCCAATGGCAGCCGTCAGTCGGCTCTACCCAGGTAGACAGCCTGTTGTTGCAAATGACCCCGTGTTTGTAAAGCGCTTAGAGCTTGGTCTCCGACTGAGGATAGGCGCTATATAAGTATCCATATCAATCAATCAATCAAAAACCATGCACAAGCTTCCCGGAAGCCTTACCTTATTTGGGAGGAAGAGAAATCCGTGGGAAGGGTTCTGGGGATGGTGGCGGTGGTGGTGGTGGTGGTGAGGGACGGGGGATGTGTGGGAGTGGGAGGGGGGAAGGGGGGGTTGAGGTGGTGGGGTGAGGGTGACGGGATGTCCAAGCGGGAGAGGAAGTTGTTCAAAACTTTCCCCGAGAACACTAATAAGGTGTGTGTGTGTGTGTGTGTGTGTGTGTGTGTGTCTGGTAGGGATGTGTATACGAGTAACGAATATATGTGTGCATGCGTGTGAGTCTCTGTGTGTGTGTGTGTGTGTGTGCGTGTGTGTGTGCGTGCGTGATTGCGTGCGCGCATGCATGCGTGCGTGCGTGCGTGCATGTGTTCGAGCGGATCGGGATATGATATTCACAGTATCCACGCCCTCTCATGAGTCCCTGCCCTGCCCTGCCTGCCCCATCTATTCGTAGTGTGGGTCACTCCGTGATAACCGGGGTGGCCGCCACGCGGGAGAGGTCTCAAGAGAGAATCCAAACCAGCCGTTGGTCTGCATACATACAGGCCCCACCCCCATCCCCCCATCCCCCACACCCCCCACCCGAAGCCCTGACAGAGCAGGTGACTGATGCAAACAAGCTGACAACCTTGACGCCGTTAACATAATTTATCTTATAATTTATCTTTTATTATCGATGGTAAATTCCTCGAACGCCGGCCTCCAAGTCATTCCCCGTCCACCCTGCTGTTTATAATGATTGTCATCTCCTCTGCCTACACACACACACACACACACACACACACACACACCAACCTCATGAGTGCAAAATGTCATCAGAATTTAATGTTTATGAGCAGGGAAGAACATAAATTTTGTGGGATGAAAATCCTTCCAGATAGGGGGCTGGTATGTTTCCAAACTTAACTGCTCTTCCTCTCTTTCTTTTTCTCTCTCTTTCTTTCTTGTAACCCCCCCCCCCCCCCCTCTCTCTCTCTCTCTCTCTCTCTCTCTCTCTCTGTCTCTCAGGGCTGGGTGGAAAAAAAAGCACGTGTACTTGTTTATCTCATTACCCTGGTAAAATAAAATTTCGTTTCGTTTCCTTTCGTTACTCTCTGTTGTTCTGATTTGTACCTACTATGTCACTAGAGCTTTACAGCTAATGACATTAACTCACTTAGTACGGCCAGTCCTCTCTTCTCCTCTACACAGACCCCTCGGATGTCCAGTGGGTGTCTGAATGACCCAACGTTTAGCTTCCGTCGTCAGAATTGTGGTATCTTTGTCAACATTCACCTCTTCAGTATAAGAGCCTTCCGCTTGCAATATTTTGATGATGGTAATTGAGGTGAAACGCTGTTAACGTCGTCTCTTTCGCCGTTCGTATGGAGAGAGTTAAACAGTTCAGTGTTCAATGTTCTCTCTCTCTCTCTCTCACTCTCTCTCCACCAGTTGTTGGCGGCATATATATCTATCAGCATTCACATAGGTCCCAGGAATGCTGACGACAGCGATCATATTCATACGTAGTTTGTTTGTGTTGCAAGAACCACCGCCAGTGAAATTCTGATAACGCGGAACCACTGTGATGTCATCGCGCCCTCGATAGCGATTGTGACGACAGCGCATACGTCAGCGATAGGCAAAGTGACGACAGAGTGCACGCGGCCAGCTCCACACGATAGCGGATGGACTGTCATGACAAATGGTTCAAGTCAGAGCATCAGTGATTAAAAATGACACCGCGTGTGGGAAACGATGCGCTGAGTCAGCTACAATATCATAATCCAGAAGCCGTAATAACAACTGTTTTGGGGGGATTTGCGAGGATCTTCTCTCTCTCTCTTTTTTTTTTTTTGTCCTGATTTCATCCACTTAGGATGAGTGACCGTAATTTGTTTGGTGGAAATGACATCACAACGTATACGAAATATCAAAGCTTGAATAAAAAGCTTTTTTGTGTGTGTTTGCACATTTCTTCTGTCATTGCTGCTGTGTGTGCACATGTTGTCAAAATTTGATGAGTTGGTATAAGGACAAGCCCGGATCTTCTGTTTTTGAGGAAGTGTCCGGGTTTGTTCCAATGTACCTTTTATTCACCTGTGATCTAGCTGAAGTGGTGGCACAAGTAGCACTGGCCTGATTTTGTGTCCTTTGTACATGGAGAGAGTTACTACTCTTTATTGTTTATTAATCGTATTCAATATATACACAGAAATGTCAGATATGTACCATTTTGGACTGTTTTTCTTTTCTTTTCCTGCAAATTCAGCCATCAAGGTTTAATAATACGCAGACAGAACAAAACGTCTCTTGTAGTGAATAAAGTACTGTTTTCCGCTAAAAACAACATATCAAACAAACAAAACAACAACAACAACAACAAAAACTTTCTTTATAACGACTTTATCAGCAAATGGTCTCTATATAAATCCTTGTTTTTTAAAAAATACAAATTGAAATAAGAATATATATTGTGTCTATACAGTTCTGATATTGTTATTACTATATTTTGTATCTTACCATGCAATTTAAAGTATGGCCACATATGTGCTAACTATTGTGAGGTTGACAACCTACAATTAATCGGATTCCTTAGACTGCGCCCGGCGACCTTATATTTGATCTTGATTCATTGATCTTTGCCAGCATGTTCTTGTGGTTGTGTTATTATTATTATTATTAGCAGTAGTAGTAGTGGTGGTAGTAGTGGTAGTAGCAATTGTTTTTGTTTCTCTCTCTCTCTCTGTGTGTGTGTGTGTGTGTGTGTGTCTGTCTGTCTGTGTGTATGTATAATTACTAGTGTATGTTTGTGTGTGTTTAATAATGTAACAATTGAATAAAAATGTTCGAAAAAACAACAACAAAAAAAACAAAAACATGTAGATCATACCCACTTACACTGTGGGGACCATTCTCATTCAGACTTTATCCACTGCTTTGTTAAACTACCCCAGATCCCTCCTACTCTCCCCCACCACCACTACTAAACCCCCCTCCACTCCCCCCCCCCACCCCCCCCACCCCCCCCCCCCACACACACACATACACCTCCCTTCCCCATTACACCACATCACTCCCACCTTACCCGCCCCCACCCACACACACACCCTCATTCATCACTTCCAAACCACCCACACATCTCTTCACCCCATTATATCGGCAAAAGGGGAAGGAAGAGAGAGAGAGCGAGCGAGCGAGAGTTTACCGACACTACTCACCCCTAGAGAGATAAGATAGCCAGCTTTCGCTGGGGGTGACATGCCATACTGATGACCTCTCATCTTCTGTTTACGCCCGGTGTATACCCTACTATAAGCAGCAAAGTAAAGACCTCGGCACCACCCAATGCAACCTCCGTCTCGTATCACACACACACACACACACACACACACACACACACACACACACACATGCATGCATGCATGCATACATACATACATCTTAGTGGCCTATGTAATTTCACGGCTGCCGGACCCACAAACACTGAGATAGCAGCACACTTTGTGGTGTTAGGTGATGAGTGTGTGGGTGTGTGTGTGGGTGTGCACGCGAGGGATGTCCCTAGATAAGAGATAAGGTCAGGAATGGTTTGAAAACGTGGGATTTGTAACGTTTCCTTGATGACTAATAATTGGGGTGAAGGAGCGCGTTCTCTTATCTCTTTCACTCCATTACTCTCTCAGACTGGACCATGAAACTGCTCTGTTTGTGTCTGTCTTTGTCTGCCTCTCTCTCTCTCTCTCTCTCACTGTCTATCTCTTTTTCTTTCTCTCTTTCTGTCTCTGTTTCTCCCTCTGTTTCTCCCTCCATCTGTATGTATTACAGCCAGAATGTATAAGCTTATATATATTACAGATTAATAATAAGTTTTCAGTTGGGTCAATAGTAAAGTGTGAGCTGTATTATGAAAGGTTTCTCCAATGCAATGGGAAATCAGTTACAGCTTAGTCCTTTGTGAAGGACTATGACTCTCAAACTAGGAGGCAAAATTGCACTGGCCTTAGTTCAGCAGCCTTGGGGGTTAGTTGGCCTTTGGGAGCCATACCAAACCCGACTGTCCAAAAAATCCTCTTGGCCGAGAGAGTGGGGATGTAACTTGGGCAAGACACTCTCCACCATAATCAAATTCTAGCCCAGATTGTCGGGACAGCAGCTACCTCCTCTGATGGTCATTGTTGAAAACGACTATCATACGTATATTATGTATATATATGTATATATATGTGTTTATATATATATATATATATATATATATATATATATATATATATATATATATATATATATGTACGCATGTATATGTATATGTGTGCGTGTGTGCATGCATGTATGTGTGTGTGCACGCGCGGGGGTGGGGGTGGGGGGGGGCGTGTTAAAATGTGGCTGTATGTATTGTTTATAATTCATGTATGAAGGGAAAGGGATATCTAGTGACGGCAAGAAACACTAAATTAAAAGCAGAGTAAAACCATGGGGAAACTAGTGAGGAAAGGAGAAGAGAAATATTCCCAAAGACAAAACAAAACTACCTCTTGTTCAAACACAACCGTTTAGAGTCAGAGTTCAGTGTACCGGTAAATCGTTGAAAGAAAAGTCAAGAAAAACACAAACACGCAATGTAATGTTTCGGAAACTACCATTCATTTCAAACGGCGCCGTTATTCTCTCTGTTGTCACAATTACAATGAGACAAAAGACTGCACTGGCTCTTAATTAGCGCTGCAGCCTTGAGCCCTAGCTGGCCTTTAGGGACCATCCCCAAAGCCGACTGTCCTGAAACCCTCTTGGCCGAGAGAGTGGGGGGGGGGGGATGTAACTTGGCGGACTAGACATTCTTCGCTACAGTAAAATTCCAGCCCAGATAGTTGGGACAGCAGTCACCCCCACCGGTATTTTCATGGTCATAGTCTGACACGACTGACTATCATATATCACGATTTACATACACCCTTTTTCGCAACGTTTGCTCTACCCCCCCCCCCCCCCCCCCCCCCCCCCCCCCTCATCCCCCCATCCCTCGACCCCGTACAACTAAGTCTTCCGATGATTCGAAGATCAAGAGTGACAGACAAGGTCTGATACTTCCACCACCGCCATCCCCTCCCCAACCCCAAACCCCCTACTCTCCACAAACACACCTTGATCTTACGAAGATTAAAGGATTGCTGCGGTCAGTTCTGAAGACTCACAAACACACAGTGAAGTGACAAAGATCAAACGACCCGTGTCACTGTGGTTGCTAAAACAAAAGGATTTCCGTTTGACTCCAAACAGATAACAGCAATTCTGCAGGGAAGGGGGCCGGGGGGTGGGGGCGGGGATCCGACCTTTATTCCCGGACCGTACGACCCCTCCCCAATACTTTAATCCACCTGTTTGTGTTATTATATCCCACTTTATAAGTGAATTTGCTTTCTAGGCGTGCCTACCTGTCTGTTTATTTGCTACACCGAAGGCTCTTCACGCCCATTTTTTTTTTTTATAATACCACTCCAGTTCAAATGAGAGCCGGGTGTGTTGATAAAAACAAAACAAAACAAATATACTTAGCTTACATTTTACCATCGTTAATGGATAATTTGTCTTACCTTCTCTCTCTATCTCCATCTCTGTCTCCGTCTCTCTGTCTCTGTCTGTCTGTCTGTCTGTCTGTCTGCCCATCTATCCGTCTGTCCGTCCGTTTGTCTGTCTGTCTGTCTGTCTGTCTCTGGATTCTGTGTTTATCTCTGTCCCTGTCTCTGTCTCTATCTCTCCCTCTCCCAAAGTGGCTAGGTGGATAGATAGCATGCTAATTGCTTATCTCTAGTCTTTCGTTTCCTTACGTTTCGTTTCGTTTCATCTGTGTGTGTGTGTGTGTGTGTGTGTGTGTGTGT
>NC_134897.1:32777132-32787132 GCF_041734735.1 Babylonia areolata | reverse complement strand
ACACGATGATACGGTGGTGTCAGCTGGCGAGATCTTCACTTCAGGGCTTTCCGATTTGAACCCCTCCCCCCGGCCCCTACCCCCCCCCCCCCCCCCCCTTCCCCACCACCCTTCCCGTCCCACCCACATAAGAAAGAAAGAGAGAGAGAGTGAGTGAGTGAGTGAGAGAGAGAGAGAGAGAGAGAGAGCTCCTTGTGAGAAAGAGATGGCGGCAGACTTTTTGATCCAGCGATTCACTCTCCAACGTGTGTATAACGACGGGCGGAGTGGACAATGTGAAAAGAGCGTTACTCGGCAAGTTCTTAATAATAATAATAATAATAATGGATACTTATATAGCACACTATCCAGAAATCTGCTCTAGGTGCTTTACATGTGTGCATTTGTGTGCGTGTGTGCAAGCAAGCGCGAGCGAGTATGAGTTTTGAAATATCTCACTTTCTTAGTTGGAGTATGTGTGTGTGTGTGTGTGTGTGTGTGTGTGTAGGCGAAATTGGAATGGCTCGTATGGCGTGGGCAAAACGGGACAAAGGACAGACTGTCAATAGGCCACTCGCGGCAGGTTAATCAAACAGTCGGCTAAACGGAAAACGGAGAATCGGGCTTGCTCCACCCTGAAAACGGAGTATGGTTGCCTACATGTCGGGGTAAAAACGGTACACACACGTAAAAGCGCGCTCGTGTACATGCGAGTGAACGTGGGAGTTGCAGCCCACGAACGAAGAAGAAGAAGAAGAAGAAGAAGCAGAAGAAGGACTTGCACTGCAGAGGCAGACATGCAGCCTCTATTCATGTTACAAACACCTTGTAAAGCATACCTGTACGAGTCGTAATGTTTTGCAATTCCCGTGTCTAAAAACGATACTCAGTTCAGTGCCTGGCTTTTTTTTTTTTTTTTTTTTTTTTTTTTTTTTAACCCTATCGACAGCCCAATATTGTCACAACAATTTTTCTAAAGTTGTGTCACTGCATCCCTTCAAATATCTGTGACATCGAGAGCGGGGAATATTGACTCGTCTGTTGGGTGTGTGTGTGTGTGTGTGTGTGTGTGGAGGCGGAGAGGGGAGGGGGGGGGGACAAAAAACGCAGAGCGGCTTTCCATCCAAGACATACACGCATAATTATGTAGACGCACAAGCCGCAGCTGTTTTGGGAACTGGGCAAGTAGGAGAAACCTTCAGGCTTGATGCAGCAGACAGCTAAGCCAGGACACGTGAGACGCAGCCAGGACATAATTATTGGAGACAGCTAGAATACGTGAGAGAAACAACCAGGACCTGTGTGAGACAGCCAGGACATGGAGACAGCCAGGATATGCGGGGGACAGCCAGGATATGCGTGAGACAGCCAGGATATGTGTGAGACAGCCAGGATATGTGTGAGACAGCCAGGACATGGAGAGAGCCAGGATATGCGTGAGACAGCCAGGACATGGAGCCAGGACATGGAGACAGCCAGGATATGCGTGAGACAGCCAGGACATGGAGACAGCCAGGATATGCGTGAGACAGCCAGCACAGGGAGCCAAGATATGGAGACAGCCAGGATATGTGGGAGACAGCCAGGATTTGCGTGAGACAGCCAGGATATGTGGGAGACAGCCAGGACATGGAGACAGCCAGGATATGTGGGAGACAGTCAGGATATGTGTGAGACAGCCAGGATATGGAGACAGCCAGGATATGTGGGAGACAGCCAGGACATGTGGGAGACAGCCAGGACAGGGAGACAGTCAGGATATGGAGACAGCCAGGACAGGGAGACAGGATATGGAGACAGCCAGGATATGTGGGAGACAGCCAGGATATGTGGGAGACAGCCAGGATATGGAGACAGCCAGGATACAGAGACAGCCAGGATATGGAGACAGCCAGGGTATGATATAGAAGCAGCTAGGATATGGCGAATCCTAAATAAAATCATATTCTTTGAAGTGAAAATGGCATTAAAAAAAATACAAACAACGAAATATCTAAGTTTCCATAACCCATATGAACCAGGGTGTGTGTGTTTTTTTGTTTTTTTTTTCTTTTTCTCACAAATCCATAAACCAAGACGTTCCCATCTGGTATGACGCCAAAACGATGACTGTTACTGCTGTTTGTCTTTGCATTTTTTGTCACACACACACACACACACACACACACACTCACAAAACGCAGCTGGTTTTCGTCATGTCGCCTTTACGTCATCATGTAGGTTGGCTGTCACTATGACGTCTTTTGTACTTCATCACACCGCGCTACGAAAACACTGTGATGTATGCCCTACACTGCAGAGCGGGACAACAAACTAGTGCTGTCGCGTGACCCCCCCCCCCCCCCCCACCCCACCAGTGTTTGTAGAAGTGACGTATAGCTACTGCGTGTCGCTTCAGTGTGCACGTGCCAACTGTCTGTCTCTGTCTCTCTCTTTCTCTGTGTGTGTGTGTGTGTGTGTGTGTGTGTGTGTGTCTGTTTTATGAGTGAAGAGTTCACCCACCTATCATCCGTGAATACCATTTGCGTTTACCGTGTTCATGTTATAGTTGGGTTAGGTCCGTATGTTTCTGTCTCTGTCTCTCTGTCTACCTCTCTCTCTCTCTCTCTCTCTCTCTCTCTCTCTCTCTCTCTCTCTCTCTCTCTCTCTCTTTACTGTAGCACTGTTTTGATTTTGTTGTTTGTTTGTTTGATTGAGCATTTCGACGGTCACATACATTGCGATGTGATGTTCACACACACACACACACACACACAGGCACGCACGCACGCACGCTATATATATATGTATATGTGTGTGTGTGTGTGTGTGTGTGTGTGTGTGTGTGTGTATAAAAGAGAATAATTTTCACATACACCTGAATACATAGGCCTGTATACGAATAACCCATCTGGAATCTGGAATCCCCCCCCCCACCCCACCCGCCCTCTCTCTCTCTCTCTATGTATATATATATATATATATATATATATATATATATATATATATCTGTCCAGCTTGCTAGCTATCTGTCTGTTTGTCTGTCTGTGTATTTATCTATCAACACAATCCACCTGACAGAAAAAGAAGAAGAAGAAGAAGAAATAATAATAATAATAAAATAAAAATTAAAAAAAAAATAACCACGGGAATTTAACACAGTTGTCTGCTGCAGACACAAGTATCAAGGGGCAAGACTGAAAGACTGCTGTCTGTCCGACTTAATGAATAATTCATGTTCATAACACATTAACAGCGGCGCGCACACAGACAGAAGTCACGGTAAAGTGTTTTCTTTCAAATTTCACGGCGATACACTTTGTCAACAGTAGCTTTACCTTGTCGCTTCAAGCGTTACTCGATGCCCAAATTTGCGTGAAAGTGGGTCTGAAACCCTTCCTTCACACCCCCTGTGGTTTTATACCCTATGGAAAAAAGAAAAGAAAAAAAAAGGCAACAAAAAGAAGAGGAAAAAAAAACAAAAACAGCAGCAACAACAAAAAACCGCAAGTGTATATGTCTGGTGCGTCTCTGGATTTTATTTGTTCTATATGATTTTTTTTTTTTTTTTTTTTTTTTTTTTTTCGCTTTCAACAAATATTTGAGCTTTAGTGTGTGACATTGTGACAACACAAGCAGCAGTGTTCAGAGAGACATTACGACAACAACAGACTTCACCTCTCACAGACCAACACTTCAGCGCTATGACTGGGAAATGTTGCTTTTGGGCGGAGAGAGAGAGAGAGAGAGCGAACCACCCCCTCCCCCACCCCGGCGCTCTTGACACAATGCCATTCATGGATTCATTGATGCGGGGTATATTTATCTACCCCTGCCCCCAGTCTGTGACAAGTCTCAAGATGACAACAACAACAAAAAAAAAAAAAAAAAAAAAAAAAAATCGAGAAAGCTTGGCGTAGTGTAGGTAAATACACATGCATACATTTTCTTTTGTTGCAAAACATTTTTTTGACACAATTCTGTCACAACTCAATAGTTTTTTCTTTTCTTTTCTTTTCTTTTTTTCTCTTCCCTTCTCTCTCTCTCTCTCTCTCTCTCTCTCTCTCTCTCTCTCTCTCTCTCTCTCTCTCTCTCAGTGACGACGCATTCTATCCCCTTTCTCTTTGTTTTGAGGACATTTCTTATATATATATATATATATATATATATATATAGAGAGAGAGAGAGAGAGAGAGAGAGAGAGGACATAAAGAGTAACCCTACCTGATGCACCGTAATGTACAGATGGTCATCTTAATGTTGTTGTTGTTTTCTTTTCTATATCCACACACACACACACACACACGCACACGCACGCACGCACACACGCACACAACACCAACACACTTCAACAACAACAACAGCAAAAGTTCCTATCTGGAAGAGTATTTTAACTGATTTGTTTTATGGCTGTTTTTTATTTTTTATTATTTTTTTTTAATCAGAATTTCAGAATGGAATATTCATGCAGCTTCTATCTTGTCCTTGTGAACAGGGTGTTGTGGACGTGCACGCAGCCAGCCTGATCTCTCAGCCGACCACAAGGGCCACCCGGAGACAAAAGGGGTCAGTGGACCAGGTAGGGGGATGGATGGGAGGGAGGTGGAGGGGGGTGGGAGATGGGGAGGAGAGAATTAGACAGCCAACAACCAACCAACCAACCAACCAACCTGTCCTGCAAAGACATCGCTGGTGGCTGTGTAAATTATAAAGAGTGGTGGTGTGTGGACGACCCTAAGCATGGTAAGAAAGAAAGCTTGTTGGCGAGAAGTGTATGTTCGTTTGTGTTAGTTTTTTTTTTTTCTGTTACCCCCCCCCCCCCCCTCTCTCTCTCTCTCTCTCTCTCCCCTCCTCTCTCTCTCTCTCCATCCCCAACCTGAATTCTGTCTCTGTCTGTCTCTCTATGTCTCTGTCTTGTCTCTGTTTCTGTCTCTCTCTCTCTCTCTCTCTCTCTCTCTCTCTCTCTCTGTGTCTCTGTCTCTGCCTCTTCTCCTCTCTCTCTCCCCTCTCTCTCTCTGTGTCTCTGACTCTGCCTCTTCTCCTCTCTCTCTCTCTGTGTCTCTGCCTCTTCTCCTCTCTCTCTCTCTCTGACTCTGCCTCTTCTCCTCTCTCTCTCTCTCTCTCTCTCTCTCTCTCTCTCTCCAGTCTTCTCCTCTCTTCTCCTCTGCCCCCCTCCACCCCCCCCCTCTCTCTCAATTTCTCTCCCCAATACTATATTTAAAAAGACTTTTGCTGACGATGATGGCCATGTATATTAGTGATGGAAAAGCAACTCTAATTCACACACACACACAACACACACACACACACACACACACACACACACACACACACACACACACACACACACACACACACACACACACAGAGTGACAGAGAGCCTGGAGAGTGGTGGAAACAGAGGCACCAAGAGACAGACATGTAATACAGACTGGCAAACAAACAATGCTTCTTTTCAAAATGTCTGTTTCTTGTGTTTTGCCTCCCTACCCCCACCCCCACCCCCACCGACCCCCTCTGAATTCTTTCTGTTTTTACATTAAGAATACCAGTTATTACCTGCAGTGTGTGGATGTATGTATGAAACGGTGTATGTGATATTTTTTTTACATTTGTGTCTTCGTAATATTCGTAAAAGCTGTTGTTGACTTTTACAGTTATGGTCCCCATGTTGTATACTTGTCTATGTTGTGATAAAGCACCTGACCAAATTTCTTCAGTTGGAGATAATAAAGTTATTCTTATTCTTATTCTATTCCAACCCTTCCTCACCATTCATGTCTGGTGTTATATATTATATTTCACTAAAAATAATCAGTTAAAAAAAACAACCAAAACAACCTTATCGTGGTCTGAAGCAAAAAAAAAAAAAAAAGAAAGAAAAAAAAAAGAAAACGTTCCGTGTTTGTATATGGAAGACTTTGGGTGGTGGTGGTGGGGGTTAGGGTGGGGGGTAGAAATGGGAGGGAAGAGTGGCGGTCCTTCTCTCTCTCTCTCTCTCTCTCTCTCTCTCTCTCTCTTCCGGAGCATGTGTGTGTGTGTGCGTGTGTGCGTGTGCGTGTGCGTGTGTGTGTGTGTGTGTGTGTGCACGCTTGTGTGTGTGTGTGTGTGTGTGTGTGTGTGTGTGTGCGTGCGTGTGTGTGCGTGTTCTACGGGGACTATGTCACTTAAATATTCTGTTTGCCGCTGCACGGCTCCAATTTCATTAGCCGTACATCACTCTCACGGGCATGGTCC
This sequence comes from Babylonia areolata, assembly GCF_041734735.1. Classification (NCBI taxonomy): domain Eukaryota; kingdom Metazoa; phylum Mollusca; class Gastropoda; order Neogastropoda; family Buccinidae; genus Babylonia; species Babylonia areolata. Next base: position 32,780,937 of record NC_134897.1, on the reverse strand, counting down.
TGTGTGGACACAGCGGCCCACCTTACATCGTCTGGCGCTCATGGCTCCATAAGATTTAGTGCGAAGTGAACCCAACACACACACACACACACACACACGCACACACGCAAGGCACGCACGCACGCACGCACACACACACACACACACACACAAGCGTGCACGCACACACACACACACCACACACACAAACACACACACACACACAAACAAACACTCACACACACAAGCGTGCAGGCACACACACACACACACACACACACACACACACACACACACACACACAAACACACACACACACACACACAAGCGCGCACGCACACACACACACGCACACACACACACACGCATACACACACGCACACACACACCACACACATACACACACGCACACACACACACACACACACACACACACTCACACACACACACACACACACACACACACACACACACACACACACACACACACACACACACACACACACACACACACACCATGAGACAGTGACAGAGATGGGAGGAGGAAAGCAGGGTGGGGGGAGAAGCTTGGACGGAGAGAGACCGAAACTGGAGGAACAGATAGAGGAGATTCAGAGACAGAGGGTAATTAATGTGGAGTGATGGCCAAGAGGTAACGCGTCCGCCAAGGAAGCGAGAGAATTTGAGCGCGCTGGTTCGAATCGCGGCTCAGCCGCCGATATTTCCCCCCCCTTCACTAGACCTTGAGTGGTGGTCTGGACGCTTAGTCATTAGGATGAGACGATAAACCGATGTACCGTGTGCAGCATGCACTTAGCGCACGTAAAAGAACCCACGGCAACAAAACGGTTGTTCCTGGCAAAATTATGTAGAAAAATCCACTTCGATAGGAATTACAAATAAAACTGCATGCAGGAAAAAAAACAAAAAAAATTGGGTGGCGCTGTAGCGTAGCGACGGGCTCTCCCTGGGGAGAGCAGCCCGAATTTCACAGAAAAATCTGTTGCGATGAAATGAAATACAAATACAAATAAATGTATTGTTCCTTTTCGCCACCTCAGAACTATGTATTTCCTGATGATCTGTGCTTTCTAAAGGGAATGGCATCACAGCAAAGTGAAATCTGTGGCCGCAAGTGGTGATGATTTAGATAGAAGAGGAGTAAGAAAAGAAAAAAAGATTCTCCTTCTCATCATCTTCTTCTTCCTATTTACGTGTACACCTTCTAGTCTGCTCGGTTTCATGTGTTGGGAAAAGAGTGAACTGCGAAAGATTAACTGTGAGAATAAGAATGAATGTGTGTGTGTGTGTGTGTGTGTGTGTGTGTGTGTGTTCGTGTGTGTGTGTGTGTGTGTGTTAGTGTGTGTGTGTGTGTGTGTGTGTGTGTGTGAAAGAGGGGGGTATGTTCAGAAACGTTACCAGAGATTACTGTAAACATATGGAGCTAACCCATCTATAGTATAACACAGTAAACGCAAATTGTATAGCCTTCCACTTGCAATATTTTGATGATGGTAATTGGGGTGAAACGCTGTTAACGTCGTCTCTTTCGCCGTTCGTATGGAGAGAGTTAACGGGTGACAGGTGGGTTTAACTCTTCGCAAATAAACAGATATACACAGAGAGACACAGAGAGACAGATAGATAGATAGAGACAGAGATAGAGAGACGCACGTGCACACTGAAGCGACACGCAGTTAGCTATACGTCACTTCTACAAACACTGGGAGGGGGGGGGGGTGTCACGTGACACCCCGAGGTTGTTGTCGCGCTCTGCAGTGTAAGACATACATCACAGTGTTTTCGTTGCTCGGCGTGATGAAGTACAAAAGACGTCATAGTGACAGCCGACGTACATGATGACGTAAAGGCGACGTGACGAAAACTAGCCGCGTTTTGTGTGTGACGAAATGTACAAGGACAAAAAACAGCAGCAGTCATTGTTTTGGTGTCATACCAGATAGCAACGTCTTGTTTATTTGTTTTGTTTGTTTGTTTGTTTTCATATCGATTATGACGGAGTCTCCCGTCGATCCGACGGATTCTTCTTCTTCCTCGTTCGCCTCCCTAATGGGAGGTGTCCTCGATGAAGGCTGCCGTCCGTTGCAGCTCCTCCAGGGTGCCGTACAGCTTGGCTTCGACTGCTGTCGGTGTTGGCCAGTACTTCCGACGGATGAGTAGGCAGGCAGGCTTATCTGTCGGTGTGTGTCCTCATATGGGAGAAGAGGCCGATTCTGGATGCTCAGCACTTCCCACAGGTGTTGCAAGGGAAAATGCCTGACCAGCACAGGTGACCTTTTTTTTTTCTTTTTTTTTTTTAGTGAGGAGGAGTTGTGCAGTCCCTTCCCCACTCTCTCGCCTACCGACGCTCACAGTCCCGCAGGTGCAGATACTGCCACGTGTAGGACGGCCTCGGCAGGTGCATTTTTTTTCTTCGGAGCTCCGTCTCCTAGAAGGACTTCCAGCCAAGGATAAGAGCTCCCCCTGCCCTTTGGTCATCTTCCGACTTCACAGCCGTTGGGAAAGGTTTCCTCCTCCGCCTGGTCCATCGTTGGGAGACTTCACATGTGGCAGGTAGTACTGGGTTACATGGTACCAGTAGCAAGGGCTATGCCCCTGACCTGACACCTATATCGGTTATAAGACGGGCACAATAGCCGAGTGGTTAAAGCGTTGGACTTTCCATGTCAGGGTCCGGGTTCGAATCACGGTAACGGTGCCAGGTGGGTAAAGGGTGGAGATTTTTCTCAGGTCAACATATGTGCAGACGTGCTAGTGCCTGAACCCCCTTCGTGTATATACGGCAAACAGAAGATGAAATACGCACGTTAAAGAGCCCGTAATCCATGTCAGCGTTCGGTGGGTTATGGAAACAAGAACATACCCACCATGCATACCCCCGAAAACGGAGTATGGCTGCCTACATGGCGGGGGGAAAAACGGTCATACACGTAAAAGCCCACTCGTGTGCATACGAGTGAACACAGAAGAAGAAGAAAACACACGAATCTCATTGTCAGACATACACCCAGTGAGTAGTTACCACATCGAAAAGAGCGCCGGTTTGTATTTGTATTGGTATTTCTTTTTGATTTCAACAGATTTCTCTGTGTGAAATTCGGGCTGCTCTCCCCAGGGAGAGCGCGTCGCTATACTGCAGCGCCACCCATTTTTTCTTCTTTTTTTTTCCTGCGTGCAGTTTTATTTGTTTTTCCTATCGAAGTGGATTTTTCTACAGAATTTTGCCAGGAACAACCGTTTTGTTGTCGTGGGTTCTTTTACGTGCGCTAAGTGCATGCTGCACACGGGACCTCGGTTTATCGTCGCATCCGAATGACTAAGAGTCCAGCCCACCACTCAAGGTCGAGTGGAGGGGGAGAAAATATCAGCGGCTGAGCCGTGATTCGAACCAGCGCGCTCAGATTCTGTCGCTTCCTAGGCGGACGCGTTACCTCTACGCCATCACTCCACTGTTGCCTGGAATGTAAGGTTTGACGAGATGTTTTCTTTGCAGCTTGGACAACTTGACAGGTTGGTTAGTTGCAGAGAAAAAGAAAAAGAAGAAGAAAAGAAGAAGAAGAAGAAGCAAACATAGTTAAAGCTCCCATTGTTTGGAGGGAATGCGACTCACCCAATCGGTACGCAGCATGCTGTTGCCTTGGAAACGGACAGATCGTGAAATTGATGCCCTGAGTCAGTTCAAACATGAAGGGGGGATGGGGGTGGGGAGTATGATGACAAAGGGTGCCACAACGTTAGTGTGCGTGTGTGCGTGCGTGTGTGTGTGTGCGTGTGCGTGCGTGTGTGTGTGTGTGTGTGCATGCTA
>NC_134897.1:32754632-32762132 GCF_041734735.1 Babylonia areolata | reverse complement strand
AATAAAGACATATTCTATTCTATTCTAATAGTGTTTGAGACCCTGCTTTACTTCTATAGCTTATTACATTGGAACAGATGTGCTGATATACGTCCCAGTCATTTTGTTGTGTAATCATGTTAGCAGTGCGCACAAGCTTTCATGGATTATAGACTCTGGAGTGTGATCCCAAAACAAAGCAAAACGGAAAATAATATGATTATTTCACCAGGGACCATCTGTTCTCTTCTTTCTATCCTTCCAGTTTCCTTTTCTTTTCTTCTTTAATTCTTGCCTTCTTCTTCTTCTTTCTTTTTTATTTTATACCATGGGTAACTAGTGCAGTCTGGGCAACATTTCTCTTATTCAGAAGTTGTTTTTGTTTGCTTTTTTTCCTTTTTTTTTCTTCTACTCGTTATCAAGTTACCGCGTGTTCGGCTTCTGTCTATAACTTGGCTTTCAGGTGTTAGTTGCATTGCTTAGTTCTAACTTTTTGACAGTTACACGTGACTAAATGCCTACGTTGACCGAACTAAGCCATTGGTTATTTCTATACTACACACAGTTAGTAGCGGGTTACGACCATACTAGGCTATTCCGTCCGAGCAATGCAACTGGCTCCTGGCAGGCTTCATGAGAACGGGAACAGAGTAGTCATATCTTCTTTTGATCTCCCTCTCTCACTGTGTTTGTGTTTCTGTCTCTGTCTGTCCCTCAGTCTCTCTGTCTCTGCCTCTCTCCCATCTCTCTCTGTCTCTCTCAATCATATACTCAGACCTAATTAAGTAGAATTAATGTCAAGTCCATGAACATTATGATATTGTATCATCTATTCAAGTGTTATAATACCCATTCCAATGCCCACCCCCAGTCCCTTGGTTTTGAATTGTGGTCCATGGCCATAGTTCATTAAAACATTTTCTCTGTCTCTCTCTTTCTCTGTCTCCGTATCCCTGTCTCTGTACCCATTATTGTGTGTGGCGACCTTAATTCAAGAACCGCTTCCAGGAATCCATGTATATCCAGTGATCCCATTGATGGCATATATGACATGGACAATACAAATGAATGTGTTGATGACGACGCTGGTTACAATGCGAGATCATCAAAGGATGACGTAATTAATCCATTTGGAAGATACCTGCTGAATGTATGTGATGAATTCCGCTTATCCATTGTCAATGGCCTTAAACAATTCAATTTTTCGAGTGATTTTACATATGTGTCCCCGAATGGTTGTAGTGTGATCGATGTTTTCGTCATTTCTCATTGTTTGCTGAGTAAGTGTAGGCAGTTCAAGATTTTACCTATGGTTGAATCCAAGCACGCAGCTGTCGAGTTGTCACTTTCATGTGCTCAGTTTCAGACTGATGCTGCTTCTGACAATCAGTCATCTTTTTCGTTTTCCAAATATAAATGGGACCCTGAGAAAAGTGATTCATATTGTGATGTCATGTGTTCAGACCATATCGCTACTCTTATTGATGAAGCTTCACACTTGATTGAATGTGATATTGATCTTGCTCTTGAAAAATTTAATGAATGTTTTGAAGTTGCGGGCGAATGTATGTTGAAAACTGTTTCTGTCGGCGCTGAGAAGAGACGAGTTTGGTTTGACTTGGAATGCAGGCAAAGTAGAACGGTATTAAGACAACATTTGAGAAAGGTTAACAGATCAAACAGAGAAGAAGTCAGACTGAATTACATACAAAAAAGACGTGAATATAAGGAGTTACTAAGACGAAAGAAACGGAATTATAAAGTCAATTTTATTCATGATTTACAAAATAATTTAAATGACTCAAAGAAATTTTGGAACACCATTCGTTCAGTCAGACCGCGCTCGTCTTGCCAGACCAGTATTTCAAAAGAGCAGTGGTTTAACCATTTTAAAGCTGTGTTTAGTTCTGACTCCACTGATGTGAATGAATCCATTGCTGAACCCGCTGTGATGTATGTTAGCGCACCATCTGATTTACTGAACTGTAGTATCTCCGAGTCTGAAATACGGATTGCGATCAGAGCTCTGAAAAGCAATAAAGCGGCAGGTCCTGATGGCATCATAGGCGAATTTTACAAAAACAGTGTGGACTGCATTATGCCTTTTCTGGTTAAATTCTTCAACCACATATTTGACAATGGTTTGTTTCCTCAAGAATGGTCTCTTGCAGTCATGCAGCCCCTACACAAAAAGGGCGACGCAAATAATCCAGATAATTTTCGAGGCATTTCACTTTTGAATATATGTAGCAAGATATACAGTTTTGTTCTGAACAAACGTATCAGTAATTGGATTGATGTGCATGGTCTGATTGGGGAAGAGCAGGCGGGTTTTAGAGCAGAACACAGTACAACTGACCACGTGTTCACATTGTATGCCATGGTACAAAAGCAGTTGCTTAGACACAGAAAATTATATGTCGCGTTTATTGATTTTAAAAAAGCTTTTGATAGTGTTTCCAGGAATAAATTATGGGTAATTTTAAAAAAGAATGGTTTAAATGGTAAAATACTGCAGGCTCTGAAAAGTATGTATGAAATAGTTAAAGCAAAAGTACGAGTTGGTGGTGATTTCACAGACAGTTTTATGTGCCCTCGTGGCCTCAAACAAGGTGAAGTATGTTCTCCATTACTTTTTTCTTTATTTATTAACGAATTGACCTCAGATGTGCTTGCGGGTGGCATGCATGGCATCCAGCTTTCTCCTGATTTTGTCCAGCTCTTGATCTTACTTTTTGCTGATGATGTAGCTCTGCTATCCGATACCCCAATAGGTCTTCAAACTCAGCTGAATATATTGTATGACACAGCAAAGCGACTTGATTTAATAGTCAATTTAGAAAAATCTAATGTGGTGGTGTTTAGAAATGGTGGCTACCTTGGTGCAAACGAGAGATGGTTCTATGGAAATGAACTTTTGAAAATTGTAAATGTATATAAGTACTTAGGTATCTTTTTGTCAACCCGCCTTAGTTTTACAGCAACATTAGAAGATCTTGCAAGTCGTGCCAGAAAAGGAGTCGTTGCTATCATTAGAACACTTTGGGCGATTGGAGAACATTCCCCTGGTATCTTTTTTAAAATGTTTGACTGTCAGATACAACCTGTGTTGACATATGGAGCTGAAATATGGGGAGTTACAAAAAATCTTGAATTAATCGAAGGTGTACATCTTTTCGCTTTAAAAAAGTTTTTAGGCGTACATTCAAAAGCTCCTAGACATTTGGTTTATGGTGAAACTGGTAGATTTCCACTCTATGTGATGACTTATGTTAAATGTATTAAGTTTTGGTTACGTCTACTAAAATTAAGCAATGATCGATTCCCCAAGAAAGCATACAATATGTTACTACATCTGCAAACACAAAATTATATCACATGGGCTTGTAGTATTAGAAATGTTTTGTACATGTACGGCTTTGGTTATGTGTGGGAGGCACAAGGTGTTGGTAATGAATGTGTGTTTATTCGTTGTTTTAAGCAACGGTTAATTGATTGTGCAAAGCAAAGCTGGCATTCCTCACTGCTGTCACATGAATTCTATCGAGTGTATTCTGTTTACAACCAATCACTTACAACACCTCCGTACTTACTGGTCGTGAAAAACTTTTTTGTACTCCGTCTACTTTCACGATTTCGAATGGGTATGTCAGATTTGAATTGTCGCTTTTTACAGTATAATCCTGTTCCTGGTGATAAGAGAATGTGTAGTTTTTGTCACACAGCCCTTGAAACAGAATATCACTTTCTTTTGGTTTGTCCAGTTTATCAGACTCTAAGAGAAGAACATTTACCTGCCAAATATCACAGAAACCCAACCTTGTTCAAATTTGCCGCTTTGATGTCCTGTGTGTCGGAATCTTTAGTTGCGAAGTTATCGTTTTTTTGTATGCAAGGCTTTTGGCGTGAGAGCGGAGCTTTTGTACTTGGACAAGAGTGGATGAATATAGGTATGCATTTTGTTACCCTGTGGCGTATACGTCAACCCCCCATTCCCCTTTTTTTCCGATTCTTGCAATTTGTAATTAATTTTTTGTACGTTTTGTTAGCTTGTCAGCATTTCACTTAACCCAGATCGCTGGATCTGTGTGTTTAGCGCGCGAGCGTGCATGTGGGTGTGTATATACGTGCGTGCATGTGTTTGAGGGAAGGGAGAGGAGAGGGAGAGAGATAATGAGAGAGAGAGAGAGAGAGAGAGAGAGCTTGCAAGTCACATGCGCATTGATATATTATTCGCACTATTTGATTCATTATGTAATATTTTTGTTAGTGGCCCACTCCTTTGTTATGGGCCGGAGGCCTAACAAATAAACCCTTGTCTTGTCTGTCTCCGTATCCCTGTCTCTGTCTCTCTCCCGTCTCTCTCTGCCTCTGTATCCCTGGGCTCTCTGTCTCTGTCTCTCTCTGTTTCTATCCCATCTCTGTCTGTCTGTCTCTCTGTCTGTCTCGCTCTCTTCCTCCCTCCCACATCTTCCTCAGTCTCTCCAAAAAGCTTCCGCCTACCGGAGCGGAAAAAGCTCATTGCTTACTCTCCCTTCCTCTCCTCTTTCTCTCCCCCCTTTCCCTGTCTACCCACACTCTCTCTCTCTCTCTTTCTCTGTCTCTCTCACTGCCCCTCTCTCTCTTTTAGGCCATGCTGGTCCAGCTACAGCAACATACACAAAGCAGAGAAAACTTTCCAAAGACTGACACTAGCTTGTTACCACGGAAACGTCGATTGTATAAAACGTTTATTATTTCGGCTCTAAGAACTGTCCCTCCTCCCGCCCTGTACAATGGTGTACCCCCAGCAAGTCTGCCCCCCCCGCCCCCCCCCCCCCCACACACACACACACCTCCCCCCCCCCCTCTCTCTCTCTCTCTCTCTCTCTCTCACGGTGCTCTGGCGCGGAGGACGGGAGATTAACGATGCCTCCATTAGCTCAAGCTGTTCGTGGAACCTGGAGGTCTGCGGTGCCATTTATATATCTCTCTCTCTCTCCCCACGTGAGCTGGCAGTTTGAAGTGATGCTGGTTATTTGTGTGTATTCAGCTCCACTTGGCCGCTGGCTGGGAAAGTACTGAGCAGGTAGGCAGGCATTAGGGTCGGCTCACACAAGCGGAGATTAACGATGCCTTATTAGCAGCTTTGCTCTTAAGGTCAAGCTGTTCGCAGATTCTGAGGGTCTTCTGTGTCAGTTATATCTCTCCTTCCCTGTGAACTGGCGGTTTGAAGTATATTGTCGGTTTGTATATATATATATATATATATATATAATTGTATATAGCCATCTCGCCGCTGGTAAGGTAAAGTAGGTAGGCATTAGGGTCGGCTCACACAAGTGGAGATGACCGATGCCTTATTAACAACTGCTCTTTAAGGTTAAGCTGTTCGTGGAATCTTAGGGTATGGAATGTTATGCCATCTCTCTCTCTCTCTCTCTCTCTCTCTCTCTCTCTCTCTCTCTCTCTCTCTCTTCTCGAGAGCTGGCAGTTTGAAGTGGTGCTGGTTTGTGTATAACCATCTGGCCGGCCGCTTGAACGGTAATCAGTAGGTAGGCATAAGGGACCGCTCACACAAAGGTTGGGGAAGTTTTCGCTGACAATCCTGTTAATACTCTGGACTGGGGAAGGTTCCACCACCACCACCACCACCACCCCCTCCCCGAGTTCAAGGATATTGGTGAAGTATGTGTTCATTTATTTTGCAGATAGATAAAAGTGGGCATAGTATATGCTTTGATAACAAACATACACACACGCGTGCAACTGGTTTATTTGTCTGAAATAAATCTTCTACTGTTTCATTCACATCGCGCTCACCAACTGTTCCCACTGCCTTTGCAGTCAAAGTATGGTGATATAAATACTTATACAGCGCCTAACCTTTGGTCGGAGACCAAGCTCTAAGCGCTTTACAAACACGGGAGTCATTTGCACAACAGGCTGCATACCTACCTGGGTAGAGCCGACTGACGGCCGCCATTTGGGCGCTCATCATTCGTTTCCTTTGTCGTTCAATCAGGTTTCAGTCACGCACGCATAATCATGCTCATACACACAAGCAACATTGCACACATTCACCACAAACCTTCCTGCATGACCCTCTTTGTGATGAACAAAGACCTTAACGCCCTCCCCAACTGAGAAACAAATCTCTTAGGGTGTTTCCCACACGATACTTTTTAATAATAATAAGAAGAAGAATAACAATAATAATAATGATAATAATAATAATAATAATAATAATAATAATAGTATTTATATAGCGCTGAATCTTGTGCAGAGACAAATCTAAGCGCTTTCACACCAGTCTAAAACATTGACACACATTCGCTAACAAATCACTTTTAGAGGTAATAAGATATATCCAATTACACGGTTAATGTACTGCGATATACTTTTGTACTGTATCATACAGATGTCCCCCCCCAAAAAAAAAATAATAAAAAAAATAAAATAAAATAAAATAAATAAATAAATAAAATAAAATAAAATAAATAAATAAATAAAGTAATTTCAAACTGAAATCAGTCAAACGAAGACTACACAAAATAAAAACTGCCATCAACAGAGTGACGCGAGCTGTGAAATAATGGACTGGTCACCAGCAAAGCCAGACACGCCCGGGACAGACAGCCCGTACACTCAACCGTACTTCTGATGTGGCGCCCTCGCACAGGGGTAGTACCTCTGATCTCCGGAAAAAAAAAGCCCCACCCCCACCCACTATTCCCTCACTCCCTACTTCCATCGCCACCTTCGCAAGGCAAAATTCTTTGGTGTGAGGCATCCTTAAAGAACACACACACACACGCACACACACACACACACACACACACACACACACACACACACACACACACACACACACACACACATATATATCGCCCAAAATGTTCCAAGCGTAATGAGCGCGTGCCGCCGCTGTGCCATGTTCGTTTAACGTTTCACAGGTTCTCTGGCATGAAGGAATCCATCTGTCCGTTTGCTGAACTTATTATAGAGGTCTTTTAGGGCAGAGGCAGCTACATTCTCTGGGGCTAGGGTATATATATATATATATATATATATATATGTGTGTGTGTGTGTGTGTGTGTGTGTAGCCGTGTTGTTATGAACCGAGTGGTATAATAAAATTTATTATAAAAGGGGACGGTACAAAAGAATTACTGATAATTTACTGAATTAAAGGATAGAAAAGATCCACGCGCAGGCCAGAGGCAACTGTTATAGCAGGCCAGTCACAAAAAGGTTTTCCCATTGTTTTATTACACTATTAAGTAAAGAAGGAGAGAAGAAGTGAATATGATGAGAAGACAATGCAGTCGAATATTAGGCAGCTGACTGTATGTGCGACACGCTTGATATGTGTGCTTGAGAGCGGCGCTTACGTTTCAAAATCAGAGTTTCAATAGCATCAGTTGCGCCACACCGTCACTGCAGTAAAACTGTCGTTCGCTTTACGGCATGTGTTGTGAATTGAACTACGGTCAGTAGCCAGCTGAGCACTTGGCTACACACACACGCACACACACACAC